>NC_134359.1:204884394-205193561 GCF_048569485.1 Anomaloglossus baeobatrachus | reverse complement strand
ACACTGAAAGACATGAGGTGAGGGCGATTCTACCAGTAGTGCTTTCCTAGTCTTAAACAAAGTGGTGCTGTGGCTTAGTTGGTTAAAGCGCCTGTCTTGTAAACAGGAGATCCTGAGTTCAAATCTCAGCAGTGCCTTCTTTTAATAGCCTCTTACAGAAGTTTCTATGTTTAACAATGTACTTTCCTTGTAAAAATACTATAAAGTCAAACTTGTCTTTCTCATATCCCTTCCTTAGATAGTGCAATGGAGAGATTCTAAATCTGTGTTGTCAAAGTACTCAAAAGGAAGAAGATGTCAGCCAATGTAGGATGGCATCAAGCATGCCAAATGAAAACAGTGGGTTTACTTTTGCCAGACTGAAATGTTAGAAAAGTTTGATAGCAGCCTTCTTGAACAGATAATTTAGAGTTTCAACATTGGAGATGAAGGTAACTTCAACAAGTATGGGATTCAAAAACCATGCATGCAGAGCACAATGGATTAGTAGTCATACGCCATAACCACTCGGCAGCTCGTCTACAGGAAGAGTCTGTAGCCAGATGATGTGATCTAATGAGGATTTTGACAAGTCTGTGCAATTTCACTAAAGATTGTGTATGAGCTTCTGGCAAAGTGGCTCTTATCATATCTACAACAGTGGATTATGTCAAGAGTTGGACAAGCTCAAACTTTATCAGAGATTAACCAAAGTTTAGGGTTTTAATATCAGTAATTCAATAAAGATTGTATTTTTTGTCACTATTGAAGCCCTAAAAATTAGTCCAGTAAAGAAAGAATTTGCATTAGTCGTCTATCTCTAGACATTCAAGGACACTGAAAGACATGAGGTGAGGGCGATTCTACCAGTAGTGCTTTCCTACTCTTAAACAAAGTGGTGCTGTTGCTTAGTTGGTTAAAGCGCCTGTCTTGTAATCAGGAGATCCTGAGTTCAAATCTCAGCAGTGCCTTCTTTTAATAGCCTCTTACAGAAGTTTCTATGTTTAACAATGTACTTTCCTTGTAAAAATACTATAAAGTCAAACTTGTCTTTCTCATATCCCTTCCTTAGATAGTGCAATGGAGAGATTCTAAATCTGTGTTGTCAAAGTACTCAAAAGGAAGAAGATGTCAGCCAATGTAGGATGGCATCAAGCATGCCAAATGAAAACAGTGGGTTTACTTTTGCCAGACTGAAATGTTAGAAAAGTTTGATAGCAGCCTTCTTGAACAGGAAATGCTGGAAATACTCACTGCTTGGGCTGAAAAAGATAATTTAGAGTTTCAACATTGGAGATGAAGGTAACTTCAACAAGTATGGGATTCAAAAACCATGCATGCAGAGCACAATGGATTAGTAGTCATACGCCATAACCACTCGGCAGCTCGTCTACAGGAAGAGTCTGTAGCCAGATGATGTGATCTAATGAGGATTTTGACAAGTCTGTGCAATTTCACTAAAGATTGTGTATGAGCTTCTGGCAAAGTGGCTCTTATCATATCTACAACAGTGGATTATGTCAAGAGTTGGACAAGCTCAAACTTTATCAGAGATTAACCAAAGTTTAGGGTTTTAATATCAGTAATTCAATAAAGATTGTATTTTTTGTCACTATTGAAGCCCTAAAAATTAGTCCAGTAAAGAAAGAATTTGCATAAGTCATCTATCTCTAGACATTCAAGGACACTGAAAGACATGAGGTGAGGGCGATTCTACCAGTAGTGCTTTCCTACTCTTAAACAAAGTGGTGCTGTGGCTTAGTTGGTTAAAGCGCCTGTCTTGTAAACAGGAGATCCTGAGTTCGAATCTCAGCAGTGCCTTCTTTTCATAGCCTCTTACAGAAGTTTCTATGTTTAACAATGTACTTTCCTTGTAAAAATACTATAAAGTCAAACTTGTCTTTCTCAAATCCCTTCCTTAGATAGTGCAATGGAGAGATTCTAAATCTGTGTTGTCAAAGTACTCAAAAGGAAGAAGATGTCAGCCAATGTAGGATGGCATCAAGCATGCCAAATGAAAACAGTGGGTTTACTTTTGCCAGACTGAAATGTTAGAAAAGTTTGATAGCAGCCTTCTTGAACAGGAAATGCTGGAAATACTCACTGCTTGGGCTGAAAAAGATAATTTAGAGTTTCAACATTGGAGATGAAGGTAACTTCAACAAGTATGGGATTCAAAAACCATGCATGCAGAGCACAATGGATTAGTAGTCATACGCCATAACCACTCGGCAGCTCGTCTACAGGAAGAGTCTGTAGCCAGATGATGTGATCTAATGAGGATTTTGACAAGTCTGTGCAATTTCACTAAAGATTGTGTATGAGCTTCTGGCAAAGTGGCTCTTATCATATCTACAACAGTGGATTATGTCAAGAGTTGGACAAGCTCAAACTTTATCAGAGATTAACCAAAGTTTAGGGTTTTAATATCAGTAATTCAATAAAGATTGTATTTTTTGTCACTATTGAAGCCCTAAAAATTAGTCCAGTAAAGAAAGAATTTGCATAAGTCGTCTATCTCTAGACATTCAAGGACACTGAAAGACATGAGGTGAGGGCGATTCTACCAGTAGTGCTTTCCTACTCTTAAACAAAGTGGTGCTGTGGCTTAGTTGGTTAAAGCGCCTGTCTTGTAAACAGGAGATCCTGAGTTCGAATCTCAGCAGTGCCTTCTTTTCATAGCCTCTTACAGAAGTTTCTATGTTTAACAATGTACTTTCCTTGTAAAAATACTATAAAGTCAAACTTGTCTTTCTCATATCCCTTCCTTAGATAGTGCAATGGAGAGATTCTAAATCTGTGTTGTCAAAGTACTCAAAAGGAAGAAGATGTCAGCCAATGTAGGATGGCATCAAGCATGCCAAATGAAAACAGTGGGTTTACTTTTGCCAGACTGAAATGTTAGAAAAGTTTGATAGCAGCCTTCTTGAACAGGAAATGCTGGAAATACTCACTGCTTGGGCTGAAAAAGATAATTTAGAGTTTCAACATTGGAGATGAAGGTAACTTCAACAAGTATGGGATTCAAAAACCATGCATGCAGAGCACAATGGATTAGTAGTCATACGCCATAACCACTCGGCAGCTCGTCTACAGGAAGAGTCTGTAGCCAGATGATGTGATCTAATGAGGATTTTGACAAGTCTGTGCAATTTCACTAAAGATTGTGTATGAGCTTCTGGCAAAGTGGCTCTTATCATATCTACAACAGTGGATTATGTCAAGAGTTGGACAAGCTCAAACTTTATCAGAGATTAACCAAAGTTTAGGGTTTTAATATCAGTAATTCAATAAAGATTGTATTTTTTGTCACTATTGAAGCCCTAAAAATTAGTCCAGTAAAGAAAGAATTTGCATAAGTCGTCTATCTCTAGACATTCAAGGACACTGAAAGACATGAGGTGAGGGCGATTCTACCAGTAGTGCTTTCCTACTCTTAAACAAAGTGGTGCTGTGGCTTAGTTGGTTAAAGCGCCTGTCTTGTAAACAGGAGATCCTGAGTTCGAATCTCAGCAGTGCCTTCTTTTCATAGCCTCTTACAGAAGTTTCTATGTTTAACAATGTACTTTCCTTGTAAAAATACTATAAAGTCAAACTTGTCTTTCTCATATCCCTTCCTTAGATAGTGCAATGGAGAGATTCTAAATCTGTGTTGTCAAAGTACTCAAAAGGAAGAAGATGTCAGCCAATGTAGGATGGCATCAAGCATGCCAAATGAAAACAGTGGGTTTACTTTTGCCAGACTGAAATGTTAGAAAAGTTTGATAGCAGCCTTCTTGAACAGGAAATGCTGGAAATACTCACTGCTTGGGCTGAAAAAGATAATTTAGAGTTTCAACATTGGAGATGAAGGTAACTTCAACAAGTATGGGATTCAAAAACCATGCATGCAGAGCACAATGGATTAGTAGTCATACGCCATAACCACTCGGCAGCTCGTCTACAGGAAGAGTCTGTAGCCAGATGATGTGATCTAATGAGGATTTTGACAAGTCTGTGCAATTTCACTAAAGATTGTGTATGAGCTTCTGGCAAAGTGGCTCTTATCATATCTACAACAGTGGATTATGTCAAGAGTTGGACAAGCTCAAACTTTATCAGAGATTAACCAAAGTTTAGGGTTTTAATATCAGTAATTCAATAAAGATTGTATTTTTTGTCACTATTGAAGCCCTAAAAATTAGTCCAGTAAAGAAAGAATTTGCATTAGTCGTCTATCTCTAGACATTCAAGGACACTGAAAGACATGAGGTGAGGGCGATTCTACCAGTAGTGCTTTCCTACTCTTAAACAAAGTGGTGCTGTTGCTTAGTTGGTTAAAGCGCCTGTCTTGTAATCAGGAGATCCTGAGTTCAAATCTCAGCAGTGCCTTCTTTTAATAGCCTCTTACAGAAGTTTCTATGTTTAACAATGTACTTTCCTTGTAAAAATACTATAAAGTCAAACTTGTCTTTCTCATATCCCTTCCTTAGATAGTGCAATGGAGAGATTCTAAATCTGTGTTGTCAAAGTACTCAAAAGGAAGAAGATGTCAGCCAATGTAGGATGGCATCAAGCATGCCAAATGAAAACAGTGGGTTTACTTTTGCCAGACTGAAATGTTAGAAAAGTTTGATAGCAGCCTTCTTGAACAGGAAATGCTGGAAATACTCACTGCTTGGGCTGAAAAAGATAATTTAGAGTTTCAACATTGGAGATGAAGGTAACTTCAACAAGTATGGGATTCAAAAACCATGCATGCAGAGCACAATGGATTAGTAGTCATACGCCATAACCACTCGGCAGCTCGTCTACAGGAAGAGTCTGTAGCCAGATGATGTGATCTAATGAGGATTTTGACAAGTCTGTGCAATTTCACTAAAGATTGTGTATGAGCTTCTGGCAAAGTGGCTCTTATCATATCTACAACAGTGGATTATGTCAAGAGTTGGACAAGCTCAAACTTTATCAGAGATTAACCAAAGTTTAGGGTTTTAATATCAGTAATTCAATAAAGATTGTATTTTTTGTCACTATTGAAGCCCTAAAAATTAGTCCAGTAAAGAAAGAATTTGCATAAGTCGTCTATCTCTAGACATTCAAGGACACTGAAAGACATGAGGTGAGGGCGATTCTACCAGTAGTGCTTTCCTACTCTTAAACAAAGTGGTGCTGTGGCTTAGTTGGTTAAAGCGCCTGTCTTGTAAACAGGAGATCCTGAGTTCGAATCTCAGCAGTGCCTTCTTTTCATAGCCTCTTACAGAAGTTTCTATGTTTAACAATGTACTTTCCTTGTAAAAATACTATAAAGTCAAACTTGTCTTTCTCATATCCCTTCCTTAGATAGTGCAATGGAGAGATTCTAAATCTGTGTTGTCAAAGTACTCAAAAGGAAGAAGATGTCAGCCAATGTAGGATGGCATCAAGCATGCCAAATGAAAACAGTGGGTTTACTTTTGCCAGACTGAAATGTTAGAAAAGTTTGATAGCAGCCTTCTTGAACAGGAAATGCTGGAAATACTCACTGCTTGGGCTGAAAAAGATAATTTAGAGTTTCAACATTGGAGATGAAGGTAACTTCAACAAGTATGGGATTCAAAAACCATGCATGCAGAGCACAATGGATTAGTAGTCATACGCCATAACCACTCGGCAGCTCGTCTACAGGAAGAGTCTGTAGCCAGATGATGTGATCTAATGAGGATTTTGACAAGTCTGTGCAATTTCACTAAAGATTGTGTATGAGCTTCTGGCAAAGTGGCTCTTATCATATCTACAACAGTGGATTATGTCAAGAGTTGGACAAGCTCAAACTTTATCAGAGATTAACCAAAGTTTAGGGTTTTAATATCAGTAATTCAATAAAGATTGTATTTTTTGTCACTATTGAAGCCCTAAAAATTAGTCCAGTAAAGAAAGAATTTGCATAAGTCGTCTATCTCTAGACATTCAAGGACACTGAAAGACATGAGGTGAGGGCGATTCTACCAGTAGTGCTTTCCTACTCTTAAACAAAGTGGTGCTGTGGCTTAGTTGGTTAAAGCGCCTGTCTTGTAAACAGGAGATCCTGAGTTCGAATCTCAGCAGTGCCTTCTTTTCATAGCCTCTTACAGAAGTTTCTATGTTTAACAATGTACTTTCCTTGTAAAAATACTATAAAGTCAAACTTGTCTTTCTCATATCCCTTCCTTAGATAGTGCAATGGAGAGATTCTAAATCTGTGTTGTCAAAGTACTCAAAAGGAAGAAGATGTCAGCCAATGTAGGATGGCATCAAGCATGCCAAATGAAAACAGTGGGTTTACTTTTGCCAGACTGAAATGTTAGAAAAGTTTGATAGCAGCCTTCTTGAACAGGAAATGCTGGAAATACTCACTGCTTGGGCTGAAAAAGATAATTTAGAGTTTCAACATTGGAGATGAAGGTAACTTCAACAAGTATGGGATTCAAAAACCATGCATGCAGAGCACAATGGATTAGTAGTCATACGCCATAACCACTCGGCAGCTCGTCTACAGGAAGAGTCTGTAGCCAGATGATGTGATCTAATGAGGATTTTGACAAGTCTGTGCAATTTCACTAAAGATTGTGTATGAGCTTCTGGCAAAGTGGCTCTTATCATATCTACAACAGTGGATTATGTCAAGAGTTGGACAAGCTCAAACTTTATCAGAGATTAACCAAAGTTTAGGGTTTTAATATCAGTAATTCAATAAAGATTGTATTTTTTGTCACTATTGAAGCCCTAAAAATTAGTCCAGTAAAGAAAGAATTTGCATTAGTCGTCTATCTCTAGACATTCAAGGACACTGAAAGACATGAGGTGAGGGCGATTCTACCAGTAGTGCTTTCCTACTCTTAAACAAAGTGGTGCTGTTGCTTAGTTGGTTAAAGCGCCTGTCTTGTAATCAGGAGATCCTGAGTTCAAATCTCAGCAGTGCCTTCTTTTAATAGCCTCTTACAGAAGTTTCTATGTTTAACAATGTACTTTCCTTGTAAAAATACTATAAAGTCAAACTTGTCTTTCTCATATCCCTTCCTTAGATAGTGCAATGGAGAGATTCTAAATCTGTGTTGTCAAAGTACTCAAAAGGAAGAAGATGTCAGCCAATGTAGGATGGCATCAAGCATGCCAAATGAAAACAGTGGGTTTACTTTTGCCAGACTGAAATGTTAGAAAAGTTTGATAGCAGCCTTCTTGAACAGGAAATGCTGGAAATACTCACTGCTTGGGCTGAAAAAGATAATTTAGAGTTTCAACATTGGAGATGAAGGTAACTTCAACAAGTATGGGATTCAAAAACCATGCATGCAGAGCACAATGGATTAGTAGTCATACGCCATAACCACTCGGCAGCTCGTCTACAGGAAGAGTCTGTAGCCAGATGATGTGATCTAATGAGGATTTTGACAAGTCTGTGCAATTTCACTAAAGATTGTGTATGAGCTTCTGGCAAAGTGGCTCTTATCATATCTACAACAGTGGATTATGTCAAGAGTTGGACAAGCTCAAACTTTATCAGAGATTAACCAAAGTTTAGGGTTTTAATATCAGTAATTCAATAAAGATTGTATTTTTTGTCACTATTGAAGCCCTAAAAATTAGTCCAGTAAAGAAAGAATTTGCATAAGTCATCTATCTCTAGACATTCAAGGACACTGAAAGACATGAGGTGAGGGCGATTCTACCAGTAGTGCTTTCCTACTCTTAAACAAAGTGGTGCTGTGGCTTAGTTGGTTAAAGCGCCTGTCTTGTAAACAGGAGATCCTGAGTTCGAATCTCAGCAGTGCCTTCTTTTCATAGCCTCTTACAGAAGTTTCTATGTTTAACAATGTACTTTCCTTGTAAAAATACTATAAAGTCAAACTTGTCTTTCTCAAATCCCTTCCTTAGATAGTGCAATGGAGAGATTCTAAATCTGTGTTGTCAAAGTACTCAAAAGGAAGAAGATGTCAGCCAATGTAGGATGGCATCAAGCATGCCAAATGAAAACAGTGGGTTTACTTTTGCCAGACTGAAATGTTAGAAAAGTTTGATAGCAGCCTTCTTGAACAGGAAATGCTGGAAATACTCACTGCTTGGGCTGAAAAAGATAATTTAGAGTTTCAACATTGGAGATGAAGGTAACTTCAACAAGTATGGGATTCAAAAACCATGCATGCAGAGCACAATGGATTAGTAGTCATACGCCATAACCACTCGGCAGCTCGTCTACAGGAAGAGTCTGTAGCCAGATGATGTGATCTAATGAGGATTTTGACAAGTCTGTGCAATTTCACTAAAGATTGTGTATGAGCTTCTGGCAAAGTGGCTCTTATCATATCTACAACAGTGGATTATGTCAAGAGTTGGACAAGCTCAAACTTTATCAGAGATTAACCAAAGTTTAGGGTTTTAATATCAGTAATTCAATAAAGATTGTATTTTTTGTCACTATTGAAGCCCTAAAAATTAGTCCAGTAAAGAAAGAATTTGCATAAGTCGTCTATCTCTAGACATTCAAGGACACTGAAAGACATGAGGTGAGGGCGATTCTACCAGTAGTGCTTTCCTACTCTTAAACAAAGTGGTGCTGTGGCTTAGTTGGTTAAAGCGCCTGTCTTGTAAACAGGAGATCCTGAGTTCGAATCTCAGCAGTGCCTTCTTTTCATAGCCTCTTACAGAAGTTTCTATGTTTAACAATGTACTTTCCTTGTAAAAATACTATAAAGTCAAACTTGTCTTTCTCAAATCCCTTCCTTAGATAGTGCAATGGAGAGATTCTAAATCTGTGTTGTCAAAGTACTCAAAAGGAAGAAGATGTCAGCCAATGTAGGATGGCATCAAGCATGCCAAATGAAAACAGTGGGTTTACTTTTGCCAGACTGAAATGTTAGAAAAGTTTGATAGCAGCCTTCTTGAACAGGAAATGCTGGAAATACTCACTGCTTGGGCTGAAAAAGATAATTTAGAGTTTCAACATTGGAGATGAAGGTAACTTCAACAAGTATGGGATTCAAAAACCATGCATGCAGAGCACAATGGATTAGTAGTCATACGCCATAACCACTCGGCAGCTCGTCTACAGGAAGAGTCTGTAGCCAGATGATGTGATCTAATGAGGATTTTGACAAGTCTGTGCAATTTCACTAAAGATTGTGTATGAGCTTCTGGCAAAGTGGCTCTTATCATATCTACAACAGTGGATTATGTCAAGAGTTGGACAAGCTCAAACTTTATCAGAGATTAACCAAAGTTTAGGGTTTTAATATCAGTAATTCAATAAAGATTGTATTTTTTGTCACTATTGAAGCCCTAAAAATTAGTCCAGTAAAGAAAGAATTTGCATAAGTCGTCTATCTCTAGACATTCAAGGACACTGAAAGACATGAGGTGAGGGCGATTCTACCAGTAGTGCTTTCCTACTCTTAAACAAAGTGGTGCTGTGGCTTAGTTGGTTAAAGCGCCTGTCTTGTAAACAGGAGATCCTGAGTTCGAATCTCAGCAGTGCCTTCTTTTCATAGCCTCTTACAGAAGTTTCTATGTTTAACAATGTACTTTCCTTGTAAAAATACTATAAAGTCAAACTTGTCTTTCTCATATCCCTTCCTTAGATAGTGCAATGGAGAGATTCTAAATCTGTGTTGTCAAAGTACTCAAAAGGAAGAAGATGTCAGCCAATGTAGGATGGCATCAAGCATGCCAAATGAAAACAGTGGGTTTACTTTTGCCAGACTGAAATGTTAGAAAAGTTTGATAGCAGCCTTCTTGAACAGGAAATGCTGGAAATACTCACTGCTTGGGCTGAAAAAGATAATTTAGAGTTTCAACATTGGAGATGAAGGTAACTTCAACAAGTATGGGATTCAAAAACCATGCATGCAGAGCACAATGGATTAGTAGTCATACGCCATAACCACTCGGCAGCTCGTCTACAGGAAGAGTCTGTAGCCAGATGATGTGATCTAATGAGGATTTTGACAAGTCTGTGCAATTTCACTAAAGATTGTGTATGAGCTTCTGGCAAAGTGGCTCTTATCATATCTACAACAGTGGATTATGTCAAGAGTTGGACAAGCTCAAACTTTATCAGAGATTAACCAAAGTTTAGGGTTTTAATATCAGTAATTCAATAAAGATTGTATTTTTTGTCACTATTGAAGCCCTAAAAATTAGTCCAGTAAAGAAAGAATTTGCATAAGTCGTCTATCTCTAGACATTCAAGGACACTGAAAGACATGAGGTGAGGGCGATTCTACCAGTAGTGCTTTCCTACTCTTAAACAAAGTGGTGCTGTGGCTTAGTTGGTTAAAGCGCCTGTCTTGTAAACAGGAGATCCTGAGTTCGAATCTCAGCAGTGCCTTCTTTTCATAGCCTCTTACAGAAGTTTCTATGTTTAACAATGTACTTTCCTTGTAAAAATACTATAAAGTCAAACTTGTCTTTCTCATATCCCTTCCTTAGATAGTGCAATGGAGAGATTCTAAATCTGTGTTGTCAAAGTACTCAAAAGGAAGAAGATGTCAGCCAATGTAGGATGGCATCAAGCATGCCAAATGAAAACAGTGGGTTTACTTTTGCCAGACTGAAATGTTAGAAAAGTTTGATAGCAGCCTTCTTGAACAGGAAATGCTGGAAATACTCACTGCTTGGGCTGAAAAAGATAATTTAGAGTTTCAACATTGGAGATGAAGGTAACTTCAACAAGTATGGGATTCAAAAACCATGCATGCAGAGCACAATGGATTAGTAGTCATACGCCATAACCACTCGGCAGCTCGTCTACAGGAAGAGTCTGTAGCCAGATGATGTGATCTAATGAGGATTTTGACAAGTCTGTGCAATTTCACTAAAGATTGTGTATGAGCTTCTGGCAAAGTGGCTCTTATCATATCTACAACAGTGGATTATGTCAAGAGTTGGACAAGCTCAAACTTTATCAGAGATTAACCAAAGTTTAGGGTTTTAATATCAGTAATTCAATAAAGATTGTATTTTTTGTCACTATTGAAGCCCTAAAAATTAGTCCAGTAAAGAAAGAATTTGCATTAGTCGTCTATCTCTAGACATTCAAGGACACTGAAAGACATGAGGTGAGGGCGATTCTACCAGTAGTGCTTTCCTACTCTTAAACAAAGTGGTGCTGTTGCTTAGTTGGTTAAAGCGCCTGTCTTGTAATCAGGAGATCCTGAGTTCAAATCTCAGCAGTGCCTTCTTTTAATAGCCTCTTACAGAAGTTTCTATGTTTAACAATGTACTTTCCTTGTAAAAATACTATAAAGTCAAACTTGTCTTTCTCATATCCCTTCCTTAGATAGTGCAATGGAGAGATTCTAAATCTGTGTTGTCAAAGTACTCAAAAGGAAGAAGATGTCAGCCAATGTAGGATGGCATCAAGCATGCCAAATGAAAACAGTGGGTTTACTTTTGCCAGACTGAAATGTTAGAAAAGTTTGATAGCAGCCTTCTTGAACAGGAAATGCTGGAAATACTCACTGCTTGGGCTGAAAAAGATAATTTAGAGTTTCAACATTGGAGATGAAGGTAACTTCAACAAGTATGGGATTCAAAAACCATGCATGCAGAGCACAATGGATTAGTAGTCATACGCCATAACCACTCGGCAGCTCGTCTACAGGAAGAGTCTGTAGCCAGATGATGTGATCTAATGAGGATTTTGACAAGTCTGTGCAATTTCACTAAAGATTGTGTATGAGCTTCTGGCAAAGTGGCTCTTATCATATCTACAACAGTGGATTATGTCAAGAGTTGGACAAGCTCAAACTTTATCAGAGATTAACCAAAGTTTAGGGTTTTAATATCAGTAATTCAATAAAGATTGTATTTTTTGTCACTATTGAAGCCCTAAAAATTAGTCCAGTAAAGAAAGAATTTGCATAAGTCATCTATCTCTAGACATTCAAGGACACTGAAAGACATGAGGTGAGGGCGATTCTACCAGTAGTGCTTTCCTACTCTTAAACAAAGTGGTGCTGTGGCTTAGTTGGTTAAAGCGCCTGTCTTGTAAACAGGAGATCCTGAGTTCGAATCTCAGCAGTGCCTTCTTTTCATAGCCTCTTACAGAAGTTTCTATGTTTAACAATGTACTTTCCTTGTAAAAATACTATAAAGTCAAACTTGTCTTTCTCAAATCCCTTCCTTAGATAGTGCAATGGAGAGATTCTAAATCTGTGTTGTCAAAGTACTCAAAAGGAAGAAGATGTCAGCCAATGTAGGATGGCATCAAGCATGCCAAATGAAAACAGTGGGTTTACTTTTGCCAGACTGAAATGTTAGAAAAGTTTGATAGCAGCCTTCTTGAACAGGAAATGCTGGAAATACTCACTGCTTGGGCTGAAAAAGATAATTTAGAGTTTCAACATTGGAGATGAAGGTAACTTCAACAAGTATGGGATTCAAAAACCATGCATGCAGAGCACAATGGATTAGTAGTCATACGCCATAACCACTCGGCAGCTCGTCTACAGGAAGAGTCTGTAGCCAGATGATGTGATCTAATGAGGATTTTGACAAGTCTGTGCAATTTCACTAAAGATTGTGTATGAGCTTCTGGCAAAGTGGCTCTTATCATATCTACAACAGTGGATTATGTCAAGAGTTGGACAAGCTCAAACTTTATCAGAGATTAACCAAAGTTTAGGGTTTTAATATCAGTAATTCAATAAAGATTGTATTTTTTGTCACTATTGAAGCCCTAAAAATTAGTCCAGTAAAGAAAGAATTTGCATAAGTCGTCTATCTCTAGACATTCAAGGACACTGAAAGACATGAGGTGAGGGCGATTCTACCAGTAGTGCTTTCCTACTCTTAAACAAAGTGGTGCTGTGGCTTAGTTGGTTAAAGCGCCTGTCTTGTAAACAGGAGATCCTGAGTTCGAATCTCAGCAGTGCCTTCTTTTCATAGCCTCTTACAGAAGTTTCTATGTTTAACAATGTACTTTCCTTGTAAAAATACTATAAAGTCAAACTTGTCTTTCTCATATCCCTTCCTTAGATAGTGCAATGGAGAGATTCTAAATCTGTGTTGTCAAAGTACTCAAAAGGAAGAAGATGTCAGCCAATGTAGGATGGCATCAAGCATGCCAAATGAAAACAGTGGGTTTACTTTTGCCAGACTGAAATGTTAGAAAAGTTTGATAGCAGCCTTCTTGAACAGGAAATGCTGGAAATACTCACTGCTTGGGCTGAAAAAGATAATTTAGAGTTTCAACATTGGAGATGAAGGTAACTTCAACAAGTATGGGATTCAAAAACCATGCATGCAGAGCACAATGGATTAGTAGTCATACGCCATAACCACTCGGCAGCTCGTCTACAGGAAGAGTCTGTAGCCAGATGATGTGATCTAATGAGGATTTTGACAAGTCTGTGCAATTTCACTAAAGATTGTGTATGAGCTTCTGGCAAAGTGGCTCTTATCATATCTACAACAGTGGATTATGTCAAGAGTTGGACAAGCTCAAACTTTATCAGAGATTAACCAAAGTTTAGGGTTTTAATATCAGTAATTCAATAAAGATTGTATTTTTTGTCACTATTGAAGCCCTAAAAATTAGTCCAGTAAAGAAAGAATTTGCATAAGTCGTCTATCTCTAGACATTCAAGGACACTGAAAGACATGAGGTGAGGGCGATTCTACCAGTAGTGCTTTCCTACTCTTAAACAAAGTGGTGCTGTGGCTTAGTTGGTTAAAGCGCCTGTCTTGTAAACAGGAGATCCTGAGTTCGAATCTCAGCAGTGCCTTCTTTTCATAGCCTCTTACAGAAGTTTCTATGTTTAACAATGTACTTTCCTTGTAAAAATACTATAAAGTCAAACTTGTCTTTCTCATATCCCTTCCTTAGATAGTGCAATGGAGAGATTCTAAATCTGTGTTGTCAAAGTACTCAAAAGGAAGAAGATGTCAGCCAATGTAGGATGGCATCAAGCATGCCAAATGAAAACAGTGGGTTTACTTTTGCCAGACTGAAATGTTAGAAAAGTTTGATAGCAGCCTTCTTGAACAGGAAATGCTGGAAATACTCACTGCTTGGGCTGAAAAAGATAATTTAGAGTTTCAACATTGGAGATGAAGGTAACTTCAACAAGTATGGGATTCAAAAACCATGCATGCAGAGCACAATGGATTAGTAGTCATACGCCATAACCACTCGGCAGCTCGTCTACAGGAAGAGTCTGTAGCCAGATGATGTGATCTAATGAGGATTTTGACAAGTCTGTGCAATTTCACTAAAGATTGTGTATGAGCTTCTGGCAAAGTGGCTCTTATCATATCTACAACAGTGGATTATGTCAAGAGTTGGACAAGCTCAAACTTTATCAGAGATTAACCAAAGTTTAGGGTTTTAATATCAGTAATTCAATAAAGATTGTATTTTTTGTCACTATTGAAGCCCTAAAAATTAGTCCAGTAAAGAAAGAATTTGCATAAGTCGTCTATCTCTAGACATTCAAGGACACTGAAAGACATGAGGTGAGGGCGATTCTACCAGTAGTGCTTTCCTACTCTTAAACAAAGTGGTGCTGTGGCTTAGTTGGTTAAAGCGCCTGTCTTGTAAACAGGAGATCCTGAGTTCGAATCTCAGCAGTGCCTTCTTTTCATAGCCTCTTACAGAAGTTTCTATGTTTAACAATGTACTTTCCTTGTAAAAATACTATAAAGTCAAACTTGTCTTTCTCATATCCCTTCCTTAGATAGTGCAATGGAGAGATTCTAAATCTGTGTTGTCAAAGTACTCAAAAGGAAGAAGATGTCAGCCAATGTAGGATGGCATCAAGCATGCCAAATGAAAACAGTGGGTTTACTTTTGCCAGACTGAAATGTTAGAAAAGTTTGATAGCAGCCTTCTTGAACAGGAAATGCTGGAAATACTCACTGCTTGGGCTGAAAAAGATAATTTAGAGTTTCAACATTGGAGATGAAGGTAACTTCAACAAGTATGGGATTCAAAAACCATGCATGCAGAGCACAATGGATTAGTAGTCATACGCCATAACCACTCGGCAGCTCGTCTACAGGAAGAGTCTGTAGCCAGATGATGTGATCTAATGAGGATTTTGACAAGTCTGTGCAATTTCACTAAAGATTGTGTATGAGCTTCTGGCAAAGTGGCTCTTATCATATCTACAACAGTGGATTATGTCAAGAGTTGGACAAGCTCAAACTTTATCAGAGATTAACCAAAGTTTAGGGTTTTAATATCAGTAATTCAATAAAGATTGTATTTTTTGTCACTATTGAAGCCCTAAAAATTAGTCCAGTAAAGAAAGAATTTGCATAAGTCGTCTATCTCTAGACATTCAAGGACACTGAAAGACATGAGGTGAGGGCGATTCTACCAGTAGTGCTTTCCTACTCTTAAACAAAGTGGTGCTGTGGCTTAGTTGGTTAAAGCGCCTGTCTTGTAAACAGGAGATCCTGAGTTCAAATCTCAGCAGTGCCTTCTTTTAATAGCCTCTTACAGAAGTTTCTATGTTTAACAATGTACTTTCCTTGTAAAAATACTATAAAGTCAAACTTGTCTTTCTCATATCCCTTCCTTAGATAGTGCAATGGAGAGATTCTAAATCTGTGTTGTCAAAGTACTCAAAAGGAAGAAGATGTCAGCCAATGTAGGATGGCATCAAGCATGCCAAATGAAAACAGTGGGTTTACTTTTGCCAGACTGAAATGTTAGAAAAGTTTGATAGCAGCCTTCTTGAACAGATAATTTAGAGTTTCAACATTGGAGATGAAGGTAACTTCAACAAGTATGGGATTCAAAAACCATGCATGCAGAGCACAATGGATTAGTAGTCATACGCCATAACCACTCGGCAGCTCGTCTACAGGAAGAGTCTGTAGCCAGATGATGTGATCTAATGAGGATTTTGACAAGTCTGTGCAATTTCACTAAAGATTGTGTATGAGCTTCTGGCAAAGTGGCTCTTATCATATCTACAACAGTGGATTATGTCAAGAGTTGGACAAGCTCAAACTTTATCAGAGATTAACCAAAGTTTAGGGTTTTAATATCAGTAATTCAATAAAGATTGTATTTTTTGTCACTATTGAAGCCCTAAAAATTAGTCCAGTAAAGAAAGAATTTGCATTAGTCGTCTATCTCTAGACATTCAAGGACACTGAAAGACATGAGGTGAGGGCGATTCTACCAGTAGTGCTTTCCTACTCTTAAACAAAGTGGTGCTGTTGCTTAGTTGGTTAAAGCGCCTGTCTTGTAATCAGGAGATCCTGAGTTCAAATCTCAGCAGTGCCTTCTTTTAATAGCCTCTTACAGAAGTTTCTATGTTTAACAATGTACTTTCCTTGTAAAAATACTATAAAGTCAAACTTGTCTTTCTCATATCCCTTCCTTAGATAGTGCAATGGAGAGATTCTAAATCTGTGTTGTCAAAGTACTCAAAAGGAAGAAGATGTCAGCCAATGTAGGATGGCATCAAGCATGCCAAATGAAAACAGTGGGTTTACTTTTGCCAGACTGAAATGTTAGAAAAGTTTGATAGCAGCCTTCTTGAACAGGAAATGCTGGAAATACTCACTGCTTGGGCTGAAAAAGATAATTTAGAGTTTCAACATTGGAGATGAAGGTAACTTCAACAAGTATGGGATTCAAAAACCATGCATGCAGAGCACAATGGATTAGTAGTCATACGCCATAACCACTCGGCAGCTCGTCTACAGGAAGAGTCTGTAGCCAGATGATGTGATCTAATGAGGATTTTGACAAGTCTGTGCAATTTCACTAAAGATTGTGTATGAGCTTCTGGCAAAGTGGCTCTTATCATATCTACAACAGTGGATTATGTCAAGAGTTGGACAAGCTCAAACTTTATCAGAGATTAACCAAAGTTTAGGGTTTTAATATCAGTAATTCAATAAAGATTGTATTTTTTGTCACTATTGAAGCCCTAAAAATTAGTCCAGTAAAGAAAGAATTTGCATAAGTCATCTATCTCTAGACATTCAAGGACACTGAAAGACATGAGGTGAGGGCGATTCTACCAGTAGTGCTTTCCTACTCTTAAACAAAGTGGTGCTGTGGCTTAGTTGGTTAAAGCGCCTGTCTTGTAAACAGGAGATCCTGAGTTCGAATCTCAGCAGTGCCTTCTTTTCATAGCCTCTTACAGAAGTTTCTATGTTTAACAATGTACTTTCCTTGTAAAAATACTATAAAGTCAAACTTGTCTTTCTCAAATCCCTTCCTTAGATAGTGCAATGGAGAGATTCTAAATCTGTGTTGTCAAAGTACTCAAAAGGAAGAAGATGTCAGCCAATGTAGGATGGCATCAAGCATGCCAAATGAAAACAGTGGGTTTACTTTTGCCAGACTGAAATGTTAGAAAAGTTTGATAGCAGCCTTCTTGAACAGGAAATGCTGGAAATACTCACTGCTTGGGCTGAAAAAGATAATTTAGAGTTTCAACATTGGAGATGAAGGTAACTTCAACAAGTATGGGATTCAAAAACCATGCATGCAGAGCACAATGGATTAGTAGTCATACGCCATAACCACTCGGCAGCTCGTCTACAGGAAGAGTCTGTAGCCAGATGATGTGATCTAATGAGGATTTTGACAAGTCTGTGCAATTTCACTAAAGATTGTGTATGAGCTTCTGGCAAAGTGGCTCTTATCATATCTACAACAGTGGATTATGTCAAGAGTTGGACAAGCTCAAACTTTATCAGAGATTAACCAAAGTTTAGGGTTTTAATATCAGTAATTCAATAAAGATTGTATTTTTTGTCACTATTGAAGCCCTAAAAATTAGTCCAGTAAAGAAAGAATTTGCATAAGTCGTCTATCTCTAGACATTCAAGGACACTGAAAGACATGAGGTGAGGGCGATTCTACCAGTAGTGCTTTCCTACTCTTAAACAAAGTGGTGCTGTGGCTTAGTTGGTTAAAGCGCCTGTCTTGTAAACAGGAGATCCTGAGTTCGAATCTCAGCAGTGCCTTCTTTTCATAGCCTCTTACAGAAGTTTCTATGTTTAACAATGTACTTTCCTTGTAAAAATACTATAAAGTCAAACTTGTCTTTCTCATATCCCTTCCTTAGATAGTGCAATGGAGAGATTCTAAATCTGTGTTGTCAAAGTACTCAAAAGGAAGAAGATGTCAGCCAATGTAGGATGGCATCAAGCATGCCAAATGAAAACAGTGGGTTTACTTTTGCCAGACTGAAATGTTAGAAAAGTTTGATAGCAGCCTTCTTGAACAGGAAATGCTGGAAATACTCACTGCTTGGGCTGAAAAAGATAATTTAGAGTTTCAACATTGGAGATGAAGGTAACTTCAACAAGTATGGGATTCAAAAACCATGCATGCAGAGCACAATGGATTAGTAGTCATACGCCATAACCACTCGGCAGCTCGTCTACAGGAAGAGTCTGTAGCCAGATGATGTGATCTAATGAGGATTTTGACAAGTCTGTGCAATTTCACTAAAGATTGTGTATGAGCTTCTGGCAAAGTGGCTCTTATCATATCTACAACAGTGGATTATGTCAAGAGTTGGACAAGCTCAAACTTTATCAGAGATTAACCAAAGTTTAGGGTTTTAATATCAGTAATTCAATAAAGATTGTATTTTTTGTCACTATTGAAGCCCTAAAAATTAGTCCAGTAAAGAAAGAATTTGCATAAGTCGTCTATCTCTAGACATTCAAGGACACTGAAAGACATGAGGTGAGGGCGATTCTACCAGTAGTGCTTTCCTACTCTTAAACAAAGTGGTGCTGTGGCTTAGTTGGTTAAAGCGCCTGTCTTGTAAACAGGAGATCCTGAGTTCGAATCTCAGCAGTGCCTTCTTTTCATAGCCTCTTACAGAAGTTTCTATGTTTAACAATGTACTTTCCTTGTAAAAATACTATAAAGTCAAACTTGTCTTTCTCATATCCCTTCCTTAGATAGTGCAATGGAGAGATTCTAAATCTGTGTTGTCAAAGTACTCAAAAGGAAGAAGATGTCAGCCAATGTAGGATGGCATCAAGCATGCCAAATGAAAACAGTGGGTTTACTTTTGCCAGACTGAAATGTTAGAAAAGTTTGATAGCAGCCTTCTTGAACAGGAAATGCTGGAAATACTCACTGCTTGGGCTGAAAAAGATAATTTAGAGTTTCAACATTGGAGATGAAGGTAACTTCAACAAGTATGGGATTCAAAAACCATGCATGCAGAGCACAATGGATTAGTAGTCATACGCCATAACCACTCGGCAGCTCGTCTACAGGAAGAGTCTGTAGCCAGATGATGTGATCTAATGAGGATTTTGACAAGTCTGTGCAATTTCACTAAAGATTGTGTATGAGCTTCTGGCAAAGTGGCTCTTATCATATCTACAACAGTGGATTATGTCAAGAGTTGGACAAGCTCAAACTTTATCAGAGATTAACCAAAGTTTAGGGTTTTAATATCAGTAATTCAATAAAGATTGTATTTTTTGTCACTATTGAAGCCCTAAAAATTAGTCCAGTAAAGAAAGAATTTGCATAAGTCGTCTATCTCTAGACATTCAAGGACACTGAAAGACATGAGGTGAGGGCGATTCTACCAGTAGTGCTTTCCTACTCTTAAACAAAGTGGTGCTGTGGCTTAGTTGGTTAAAGCGCCTGTCTTGTAAACAGGAGATCCTGAGTTCGAATCTCAGCAGTGCCTTCTTTTCATAGCCTCTTACAGAAGTTTCTATGTTTAACAATGTACTTTCCTTGTAAAAATACTATAAAGTCAAACTTGTCTTTCTCATATCCCTTCCTTAGATAGTGCAATGGAGAGATTCTAAATCTGTGTTGTCAAAGTACTCAAAAGGAAGAAGATGTCAGCCAATGTAGGATGGCATCAAGCATGCCAAATGAAAACAGTGGGTTTAATTTTGCCAGACTGAAATGTTAGAAAAGTTTGATAGCAGCCTTCTTGAACAGGAAATGCTGGAAATACTCACTGCTTGGGCTGAAAAAGATAATTTAGAGTTTCAACATTGGAGATGAAGGTAACTTCAACAAGTATGGGATTCAAAAACCATGCATGCAGAGCACAATGGATTAGTAGTCATACGCCATAACCACTCGGCAGCTCGTCTACAGGAAGAGTCTGTAGCCAGATGATGTGATCTAATGAGGATTTTGACAAGTCTGTGCAATTTCACTAAAGATTGTGTATGAGCTTCTGGCAAAGTGGCTCTTATCATATCTACAACAGTGGATTATGTCAAGAGTTGGACAAGCTCAAACTTTATCAGAGATTAACCAAAGTTTAGGGTTTTAATATCAGTAATTCAATAAAGATTGTATTTTTTGTCACTATTGAAGCCCTAAAAATTAGTCCAGTAAAGAAAGAATTTGCATAAGTCGTCTATCTCTAGACATTCAAGGACACTGAAAGACATGAGGTGAGGGCGATTCTACCAGTAGTGCTTTCCTACTCTTAAACAAAGTGGTGCTGTGGCTTAGTTGGTTAAAGCGCCTGTCTTGTAAACAGGAGATCCTGAGTTCAAATCTCAGCAGTGCCTTCTTTTCATAGCCTCTTACAGAAGTTTCTATGTTTAACAATGTACTTTCCTTGTAAAAATACTATAAAGTCAAACTTGTCTTTCTCATATCCCTTCCTTAGATAGTGCAATGGAGAGATTCTAAATCTGTGTTGTCAAAGTACTCAAAAGGAAGAAGATGTCAGCCAATGTAGGATGGCATCAAGCATGCCAAATGAAAACAGTGGGTTTACTTTTGCCAGACTGAAATGTTAGAAAAGTTTGATAGCAGCCTTCTTGAACAGGAAATGCTGGAAATACTCACTGCTTGGGCTGAAAAAGATAATTTAGAGTTTCAACATTGGAGATGAAGGTAACTTCAACAAGTATGGGATTCAAAAACCATGCATGCAGAGCACAATGGATTAGTAGTCATACGCCATAACCACTCGGCAGCTCGTCTACAGGAAGAGTCTGTAGCCAGATGATGTGATCTAATGAGGATTTTGACAAGTCTGTGCAATTTCACTAAAGATTGTGTATGAGCTTCTGGCAAAGTGGCTCTTATCATATCTACAACAGTGGATTATGTCAAGAGTTGGACAAGCTCAAACTTTATCAGAGATTAACCAAAGTTTAGGGTTTTAATATCAGTAATTCAATAAAGATTGTATTTTTTGTCACTATTGAAGCCCTAAAAATTAGTCCAGTAAAGAAAGAATTTGCATAAGTCGTCTATCTCTAGACATTCAAGGACACTGAAAGACATGAGGTGAGGGCGATTCTACCAGTAGTGCTTTCCTACTCTTAAACAAAGTGGTGCTGTGGCTTAGTTGGTTAAAGCGCCTGTCTTGTAAACAGGAGATCCTGAGTTCGAATCTCAGCAGTGCCTTCTTTTCATAGCCTCTTACAGAAGTTTCTATGTTTAACAATGTACTTTCCTTGTAAAAATACTATAAAGTCAAACTTGTCTTTCTCATATCCCTTCCTTAGATAGTGCAATGGAGAGATTCTAAATCTGTGTTGTCAAAGTACTCAAAAGGAAGAAGATGTCAGCCAATGTAGGATGGCATCAAGCATGCCAAATGAAAACAGTGGGTTTACTTTTGCCAGACTGAAATGTTAGAAAAGTTTGATAGCAGCCTTCTTGAACAGGAAATGCTGGAAATACTCACTGCTTGGGCTGAAAAAGATAATTTAGAGTTTCAACATTGGAGATGAAGGTAACTTCAACAAGTATGGGATTCAAAAACCATGCATGCAGAGCACAATGGATTAGTAGTCATACGCCATAACCACTCGGCAGCTCGTCTACAGGAAGAGTCTGTAGCCAGATGATGTGATCTAATGAGGATTTTGACAAGTCTGTGCAATTTCACTAAAGATTGTGTATGAGCTTCTGGCAAAGTGGCTCTTATCATATCTACAACAGTGGATTATGTCAAGAGTTGGACAAGCTCAAACTTTATCAGAGATTAACCAAAGTTTAGGGTTTTAATATCAGTAATTCAATAAAGATTGTATTTTTTGTCACTATTGAAGCCCTAAAAATTAGTCCAGTAAAGAAAGAATTTGCATTAGTCGTCTATCTCTAGACATTCAAGGACACTGAAAGACATGAGGTGAGGGCGATTCTACCAGTAGTGCTTTCCTACTCTTAAACAAAGTGGTGCTGTTGCTTAGTTGGTTAAAGCGCCTGTCTTGTAAACAGGAGATCCTGAGTTCAAATCTCAGCAGTGCCTTCTTTTAATAGCCTCTTACAGAAGTTTCTATGTTTAACAATGTACTTTCCTTGTAAAAATACTATAAAGTCAAACTTGTCTTTCTCATATCCCTTCCTTAGATAGTGCAATGGAGAGATTCTAAATCTGTGTTGTCAAAGTACTCAAAAGGAAGAAGATGTCAGCCAATGTAGGATGGCATCAAGCATGCCAAATGAAAACAGTGGGTTTAATTTTGCCAGACTGAAATGTTAGAAAAGTTTGATAGCAGCCTTCTTGAACAGGAAATGCTGGAAATACTCACTGCTTGGGCTGAAAAAGATAATTTAGAGTTTCAACATTGGAGATGAAGGTAACTTCAACAAGTATGGGATTCAAAAACCATGCATGCAGAGCACAATGGATTAGTAGTCATACGCCATAACCACTCGGCAGCTCGTCTACAGGAAGAGTCTGTAGCCAGATGATGTGATCTAATGAGGATTTTGACAAGTCTGTGCAATTTCACTAAAGATTGTGTATGAGCTTCTGGCAAAGTGGCTCTTATCATATCTACAACAGTGGATTATGTCAAGAGTTGGACAAGCTCAAACTTTATCAGAGATTAACCAAAGTTTAGGGTTTTAATATCAGTAATTCAATAAAGATTGTATTTTTTGTCACTATTGAAGCCCTAAAAATTAGTCCAGTAAAGAAAGAATTTGCATAAGTCGTCTATCTCTAGACATTCAAGGACACTGAAAGACATGAGGTGAGGGCGATTCTACCAGTAGTGCTTTCCTACTCTTAAACAAAGTGGTGCTGTGGCTTAGTTGGTTAAAGCGCCTGTCTTGTAAACAGGAGATCCTGAGTTCAAATCTCAGCAGTGCCTTCTTTTCATAGCCTCTTACAGAAGTTTCTATGTTTAACAATGTACTTTCCTTGTAAAAATACTATAAAGTCAAACTTGTCTTTCTCATATCCCTTCCTTAGATAGTGCAATGGAGAGATTCTAAATCTGTGTTGTCAAAGTACTCAAAAGGAAGAAGATGTCAGCCAATGTAGGATGGCATCAAGCATGCCAAATGAAAACAGTGGGTTTACTTTTGCCAGACTGAAATGTTAGAAAAGTTTGATAGCAGCCTTCTTGAACAGGAAATGCTGGAAATACTCACTGCTTGGGCTGAAAAAGATAATTTAGAGTTTCAACATTGGAGATGAAGGTAACTTCAACAAGTATGGGATTCAAAAACCATGCATGCAGAGCACAATGGATTAGTAGTCATACGCCATAACCACTCGGCAGCTCGTCTACAGGAAGAGTCTGTAGCCAGATGATGTGATCTAATGAGGATTTTGACAAGTCTGTGCAATTTCACTAAAGATTGTGTATGAGCTTCTGGCAAAGTGGCTCTTATCATATCTACAACAGTGGATTATGTCAAGAGTTGGACAAGCTCAAACTTTATCAGAGATTAACCAAAGTTTAGGGTTTTAATATCAGTAATTCAATAAAGATTGTATTTTTTGTCACTATTGAAGCCCTAAAAATTAGTCCAGTAAAGAAAGAATTTGCATAAGTCGTCTATCTCTAGACATTCAAGGACACTGAAAGACATGAGGTGAGGGCGATTCTACCAGTAGTGCTTTCCTACTCTTAAACAAAGTGGTGCTGTGGCTTAGTTGGTTAAAGCGCCTGTCTTGTAAACAGGAGATCCTGAGTTCGAATCTCAGCAGTGCCTTCTTTTCATAGCCTCTTACAGAAGTTTCTATGTTTAACAATGTACTTTCCTTGTAAAAATACTATAAAGTCAAACTTGTCTTTCTCATATCCCTTCCTTAGATAGTGCAATGGAGAGATTCTAAATCTGTGTTGTCAAAGTACTCAAAAGGAAGAAGATGTCAGCCAATGTAGGATGGCATCAAGCATGCCAAATGAAAACAGTGGGTTTACTTTTGCCAGACTGAAATGTTAGAAAAGTTTGATAGCAGCCTTCTTGAACAGGAAATGCTGGAAATACTCACTGCTTGGGCTGAAAAAGATAATTTAGAGTTTCAACATTGGAGATGAAGGTAACTTCAACAAGTATGGGATTCAAAAACCATGCATGCAGAGCACAATGGATTAGTAGTCATACGCCATAACCACTCGGCAGCTCGTCTACAGGAAGAGTCTGTAGCCAGATGATGTGATCTAATGAGGATTTTGACAAGTCTGTGCAATTTCACTAAAGATTGTGTATGAGCTTCTGGCAAAGTGGCTCTTATCATATCTACAACAGTGGATTATGTCAAGAGTTGGACAAGCTCAAACTTTATCAGAGATTAACCAAAGTTTAGGGTTTTAATATCAGTAATTCAATAAAGATTGTATTTTTTGTCACTATTGAAGCCCTAAAAATTAGTCCAGTAAAGAAAGAATTTGCATTAGTCGTCTATCTCTAGACATTCAAGGACACTGAAAGACATGAGGTGAGGGCGATTCTACCAGTAGTGCTTTCCTACTCTTAAACAAAGTGGTGCTGTTGCTTAGTTGGTTAAAGCGCCTGTCTTGTAAACAGGAGATCCTGAGTTCAAATCTCAGCAGTGCCTTCTTTTAATAGCCTCTTACAGAAGTTTCTATGTTTAACAATGTACTTTCCTTGTAAAAATACTATAAAGTCAAACTTGTCTTTCTCATATCCCTTCCTTAGATAGTGCAATGGAGAGATTCTAAATCTGTGTTGTCAAAGTACTCAAAAGGAAGAAGATGTCAGCCAATGTAGGATGGCATCAAGCATGCCAAATGAAAACAGTGGGTTTACTTTTGCCAGACTGAAATGTTAGAAAAGTTTGATAGCAGCCTTCTTGAACAGGAAATGCTGGAAATACTCACTGCTTGGGCTGAAAAAGATAATTTAGAGTTTCAACATTGGAGATGAAGGTAACTTCAACAAGTATGGGATTCAAAAACCATGCATGCAGAGCACAATGGATTAGTAGTCATACGCCATAACCACTCGGCAGCTCGTCTACAGGAAGAGTCTGTAGCCAGATGATGTGATCTAATGAGGATTTTGACAAGTCTGTGCAATTTCACTAAAGATTGTGTATGAGCTTCTGGCAAAGTGGCTCTTATCATATCTACAACAGTGGATTATGTCAAGAGTTGGACAAGCTCAAACTTTATCAGAGATTAACCAAAGTTTAGGGTTTTAATATCAGTAATTCAATAAAGATTGTATTTTTTGTCACTATTGAAGCCCTAAAAATTAGTCCAGTAAAGAAAGAATTTGCATAAGTCGTCTATCTCTAGACATTCAAGGACACTGAAAGACATGAGGTGAGGGCGACTCTACCAGTAGTGCTTTTCTACTCTTACACAAAGTGGTGCTGTGGCTTAGTTGGTTAAAGCGCCTGTCTCGTAAACAGGAGATCCAGAGTTCGAATCTCAGCAGTGCCTTCTTTTCATAGCCTCAGTACTGAAGTTTCTATGTTTAACAGTGTACTTTCCTTGTAAAAATACTATAAAGTCAAACTTGTCTTTCTCATATCCCTTCCTTAGATAGTGCAAAGGAGAGATTCTAAATCTGTGTTGTCAAAGTACTCAAAAGGAAGAAGATGTCAGCCAATGTAGGATGGCATCAAGCATGCCAAATGAAAACAGTGGGTTTACTTTTGCCAGACTGAAATGTTAGAAAAGTTTGATAGCAGCCTTCTTGAACAGGAAATGCTGGAAATACTCACTGCTTGGGCTGAAAAAGATAATTTAGAGTTTCAACATTGGAGATGAAGGTAACTTCAACAAGTATGGGATTCAAAAACCATGCATGCAGAGCACAATGGATTAGTAGTCATACGCCATAACCACTCGGCAGCTCGTCTACAGGAAGAGTCTGTAGCCAGATGATGTGATCTAATGAGGATTTTGACAAGTCTGTGCAATTTCACTAAAGATTGTGTATGAGCTTCTGGCAAAGTGGCTCTTATCATATCTACAACAGTGGATTATGTCAAGAGTTGGACAAGCTCAAACTTTATCAGAGATTAACCAAAGTTTAGGGTTTTAATATCAGTAATTCAATAAAGATTGTATTTTTTGTCACTATTGAAGCCCTAAAAATTAGTCCAGTAAAGAAAGAATTTGCATAAGTCGTCTATCTCTAGACATTCAAGGACACTGAAAGACATGAGGTGAGGGCGACTCTACCAGTAGTGCTTTTCTACCCTTACACAAAGTGGTGCTGTGGCTTAGTTGGTTAAAGCGCCTGTCTCGTAAACAGGAGATCCTGAGTTCGAATCTCAGCAGTGCCTTCTTTTCATAGCCTCAGTACTGAAGTTTCTATGTTTAACAGTGTACTTTCCTTGTAAAAATACTATAAAGTCAAACTTGTCTTTCTCATATCCCTTCCTTAGATAGTGCAATGGAGAGATTCTAAATCTGTGTTGTCAAAGTACTCAAAAGGAAGAAGATGTCAGCCAATGTAGGATGGCATCAAGCATGCCAAATGAAAACAGTGGGTTTACTTTTGCCAGACTGAAATGTTAGAAAAGTTTGATAGCAGCCTTCTTGAACAGGAAATGCTGGAAATACTCACTGCTTGGGCTGAAAAAGATAATTTAGAGTTTCAACATTGGAGATGAAGGTAACTTCAACAAGTATGGGATTCAAAAACCATGCATGCAGAGCACAATGGATTAGTAGTCATACGCCATAACCACTCGGCAGCTCGTCTACAGGAAGAGTCTGTAGCCAGATGATGTGATCTAATGAGGATTTTGACAAGTCTGTGCAATTTCACTAAAGATTGTGTATGAGCTTCTGGCAAAGTGGCTCTTATCATATCTACAACAGTGGATTATGTCAAGAGTTGGACAAGCTCAAACTTTATCAGAGATTAACCAAAGTTTAGGGTTTTAATATCAGTAATTCAATAAAGATTGTATTTTTTGTCACTATTGAAGCCCTAAAAATTAGTCCAGTAAAGAAAGAATTTGCATTAGTCGTCTATCTCTAGACATTCAAGGACACTGAAAGACATGAGGTGAGGGCGATTCTACCAGTAGTGCTTTCCTACTCTTAAACAAAGTGGTGCTGTTGCTTAGTTGGTTAAAGCGCCTGTCTTGTAAACAGGAGATCCTGAGTTCAAATCTCAGCAGTGCCTTCTTTTAATAGCCTCTTACAGAAGTTTCTATGTTTAACAATGTACTTTCCTTGTAAAAATACTATAAAGTCAAACTTGTCTTTCTCATATCCCTTCCTTAGATAGTGCAATGGAGAGATTCTAAATCTGTGTTGTCAAAGTACTCAAAAGGAAGAAGATGTCAGCCAATGTAGGATGGCATCAAGCATGCCAAATGAAAACAGTGGGTTTACTTTTGCCAGACTGAAATGTTAGAAAAGTTTGATAGCAGCCTTCTTGAACAGGAAATGCTGGAAATACTCACTGCTTGGGCTGAAAAAGATAATTTAGAGTTTCAACATTGGAGATGAAGGTAACTTCAACAAGTATGGGATTCAAAAACCATGCATGCAGAGCACAATGGATTAGTAGTCATACGCCATAACCACTCGGCAGCTCGTCTACAGGAAGAGTCTGTAGCCAGATGATGTGATCTAATGAGGATTTTGACAAGTCTGTGCAATTTCACTAAAGATTGTGTATGAGCTTCTGGCAAAGTGGCTCTTATCATATCTACAACAGTGGATTATGTCAAGAGTTGGACAAGCTCAAACTTTATCAGAGATTAACCAAAGTTTAGGGTTTTAATATCAGTAATTCAATAAAGATTGTATTTTTTGTCACTATTGAAGCCCTAAAAATTAGTCCAGTAAAGAAAGAATTTGCATAAGTCGTCTATCTCTAGACATTCAAGGACACTGAAAGACATGAGGTGAGGGCGACTCTACCAGTAGTGCTTTTCTACTCTTACACAAAGTGGTGCTGTGGCTTAGTTGGTTAAAGCGCCTGTCTCGTAAACAGGAGATCCTGAGTTCGAATCTCAGCAGTGCCTTCTTTTCATAGCCTCAGTACTGAAGTTTCTATGTTTAACAGTGTACTTTCCTTGTAAAAATACTATAAAGTCAAACTTGTCTTTCTCATATCCCTTCCTTAGATAGTGCAAAGGAGAGATTCTAAATCTGTGTTGTCAAAGTACTCAAAAGGAAGAAGATGTCAGCCAATGTAGGATGGCATCAAGCATGCCAAATGAAAACAGTGGGTTTACTTTTGCCAGACTGAAATGTTAGAAAAGTTTGATAGCAGCCTTCTTGAACAGGAAATGCTGGAAATACTCACTGCTTGGGCTGAAAAAGATAATTTAGAGTTTCAACATTGGAGATGAAGGTAACTTCAACAAGTATGGGATTCAAAAACCATGCATGCAGAGCACAATGGATTAGTAGTCATACGCCATAACCACTCGGCAGCTCGTCTACAGGAAGAGTCTGTAGCCAGATGATGTGATCTAATGAGGATTTTGACAAGTCTGTGCAATTTCACTAAAGATTGTGTATGAGCTTCTGGCAAAGTGGCTCTTATCATATCTACAACAGTGGATTATGTCAAGAGTTGGACAAGCTCAAACTTTATCAGAGATTAACCAAAGTTTAGGGTTTTAATATCAGTAATTCAATAAAGATTGTATTTTTTGTCACTATTGAAGCCCTAAAAATTAGTCCAGTAAAGAAAGAATTTGCATAAGTCGTCTATCTCTAGACATTCAAGGACACTGAAAGACATGAGGTGAGGGCGACTCTACCAGTAGTGCTTTTCTACTCTTACACAAAGTGGTGCTGTGGCTTAGTTGGTTAAAGCGCCTGTCTCGTAAACAGGAGATCCAGAGTTCGAATCTCAGCAGTGCCTTCTTTTCATAGCCTCAGTACTGAAGTTTCTATGTTTAACAGTGTACTTTCCTTGTAAAAATACTATAAAGTCAAACTTGTCTTTCTCATATCCCTTCCTTAGATAGTGCAAAGGAGAGATTCTAAATCTGTGTTGTCAAAGTACTCAAAAGGAAGAAGATGTCAGCCAATGTAGGATGGCATCAAGCATGCCAAATGAAAACAGTGGGTTTACTTTTGCCAGACTGAAATGTTAGAAAAGTTTGATAGCAGCCTTCTTGAACAGGAAATGCTGGAAATACTCACTGCTTGGGCTGAAAAAGATAATTTAGAGTTTCAACATTGGAGATGAAGGTAACTTCAACAAGTATGGGATTCAAAAACCATGCATGCAGAGCACAATGGATTAGTAGTCATACGCCATAACCACTCGGCAGCTCGTCTACAGGAAGAGTCTGTAGCCAGATGATGTGATCTAATGAGGATTTTGACAAGTCTGTGCAATTTCACTAAAGATTGTGTATGAGCTTCTGGCAAAGTGGCTCTTATCATATCTACAACAGTGGATTATGTCAAGAGTTGGACAAGCTCAAACTTTATCAGAGATTAACCAAAGTTTAGGGTTTTAATATCAGTAATTCAATAAAGATTGTATTTTTTGTCACTATTGAAGCCCTAAAAATTAGTCCAGTAAAGAAAGAATTTGCATAAGTCGTCTATCTCTAGACATTCAAGGACACTGAAAGACATGAGGTGAGGGCGACTCTACCAGTAGTGCTTTTCTACCCTTACACAAAGTGGTGCTGTGGCTTAGTTGGTTAAAGCGCCTGTCTCGTAAACAGGAGATCCTGAGTTCGAATCTCAGCAGTGCCTTCTTTTCATAGCCTCAGTACTGAAGTTTCTATGTTTAACAGTGTACTTTCCTTGTAAAAATACTATAAAGTCAAACTTGTCTTTCTCATATCCCTTCCTTAGATAGTGCAATGGAGAGATTCTAAATCTGTGTTGTCAAAGTACTCAAAAGGAAGAAGATGTCAGCCAATGTAGGATGGCATCAAGCATGCCAAATGAAAACAGTGGGTTTACTTTTGCCAGACTGAAATGTTAGAAAAGTTTGATAGCAGCCTTCTTGAACAGGAAATGCTGGAAATACTCACTGCTTGGGCTGAAAAAGATAATTTAGAGTTTCAACATTGGAGATGAAGGTAACTTCAACAAGTATGGGATTCAAAAACCATGCATGCAGAGCACAATGGATTAGTAGTCATACGCCATAACCACTCGGCAGCTCGTCTACAGGAAGAGTCTGTAGCCAGATGATGTGATCTAATGAGGATTTTGACAAGTCTGTGCAATTTCACTAAAGATTGTGTATGAGCTTCTGGCAAAGTGGCTCTTATCATATCTACAACAGTGGATTATGTCAAGAGTTGGACAAGCTCAAACTTTATCAGAGATTAACCAAAGTTTAGGGTTTTAATATCAGTAATTCAATAAAGATTGTATTTTTTGTCACTATTGAAGCCCTAAAAATTAGTCCAGTAAAGAAAGAATTTGCATTAGTCGTCTATCTCTAGACATTCAAGGACACTGAAAGACATGAGGTGAGGGCGATTCTACCAGTAGTGCTTTCCTACTCTTAAACAAAGTGGTGCTGTTGCTTAGTTGGTTAAAGCGCCTGTCTTGTAAACAGGAGATCCTGAGTTCAAATCTCAGCAGTGCCTTCTTTTAATAGCCTCTTACAGAAGTTTCTATGTTTAACAATGTACTTTCCTTGTAAAAATACTATAAAGTCAAACTTGTCTTTCTCATATCCCTTCCTTAGATAGTGCAATGGAGAGATTCTAAATCTGTGTTGTCAAAGTACTCAAAAGGAAGAAGATGTCAGCCAATGTAGGATGGCATCAAGCATGCCAAATGAAAACAGTGGGTTTACTTTTGCAAGACTGAAATGTTAGAAAAGTTTGATAGCAGCCTTCTTGAACAGGAAATGCTGGAAATACTCACTGCTTGGGCTGAAAAAGATAATTTAGAGTTTCAACATTGGAGATGAAGGTAACTTCAACAAGTATGGGATTCAAAAACCATGCATGCAGAGCACAATGGATTAGTAGTCATACGCCATAACCACTCGGCAGCTCGTCTACAGGAAGAGTCTGTAGCCAGATGATGTGATCTAATGAGGATTTTGACAAGTCTGTGCAATTTCACTAAAGATTGTGTATGAGCTTCTGGCAAAGTGGCTCTTATCATATCTACAACAGTGGATTATGTCAAGAGTTGGACAAGCTCAAACTTTATCAGAGATTAACCAAAGTTTAGGGTTTTAATATCAGTAATTCAATAAAGATTGTATTTTTTGTCACTATTGAAGCCCTAAAAATTAGTCCAGTAAAGAAAGAATTTGCATAAGTCGTCTATCTCTAGACATTCAAGGACACTGAAAGACATGAGGTGAGGGCGACTCTACCAGTAGTGCTTTTCTACTCTTACACAAAGTGGTGCTGTGGCTTAGTTGGTTAAAGCGCCTGTTTCGTAAACAGGAGATCCTGAGTTCGAATCTCAGCAGTGCCTTCTTTTCATAGCCTCAGTACTGAAGTTTCTATGTTTAACAGTGTACTTTCCTTGTAAAAATACTATAAAGTCAAACTTGTCTTTCTCATATCCCTTCCTTAGATAGTGCAATGGAGAGATTCTAAATCTGTGTTGTCAAAGTACTCAAAAGGAAGAAGATGTCAGCCAATGTAGGATGGCATCAAGCATGCCAAATGAAAACAGTGGGTTTACTTTTGCCAGACTGAAATGTTAGAAAAGTTTGATAGCAGCCTTCTTGAACAGGAAATGCTGGAAATACTCACTGCTTGGGCTGAAAAAGATAATTTAGAGTTTCAACATTGGAGATGAAGGTAACTTCAACAAGTATGGGATTCAAAAACCATGCATGCAGAGCACAATGGATTAGTAGTCATACGCCATAACCACTCGGCAGCTCGTCTACAGGAAGAGTCTGTAGCCAGATGATGTGATCTAATGAGGATTTTGACAAGTCTGTGCAATTTCACTAAAGATTGTGTATGAGCTTCTGGCAAAGTGGCTCTTATCATATCTACAACAGTGGATTATGTCAAGAGTTGGACAAGCTCAAACTTTATCAGAGATTAACCAAAGTTTAGGGTTTTAATATCAGTAATTCAATAAAGATTGTATTTTTTGTCACTATTGAAGCCCTAAAAATTAGTCCAGTAAAGAAAGAATTTGCATTAGTCGTCTATCTCTAGACATTCAAGGACACTGAAAGACATGAGGTGAGGGCGATTCTACCAGTAGTGCTTTCCTACTCTTAAACAAAGTGGTGCTGTTGCTTAGTTGGTTAAAGCGCCTGTCTTGTAAACAGGAGATCCTGAGTTCAAATCTCAGCAGTGCCTTCTTTTAATAGCCTCTTACAGAAGTTTCTATGTTTAACAATGTACTTTCCTTGTAAAAATACTATAAAGTCAAACTTGTCTTTCTCATATCCCTTCCTTAGATAGTGCAATGGAGAGATTCTAAATCTGTGTTGTCAAAGTACTCAAAAGGAAGAAGATGTCAGCCAATGTAGGATGGCATCAAGCATGCCAAATGAAAACAGTGGGTTTACTTTTGCCAGACTGAAATGTTAGAAAAGTTTGATAGCAGCCTTCTTGAACAGGAAATGCTGGAAATACTCACTGCTTGGGCTGAAAAAGATAATTTAGAGTTTCAACATTGGAGATGAAGGTAACTTCAACAAGTATGGGATTCAAAAACCATGCATGCAGAGCACAATGGATTAGTAGTCATACGCCATAACCACTCGGCAGCTCGTCTACAGGAAGAGTCTGTAGCCAGATGATGTGATCTAATGAGGATTTTGACAAGTCTGTGCAATTTCACTAAAGATTGTGTATGAGCTTCTGGCAAAGTGGCTCTTATCATATCTACAACAGTGGATTATGTCAAGAGTTGGACAAGCTCAAACTTTATCAGAGATTAACCAAAGTTTAGGGTTTTAATATCAGTAATTCAATAAAGATTGTATTTTTTGTCACTATTGAAGCCCTAAAAATTAGTCCAGTAAAGAAAGAATTTGCATAAGTCGTCTATATCTAGACATTCAAGGACACTGAAAGACATGAGGTGAGGGCGACTCTACCAGTAGTGCTTTTCTACTCTTACACAAAGTGGTGCTGTGGCTTAGTTGGTTAAAGCGCCTGTCTCGTAAACAGGAGATCCTGAGTTCGAATCTCAGCAGTGCCTTCTTTTCATAGCCTCAGTACTGAAGTTTCTATGTTTAACAGTGTACTTTCCTTGTAAAAATACTATAAAGTCAAACTTGTCTTTCTCATATCCCTTCCTTAGATAGTGCAAAGGAGAGATTCTAAATCTGTGTTGTCAAAGTACTCAAAAGGAAGAAGATGTCAGCCAATGTAGGATGGCATCAAGCATGCCAAATGAAAACAGTGGGTTTACTTTTGCCAGACTGAAATGTTAGAAAAGTTTGATAGCAGCCTTCTTGAACAGGAAATGCTGGAAATACTCACTGCTTGGGCTGAAAAAGATAATTTAGAGTTTCAACATTGGAGATGAAGGTAACTTCAACAAGTATGGGATTCAAAAACCATGCATGCAGAGCACAATGGATTAGTAGTCATACGCCATAACCACTCGGCAGCTCGTCTACAGGAAGAGTCTGTAGCCAGATGATGTGATCTAATGAGGATTTTGACAAGTCTGTGCAATTTCACTAAAGATTGTGTATGAGCTTCTGGCAAAGTGGCTCTTATCATATCTACAACAGTGGATTATGTCAAGAGTTGGACAAGCTCAAACTTTATCAGAGATTAACCAAAGTTTAGGGTTTTAATATCAGTAATTCAATAAAGATTGTATTTTTTGTCACTATTGAAGCCCTAAAAATTAGTCCAGTAAAGAAAGAATTTGCATAAGTCGTCTATCTCTAGACATTCAAGGACACTGAAAGACATGAGGTGAGGGCGATTCTACCAGTAGTGCTTTCCTACTCTTAAACACAGTGGTGCTGTGGCTTAGTTGGTTAAAGCGCCTGTCTTGTAAACAGGAGATCCTGAGTTCGAATCTCAGCAGTGCCTTCTTTTCATAGCCTCTTACAGAAGTTCCTATGTTTAACAATGTACTTTCCTTGTAAAAATACTATAAAGTCAAACTTGTCTTTCTCATATCCCTTCCTTAGATAGTGCAATGGAGAGATTCTAAATCTGTGTTGTCAAAGTACTCAAAAGGAAGAAGATGTCAGCCAATGTAGGATGGCATCAAGCATGCCAAATGAAAACAGTGGGTTTACTTTTGCCAGACTGAAATGTTAGAAAAGTTTGATAGCAGCCTTCTTGAACAGGAAATGCTGGAAATACTCACTGCTTGGGCTGAAAAAGATAATTTAGAGTTTCAACATTGGAGATGAAGGTAACTTCAACAAGTATGGGATTCAAAAACCATGCATGCAGAGCACAATGGATTAGTAGTCAGACGCCATAACCACTCGGCAGCTCGTCTACAGGAAGAGTCTGTAGCCAGATGATGTGATCTAATGAGGATTTTGACAAGTCTGTGCAATTTCACTAAAGATTGTGTATGAGCTTCTGGCAAAGTGGCTCTTATCATATCTACAACAGTGGATTATGTCAAGAGTTGGACAAGCTCAAACTTTATCAGAGATTAACCAAAGTTTAGGGTTTTAATATCAGTAATTCAATAAAGATTGTATTTTTTGTCACTATTGAAGCCCTAAAAATTAGTCCAGTAAAGAAAGAATTTGCATAAGTCGTCTATCTCTAGACATTCAAGGACACTGAAAGACATGAGGTGAGGGCGATTCTACCAGTAGTGCTTTCCTACTCTTAAACAAAGTGGTGCTGTGGCTTAGTTGGTTAAAGCGCCTGTCTTGTAAACAGGAGATCCTGAGTTCAAATCTCAGCAGTGCCTTCTTTTAATAGCCTCTTACAGAAGTTTCTATGTTTAACAATGTACTTTCCTTGTAAAAATACTATAAAGTCAAACTTGTCTTTCTCATATCCCTTCCTTAGATAGTGCAATGGAGAGATTCTAAATCTGTGTTGTCAAAGTACTCAAAAGGAAGAAGATGTCAGCCAATGTAGGATGGCATCAAGCATGCCAAATGAAAACAGTGGGTTTACTTTTGCCAGACTGAAATGTTAGAAAAGTTTGATAGCAGCCTTCTTGAACAGATAATTTAGAGTTTCAACATTGGAGATGAAGGTAACTTCAACAAGTATGGGATTCAAAAAGCATGCATGCAGAGCACAATGGATTAGTAGTCATACGCCATAACCACTCGGCAGCTCGTCTACAGGAAGAGTCTGTAGCCAGATGATGTGATCTTATGAGGATTTTGACAAGTCTGTGCAATTTCACTAAAGATTGTGTATGAGCTTCTGGCAAAGTGGCTCTTATCATATCTACAACAGTGGATTATGTCAAGAGTTGGACAAGCTCAAACTTTATCAGAGATTAACCAAAGTTTAGGGTTTTAATATCAGTAATTCAATAAAGATTGTATTTTTTGTCACTATTGAAGCCCTAAAAATTAGTCCAGTAAAGAAAGAATTTGCATAAGTCGTCTATCTCTAGACATTCAAGGACACTGAAAGACATGAGGTGAGGGCGACTCTACCAGTAGTGCTTTTCTACTCTTAAACAAAGTGGTGCTGTGGCTTAGTTGGTTAAAGCGCCTGTCTTGTAAACAGGAGATCCTGAGTTCGAATCTCAGCAGTGCCTTCTTTTAATAGCCTCTTACAGAAGTTTCTATGTTTAACAATGTACTTTCCTTGTAAAAATACTATAAAGTCAAACTTGTCTTTCTCATATCCCTTCCTTAGATAGTGCAATGGAGAGATTCTAAATCTGTGTTGTCAAAGTACTCAAAAGGAAGAAGATGTCAGCCAATGTAGGATGGCATCAAGCATGCCAAATGAAAACAGTGGGTTTACTTTTGCCAGACTGAAATGTTAGAAAAGTTTGATAGCAGCCTTCTTGAACAGGAAATGCTGGAAATACTCACTGCTTGGGCTGAAAAAGATAATTTAGAGTTTCAACATTGGAGATGAAGGTAACTTCAACAAGTATGGGATTCAAAAACCATGCATGCAGAGCACAATGGATTAGTAGTCAGACGCCATAACCACTCGGCAGCTCGTCTACAGGAAGAGTCTGTAGCCAGATGATGTGATCTAATGAGGATTTTGACAAGTCTGTGCAATTTCACTAAAGATTGTGTATGAGCTTCTGGCAAAGTGGCTCTTATCATATCTACAACAGTGGATTATGTCAAGAGTTGGACAAGCTCAAACTTTATCAGAGATTAACCAAAGTTTAGGGTTTTAATATCAGTAATTCAATAAAGATTGTATTTTTTGTCACTATTGAAGCCCTAAAAATTAGTCCAGTAAAGAAAGAATTTGCATAAGTCGTCTATCTCTAGACATTCAAGGACACTGAAAGACATGAGGTGAGGGCGACTCTACCAGTAGTGCTTTTCTACTCTTACACAAAGTGGTGCTGTGGCTTAGTTGGTTAAAGCGCCTGTCTCGTAAACAGGAGATCCTGAGTTCGAATCTCAGCAGTGCCTTCTTTTCATAGCCTCAGTACTGAAGTTTCTATGTTTAACAGTGTACTTTCCTTGTAAAAATACTATAAAGTCAAACTTGTCTTTCTCATATCCCTTCCTTAGATAGTGCAAAGGAGAGATTCTAAATCTGTGTTGTCAAAGTACTCAAAAGGAAGAAGATGTCAGCCAATGTAGGATGGCATCAAGCATGCCAAATGAAAACAGTGGGTTTACTTTTGCCAGACTGAAATGTTAGAAAAGTTTGATAGCAGCCTTCTTGAACAGGAAATGCTGGAAATACTCACTGCTTGGGCTGAAAAAGATAATTTAGAGTTTCAACATTGGAGATGAAGGTAACTTCAACAAGTATGGGATTCAAAAACCATGCATGCAGAGCACAATGGATTAGTAGTCATACGCCATAACCACTCGGCAGCTCGTCTACAGGAAGAGTCTGTAGCCAGATGATGTGATCTAATGAGGATTTTGACAAGTCTGTGCAATTTCACTAAAGATTGTGTATGAGCTTCTGGCAAAGTGGCTCTTATCATATCTACAACAGTGGATTATGTCAAGAGTTGGACAAGCTCAAACTTTATCAGAGATTAACCAAAGTTTAGGGTTTTAATATCAGTAATTCAATAAAGATTGTATTTTTTGTCACTATTGAAGCCCTAAAATTTAGTCCAGTAAAGAAAGAATTTGCATAAGTCGTCTATCTCTAGACATTCAAGGACACTGAAAGACATGAGGTGAGGGCGATTCTACCAGTAGTGCTTTCCTACTCTTAAACAAAGTGGTGCTGTGGCTTAGTTGGTTAAAGCGCCTGTCTTGTAAACAGGAGATCCTGAGTTCAAATCTCAGCAGTGCCTTCTTTTAATAGCCTCTTACAGAAGTTTCTATGTTTAACAATGTACTTTCCTTGTAAAAATACTATAAAGTCAAACTTGTCTTTCTCATATCCCTTCCTTAGATAGTGCAAAGGAGAGATTCTAAATCTGTGTTGTCAAAGTACTCAAAAGGAAGAAGATGTCAGCCAATGTAGGATGGCATCAAGCATGCCAAATGAAAACAGTGGGTTTACTTTTGCCAGACTGAAATGTTAGAAAAGTTTGATAGCAGCCTTCTTGAACAGGAAATGCTGGAAATACTCACTGCTTGGGCTGAAAAAGATAATTTAGAGTTTCAACATTGGAGATGAAGGTAACTTCAACAAGTATGGGATTCAAAAACCATGCATGCAGAGCACAATGGATTAGTAGTCAGACGCCATAACCACTCGGCAGCTCGTCTACAGGAAGAGTCTGTAGCCAGATGATGTGATCTAATGAGGATTTTGACAAGTCTGTGCAATTTCACTAAAGATTGTGTATGAGCTTCTGGCAAAGTGGCTCTTATCATATCTACAACAGTGGATTATGTCAAGAGTTGGACAAGCTCAAACTTTATCAGAGATTAACCAAAGTTTAGGGTTTTAATATCAGTAATTCAATAAAGATTGTATTTTTTGTCACTATTGAAGCCCTAAAAATTAGTCCAGTAAAGAAAGAATTTGCATAAGTCGTCTATCTCTAGACATTCAAGGACACTGAAAGACATGAGGTGAGGGCGATTCTACCAGTAGTGCTTTCCTACTCTTAAACAAAGTGGTGCTGTGGCTTAGTTGGTTAAAGCGCCTGTCTTGTAAACAGGAGATCCTGAGTTCAAATCTCAGCAGTGCCTTCTTTTAATAGCCTCTTACAGAAGTTTCTATGTTTAACAATGTACTTTCCTTGTAAAAATACTATAAAGTCAAACTTGTCTTTCTCATATCCCTTCCTTAGATAGTGCAATGGAGAGATTCTAAATCTGTGTTGTCAAAGTACTCAAAAGGAAGAAGATGTCAGCCAATGTAGGATGGCATCAAGCATGCCAAATGAAAACAGTGGGTTTACTTTTGCCAGACTGAAATGTTAGAAAAGTTTGATAGCAGCCTTCTTGAACAGATAATTTAGAGTTTCAACATTGGAGATGAAGGTAACTTCAACAAGTATGGGATTCAAAAAGCATGCATGCAGAGCACAATGGATTAGTAGTCATACGCCATAACCACTCGGCAGCTCGTCTACAGGAAGAGTCTGTAGCCAGATGATGTGATCTTATGAGGATTTTGACAAGTCTGTGCAATTTCACTAAAGATTGTGTATGAGCTTCTGGCAAAGTGGCTCTTATCATATCTACAACAGTGGATTATGTCAAGAGTTGGACAAGCTCAAACTTTATCAGAGATTAACCAAAGTTTAGGGTTTTAATATCAGTAATTCAATAAAGATTGTATTTTTTGTCACTATTGAAGCCCTAAAAATTAGTCCAGTAAAGAAAGAATTTGCATAAGTCGTCTATCTCTAGACATTCAAGGACACTGAAAGACATGAGGTGAGGGCGACTCTACCAGTAGTGCTTTTCTACTCTTAAACAAAGTGGTGCTGTGGCTTAGTTGGTTAAAGCGCCTGTCTTGTAAACAGGAGATCCTGAGTTCGAATCTCAGCAGTGCCTTCTTTTAATAGCCTCTTACAGAAGTTTCTATGTTTAACAATGTACTTTCCTTGTAAAAATACTATAAAGTCAAACTTGTCTTTCTCATATCCCTTCCTTAGATAGTGCAATGGAGAGATTCTAAATCTGTGTTGTCAAAGTACTCAAAAGGAAGAAGATGTCAGCCAATGTAGGATGGCATCAAGCATGCCAAATGAAAACAGTGGGTTTACTTTTGCCAGACTGAAATGTTAGAAAAGTTTGATAGCAGCCTTCTTGAACAGGAAATGCTGGAAATACTCACTGCTTGGGCTGAAAAAGATAATTTAGAGTTTCAACATTGGAGATGAAGGTAACTTCAACAAGTATGGGATTCAAAAACCATGCATGCAGAGCACAATGGATTAGTAGTCAGACGCCATAACCACTCGGCAGCTCGTCTACAGGAAGAGTCTGTAGCCAGATGATGTGATCTAATGAGGATTTTGACAAGTCTGTGCAATTTCACTAAAGATTGTGTATGAGCTTCTGGCAAAGTGGCTCTTATCATATCTACAACAGTGGATTATGTCAAGAGTTGGACAAGCTCAAACTTTATCAGAGATTAACCAAAGTTTAGGGTTTTAATATCAGTAATTCAATAAAGATTGTATTTTTTGTCACTATTGAAGCCCTAAAAATTAGTCCAGTAAAGAAAGAATTTGCATAAGTCGTCTATCTCTAGACATTCAAGGACACTGAAAGACATGAGGTGAGGGCGACTCTACCAGTAGTGCTTTTCTACTCTTACACAAAGTGGTGCTGTGGCTTAGTTGGTTAAAGCGCCTGTCTCGTAAACAGGAGATCCTGAGTTCGAATCTCAGCAGTGCCTTCTTTTCATAGCCTCAGTACTGAAGTTTCTATGTTTAACAGTGTACTTTCCTTGTAAAAATACTATAAAGTCAAACTTGTCTTTCTCATATCCCTTCCTTAGATAGTGCAAAGGAGAGATTCTAAATCTGTGTTGTCAAAGTACTCAAAAGGAAGAAGATGTCAGCCAATGTAGGATGGCATCAAGCATGCCAAATGAAAACAGTGGGTTTACTTTTGCCAGACTGAAATGTTAGAAAAGTTTGATAGCAGCCTTCTTGAACAGGAAATGCTGGAAATACTCACTGCTTGGGCTGAAAAAGATAATTTAGAGTTTCAACATTGGAGATGAAGGTAACTTCAACAAGTATGGGATTCAAAAACCATGCATGCAGAGCACAATGGATTAGTAGTCATACGCCATAACCACTCGGCAGCTCGTCTACAGGAAGAGTCTGTAGCCAGATGATGTGATCTAATGAGGATTTTGACAAGTCTGTGCAATTTCACTAAAGATTGTGTATGAGCTTCTGGCAAAGTGGCTCTTATCATATCTACAACAGTGGATTATGTCAAGAGTTGGACAAGCTCAAACTTTATCAGAGATTAACCAAAGTTTAGGGTTTTAATATCAGTAATTCAATAAAGATTGTATTTTTTGTCACTATTGAAGCCCTAAAATTTAGTCCAGTAAAGAAAGAATTTGCATAAGTCGTCTATCTCTAGACATTCAAGGACACTGAAAGACATGAGGTGAGGGCGATTCTACCAGTAGTGCTTTCCTACTCTTAAACAAAGTGGTGCTGTGGCTTAGTTGGTTAAAGCGCCTGTCTTGTAAACAGGAGATCCTGAGTTCAAATCTCAGCAGTGCCTTCTTTTAATAGCCTCTTACAGAAGTTTCTATGTTTAACAATGTACTTTCCTTGTAAAAATACTATAAAGTCAAACTTGTCTTTCTCATATCCCTTCCTTAGATAGTGCAAAGGAGAGATTCTAAATCTGTGTTGTCAAAGTACTCAAAAGGAAGAAGATGTCAGCCAATGTAGGATGGCATCAAGCATGCCAAATGAAAACAGTGGGTTTACTTTTGCCAGACTGAAATGTTAGAAAAGTTTGATAGCAGCCTTCTTGAACAGGAAATGCTGGAAATACTCACTGCTTGGGCTGAAAAAGATAATTTAGAGTTTCAACATTGGAGATGAAGGTAACTTCAACAAGTATGGGATTCAAAAACCATGCATGCAGAGCACAATGGATTAGTAGTCATACGCCATAACCACTCGGCAGCTCGTCTACAGGAAGAGTCTGTAGCCAGATGATGTGATCTAATGAGGATTTTGACAAGTCTGTGCAATTTCACTAAAGATTGTGTATGAGCTTCTGGCAAAGTGGCTCTTATCATATCTACAACAGTGGATTATGTCAAGAGTTGGACAAGCTCAAACTTTATCAGAGATTAACCAAAGTTTAGGGTTTTAATATCAGTAATTCAATAAAGATTGTATTTTTTGTCACTATTGAAGCCCTAAAAATTAGTCCAGTAAAGAAAGAATTTGCATAAGTCGTCTATCTCTAGACATTCAAGGACACTGAAAGACATGAGGTGAGGGCGATTCTACCAGTAGTGCTTTCCTACTCTTAAACAAAGTGGTGCTGTGGCTTAGTTGGTTAAAGCGCCTGTCTTGTAAACAGGAGATCCTGAGTTCAAATCTCAGCAGTGCCTTCTTTTAATAGCCTCTTACAGAAGTTTCTATGTTTAACAATGTACTTTCCTTGTAAAAATACTATAAAGTCAAACTTGTCTTTCTCATATCCCTTCCTTAGATAGTGCAATGGAGAGATTCTAAATCTGTGTTGTCAAAGTACTCAAAAGGAAGAAGATGTCAGCCAATGTAGGATGGCATCAAGCATGCCAAATGAAAACAGTGGGTTTACTTTTGCCAGACTGAAATGTTAGAAAAGTTTGATAGCAGCCTTCTTGAACAGGAAATGCTGGAAATACTCACTGCTTGGGCTGAAAAAGATAATTTAGAGTTTCAACATTGGAGATGAAGGTAACTTCAACAAGTATGGGATTCAAAAACCATGCATGCAGAGCACAATGGATTAGTAGTCATACGCCATAACCACTCGGCAGCTCGTCTACAGGAAGAGTCTGTAGCCAGATGATGTGATCTAATGAGGATTTTGACAAGTCTGTGCAATTTCACTAAAGATTGTGTATGAGCTTCTGGCAAAGTGGCTCTTATCATATCTACAACAGTGGATTATGTCAAGAGTTGGACAAGCTCAAACTTTATCAGAGATTAACCAAAGTTTAGGGTTTTAATATCAGTAATTCAATAAAGATTGTATTTTTTGTCACTATTGAAGCCCTAAAAATTAGTCCAGTAAAGAAAGAATTTGCATAAGTCGTCTATCTCTAGACATTCAAGGACACTGAAAGACATGAGGTGAGGGCGATTCTACCAGTAGTGCTTTCCTAATCTTAAACAAAGTGGTGCTGTTGCTTAGTTGGTTAAAGCGCCTGTCTTGTAAACAGGAGATCCTGAGTTCAAATCTCAGCAGTGCCTTCTTTTAATAGCCTCTTACAGAAGTTTTAAGGTTTAACAATGTACTTTCCTTGTAAAAATACTATAAAGTCAAACTTGTCTTTCTCATATCCCTTCCTTAGATAGTGCAATGGAGAGATTCTAAATCTGTGTTGTCAAAGTACTCAAAAGGAAGAAGATGTCAGCCAATGTAGGATGGCATCAAGCATGCCAAATGAAAACAGTGGGTTTACTTTTGCCAGACTGAAATGTTAGAAAAGTTTGATAGCAGCCTTCTTGAACAGGAAATGCTGGAAATACTCACTGCTTGGGCTGAAAAAGATAATTTAGAGTTTCAACATTGGAGATGAAGGTAACTTCAACAAGTATGGGATTCAAAAACCATGCATGCAGAGCACAATGGATTAGTAGTCATACGCCATAACCACTCGGCAGCTCGTCTACAGGAAGAGTCTGTAGCCAGATGATGTGATCTAATGAGGATTTTGACAAGTCTGTGCAATTTCACTAAAGATTGTGTATGAGCTTCTGGCAAAGTGGCTCTTATCATATCTACAACAGTGGATTATGTCAAGAGTTGGACAAGCTCAAACTTTATCAGAGATTAACCAAAGTTTAGGGTTTTAATATCAGTAATTCAATAAAGATTGTATTTTTTGTCACTATTGAAGCCCTAAAAATTAGTCCAGTAAAGAAAGAATTTGCATAAGTCGTCTATCTCTAGACATTCAAGGACACTGACAGACATGAGGTGAGGGCGATTCTACCAGTAGTGCTTTCCTACTCTTAAACAAAGTGGTGCTGTGGCTTAGTTGGTTAAAGCGCCTGTCTTGTAAACAGGAGATCCTGAGTTCGAATCTCAGCAGTGCCTTCTTTTCATAGCCTCTTACAGAAGTTTCTATGTTTAACAATGTACTTTCCTTGTAAAAATACTATAAAGTCAAACTTGTCTTTCTCATATCCCTTCCTTAGATAGTGCAATGGAGAGATTCTAAATCTGTGTTGTCAAAGTACTCAAAAGGAAGAAGATGTCAGCCAATGTAGGATGGCATCAAGCATGCCAAATGAAAACAGTGGGTTTACTTTTGCCAGACTGAAATGTTATAAAAGTTTGATAGCAGCCTTCTTGAACAGGAAATGCTGGAAATACTCACTGCTTGGGCTGAAAAAGATAATTTAGAGTTTCAACATTGGAGATGAAGGTAACTTCAACAAGTATGGGATTCAAAAACCATGCATGCAGAGCACAATGGATTAGTAGTCATACGCCATAACCACTCGGCAGCTCGTCTACAGGAAGAGTCTGTAGCCAGATGATGTGATCTAATGAGGATTTTGACAAGTCTGTGCAATTTCACTAAAGATTGTGTATGAGCTTCTGGCAAAGTGGCTCTTATCATATCTACAACAGTGGATTATGTCAAGAGTTGGACAAGCTCAAACTTTATCAGAGATTAACCAAAGTTTAGGGTTTTAATATCAGTAATTCAATAAAGATTGTATTTTTTGTCACTATTGAAGCCCTAAAAATTAGTCCAGTAAAGAAAGAATTTGCATAAGTCGTCTATCTCTAGACATTCAAGGACACTGACAGACATGAGGTGAGGGCGATTCTACCAGTAGTGCTTTCCTACTCTTAAACAAAGTGGTGCTGTGGCTTAGTTGGTTAAAGCGCCTGTCTTGTAAACAGGAGATCCTGAGTTCGAATCTCAGCAGTGCCTTCTTTTCATAGCCTCTTACAGAAGTTTCTATGTTTAACAATGTACTTTCCTTGTAAAAATACTATAAAGTCAAACTTGTCTTTCTCATATCCCTTCCTTAGATAGTGCAATGGAGAGATTCTAAATCTGTGTTGTCAAAGTACTCAAAAGGAAGAAGATGTCAGCCAATGTAGGATGGCATCAAGCATGCCAAATGAAAACAGTGGGTTTACTTTTGCCAGACTGAAATGTTAGAAAAGTTTGATAGCAGCCTTCTTGAACAGGAAATGCTGGAAATACTCACTGCTTGGGCTGAAAAAGATAATTTAGAGTTTCAACATTGGAGATGAAGGTAACTTCAACAAGTATGGGATTCAAAAACCATGCATGCAGAGCACAATGGATTAGTAGTCATACGCCATAACCACTCGGCAGCTCGTCTACAGGAAGAGTCTGTAGCCAGATGATGTGATCTAATGAGGATTTTGACAAGTCTGTGCAATTTCACTAAAGATTGTGTATGAGCTTCTGGCAAAGTGGCTCTTATCATATCTACAACAGTGGATTATGTCAAGAGTTGGACAAGCTCAAACTTTATCAGAGATTAACCAAAGTTTAGGGTTTTAATATCAGTAATTCAATAAAGATTGTATTTTTTGTCACTATTGAAGCCCTAAAAATTAGTCCAGTAAAGAAAGAATTTGCATAAGTCGTCTATCTCTAGACATTCAAGGACACTGACAGACATGAGGTGAGGGCGATTCTACCAGTAGTGCTTTCCTACTCTTAAACAAAGTGGTGCTGTGGCTTAGTTGGTTAAAGCGCCTGTCTTGTAAACAGGAGATCCTGAGTTCGAATCTCAGCAGTGCCTTCTTTTCATAGCCTCTTACAGAAGTTTCTATGTTTAACAATGTACTTTCCTTGTAAAAATACTATAAAGTCAAACTTGTCTTTCTCATATCCCTTCCTTAGATAGTGCAATGGAGAGATTCTAAATCTGTGTTGTCAAAGTACTCAAAAGGAAGAAGATGTCAGCCAATGTAGGATGGCATCAAGCATGCCAAATGAAAACAGTGGGTTTACTTTTGCCAGACTGAAATGTTATAAAAGTTTGATAGCAGCCTTCTTGAACAGGAAATGCTGGAAATACTCACTGCTTGGGCTGAAAAAGATAATTTAGAGTTTCAACATTGGAGATGAAGGTAACTTCAACAAGTATGGGATTCAAAAACCATGCATGCAGAGCACAATGGATTAGTAGTCATACGCCATAACCACTCGGCAGCTCGTCTACAGGAAGAGTCTGTAGCCAGATGATGTGATCTAATGAGGATTTTGACAAGTCTGTGCAATTTCACTAAAGATTGTGTATGAGCTTCTGGCAAAGTGGCTCTTATCATATCTACAACAGTGGATTATGTCAAGAGTTGGACAAGCTCAAACTTTATCAGAGATTAACCAAAGTTTAGGGTTTTAATATCAGTAATTCAATAAAGATTGTATTTTTTGTCACTATTGAAGCCCTAAAAATTAGTCCAGTAAAGAAAGAATTTGCATAAGTCGTCTATCTCTAGACATTCAAGGACACTGACAGACATGAGGTGAGGGCGATTCTACCAGTAGTGCTTTCCTACTCTTAAACAAAGTGGTGCTGTGGCTTAGTTGGTTAAAGCGCCTGTCTTGTAAACAGGAGATCCTGAGTTCGAATCTCAGCAGTGCCTTCTTTTCATAGCCTCTTACAGAAGTTTCTATGTTTAACAATGTACTTTCCTTGTAAAAATACTATAAAGTCAAACTTGTCTTTCTCATATCCCTTCCTTAGATAGTGCAATGGAGAGATTCTAAATCTGTGTTGTCAAAGTACTCAAAAGGAAGAAGATGTCAGCCAATGTAGGATGGCATCAAGCATGCCAAATGAAAACAGTGGGTTTACTTTTGCCAGACTGAAATGTTAGAAAAGTTTGATAGCAGCCTTCTTGAACAGGAAATGCTGGAAATACTCACTGCTTGGGCTGAAAAAGATAATTTAGAGTTTCAACATTGGAGATGAAGGTAACTTCAACAAGTATGGGATTCAAAAACCATGCATGCAGAGCACAATGGATTAGTAGTCATACGCCATAACCACTCGGCAGCTCGTCTACAGGAAGAGTCTGTAGCCAGATGATGTGATCTAATGAGGATTTTGACAAGTCTGTGCAATTTCACTAAAGATTGTGTATGAGCTTCTGGCAAAGTGGCTCTTATCATATCTACAACAGTGGATTATGTCAAGAGTTGGACAAGCTCAAACTTTATCAGAGATTAACCAAAGTTTAGGGTTTTAATATCAGTAATTCAATAAAGATTGTATTTTTTGTCACTATTGAAGCCCTAAAAATTAGTCCAGTAAAGAAAGAATTTGCATAAGTCGTCTATCTCTAGACATTCAAGGACACTGACAGACATGAGGTGAGGGCGATTCTACCAGTAGTGCTTTCCTACTCTTAAACAAAGTGGTGCTGTGGCTTAGTTGGTTAAAGCGCCTGTCTTGTAAACAGGAGATCCTGAGTTCGAATCTCAGCAGTGCCTTCTTTTCATAGCCTCTTACAGAAGTTTCTATGTTTAACAATGTACTTTCCTTGTAAAAATACTATAAAGTCAAACTTGTCTTTCTCATATCCCTTCCTTAGATAGTGCAATGGAGAGATTCTAAATCTGTGTTGTCAAAGTACTCAAAAGGAAGAAGATGTCAGCCAATGTAGGATGGCATCAAGCATGCCAAATGAAAACAGTGGGTTTACTTTTGCCAGACTGAAATGTTATAAAAGTTTGATAGCAGCCTTCTTGAACAGGAAATGCTGGAAATACTCACTGCTTGGGCTGAAAAAGATAATTTAGAGTTTCAACATTGGAGATGAAGGTAACTTCAACAAGTATGGGATTCAAAAACCATGCATGCAGAGCACAATGGATTAGTAGTCATACGCCATAACCACTCGGCAGCTCGTCTACAGGAAGAGTCTGTAGCCAGATGATGTGATCTAATGAGGATTTTGACAAGTCTGTGCAATTTCACTAAAGATTGTGTATGAGCTTCTGGCAAAGTGGCTCTTATCATATCTACAACAGTGGATTATGTCAAGAGTTGGACAAGCTCAAACTTTATCAGAGATTAACCAAAGTTTAGGGTTTTAATATCAGTAATTCAATAAAGATTGTATTTTTTGTCACTATTGAAGCCCTAAAAATTAGTCCAGTAAAGAAAGAATTTGCATAAGTCGTCTATCTCTAGACATTCAAGGACACTGACAGACATGAGGTGAGGGCGATTCTACCAGTAGTGCTTTCCTACTCTTAAACAAAGTGGTGCTGTGGCTTAGTTGGTTAAAGCGCCTGTCTTGTAAACAGGAGATCCTGAGTTCGAATCTCAGCAGTGCCTTCTTTTCATAGCCTCTTACAGAAGTTTCTATGTTTAACAATGTACTTTCCTTGTAAAAATACTATAAAGTCAAACTTGTCTTTCTCATATCCCTTCCTTAGATAGTGCAATGGAGAGATTCTAAATCTGTGTTGTCAAAGTACTCAAAAGGAAGAAGATGTCAGCCAATGTAGGATGGCATCAAGCATGCCAAATGAAAACAGTGGGTTTACTTTTGCCAGACTGAAATGTTATAAAAGTTTGATAGCAGCCTTCTTGAACAGGAAATGCTGGAAATACTCACTGCTTGGGCTGAAAAAGATAATTTAGAGTTTCAACATTGGAGATGAAGGTAACTTCAACAAGTATGGGATTCAAAAACCATGCATGCAGAGCACAATGGATTAGTAGTCATACGCCATAACCACTCGGCAGCTCGTCTACAGGAAGAGTCTGTAGCCAGATGATGTGATCTAATGAGGATTTTGACAAGTCTGTGCAATTTCACTAAAGATTGTGTATGAGCTTCTGGCAAAGTGGCTCTTATCATATCTACAACAGTGGATTATGTCAAGAGTTGGACAAGCTCAAACTTTATCAGAGATTAACCAAAGTTTAGGGTTTTAATATCAGTAATTCAATAAAGATTGTATTTTTTGTCACTATTGAAGCCCTAAAAATTAGTCCAGTAAAGAAAGAATTTGCATAAGTCGTCTATCTCTAGACATTCAAGGACACTGACAGACATGAGGTGAGGGCGATTCTACCAGTAGTGCTTTCCTACTCTTAAACAAAGTGGTGCTGTGGCTTAGTTGGTTAAAGCGCCTGTCTTGTAAACAGGAGATCCTGAGTTCGAATCTCAGCAGTGCCTTCTTTTCATAGCCTCTTACAGAAGTTTCTATGTTTAACAATGTACTTTCCTTGTAAAAATACTATAAAGTCAAACTTGTCTTTCTCATATCCCTTCCTTAGATAGTGCAATGGAGAGATTCTAAATCTGTGTTGTCAAAGTACTCAAAAGGAAGAAGATGTCAGCCAATGTAGGATGGCATCAAGCATGCCAAATGAAAACAGTGGGTTTACTTTTGCCAGACTGAAATGTTATAAAAGTTTGATAGCAGCCTTCTTGAACAGGAAATGCTGGAAATACTCACTGCTTGGGCTGAAAAAGATAATTTAGAGTTTCAACATTGGAGATGAAGGTAACTTCAACAAGTATGGGATTCAAAAAGCATGCATGCAGAGCACAATGGATTAGTAGTCATACGCCATAACCACTCGGCAGCTCGTCTACAGGAAGAGTCTGTAGCCAGATGATGTGATCTTATGAGGATTTTGACAAGTCTGTGCAATTTCACTAAAGATTGTGTATGAGCTTCTGGCAAAGTGGCTCTTATCATATCTACAACAGTGGATTATGTCAAGAGTTGGACAAGCTCAAACTTTATCAGAGATTAACCAAAGTTTAGGGTTTTAATATCAGTAATTCAATAAAGATTGTATTTTTTGTCACTATTGAAGCCCTAAAAATTAGTCCAGTAAAGAAAGAATTTGCATAAGTCGTCTATCTCTAGACATTCAAGGACACTGAAAGACATGAGGTGAGGGCGACTCTACCAGTAGTGCTTTTCTACTCTTAAACAAAGTGGTGCTGGCTTAGTTGGTTAAAGCGCCTGTCTTGTAAACAGGAGATCCTGAGTTCGAATCTCAGCAGTGCCTTCTTTTCATAGCCTCTTACAGAAGTTTCTATGTTTAACAATGTACTTTCCTTGTAAAAATACTATAAAGTCAAACTTGTCTTTCTCATATCCCTTCCTTAGATAGTGCAATGGAGAGATTCTAAATCTGTGTTGTCAAAGTACTCAAAAGGAAGAAGATGTCAGCCAATGTAGGATGGCATCAAGCATGCCAAATGAAAACAGTGGGTTTACTTTTGCCAGACTGAAATGTTATAAAAGTTTGATAGCAGCCTTCTTGAACAGGAAATGCTGGAAATACTCACTGCTTGGGCTGAAAAAGATAATTTAGAGTTTCAACATTGGAGATGAAGGTAACTTCAACAAGTATGGGATTCAAAAACCATGCATGCAGAGCACAATGGATTAGTAGTCATACGCCATAACCACTCTGCAGCTCGTCTACAGGAAGAGTCTGTAGCCAGATGATGTGATCTAATGAGGATTTTGACAAGTCTGTGCAATTTCACTAAAGATTGTGTATGAGCTTCTGGCAAAGTGGCTCTTATCATATCTACAACAGTGGATTATGTCAAGAGTTGGACAAGCTCAAACTTTATCAGAGATTAACCAAAGTTTAGGGTTTTAATATCAGTAATTCAATAAAGATTGTATTTTTTGTCACTATTGAAGCCCTAAAAATTAGTCCAGTAAAGAAAGAATTTGCATAAGTCGTCTATCTCTAGACATTCAAGGACACTGACAGACATGAGGTGAGGGCGATTCTACCAGTAGTGCTTTCCTACTCTTAAACAAAGTGGTGCTGTGGCTTAGTTGGTTAAAGCGCCTGTCTTGTAAACAGGAGATCCTGAGTTCGAATCTCAGCAGTGCCTTCTTTTAATAGCCTCTTACAGAAGTTTCTATGTTTAACAATGTACTTTCCTTGTAAAAATACTATAAAGTCAAACTTGTCTTTCTCATATCCCTTCCTTAGATAGTGCAATGGAGAGATTCTAAATCTGTGTTGTCAAAGTACTCAAAAGGAAGAAGATGTCAGCCAATGTAGGATGGCATCAAGCATGCCAAATGAAAACAGTGGGTTTACTTTTGCCAGACTGAAATGTTATAAAAGTTTGATAGCAGCCTTCTTGAACAGGAAATGCTGGAAATACTCACTGCTTGGGCTGAAAAAGATAATTTAGAGTTTCAACATTGGAGATGAAGGTAACTTCAACAAGTATGGGATTCAAAAAGCATGCATGCAGAGCACAATGGATTAGTAGTCATACGCCATAACCACTCGGCAGCTCGTCTACAGGAAGAGTCTGTAGCCAGATGATGTGATCTTATGAGGATTTTGACAAGTCTGTGCAATTTCACTAAAGATTGTGTATGAGCTTCTGGCAAAGTGGCTCTTATCATATCTACAACAGTGGATTATGTCAAGAGTTGGACAAGCTCAAACTTTATCAGAGATTAACCAAAGTTTAGGGTTTTAATATCAGTAATTCAATAAAGATTGTATTTTTTGTCACTATTGAAGCCCTAAAAATTAGTCCAGTAAAGAAAGAATTTGCATAAGTCGTCTATCTCTAGACATTCAAGGACACTGAAAGACATGAGGTGAGGGCGACTCTACCAGTAGTGCTTTTCTACTCTTAAACAAAGTGGTGCTGTGGCTTAGTTGGTTAAAGCGCCTGTCTTGTAAACAGGAGATCCTGAGTTCGAATCTCAGCAGTGCCTTCTTTTCATAGCCTCTTACAGAAGTTTCTATGTTTAACAATGTACTTTCCTTGTAAAAATACTATAAAGTCAAACTTGTCTTTCTCATATCCCTTCCTTAGATAGTGCAATGGAGAGATTCTAAATCTGTGTTGTCAAAGTACTCAAAAGGAAGAAGATGTCAGCCAATGTAGGATGGCATCAAGCATGCCAAATGAAAACAGTGGGTTTACTTTTGCCAGACTGAAATGTTAGAAAAGTTTGATAGCAGCCTTCTTGAACAGGAAATGCTGGAAATACTCACTGCTTGGGCTGAAAAAGATAATTTAGAGTTTCAACATTGGAGATGAAGGTAACTTCAACAAGTATGGGATTCAAAAACCATGCATGCAGAGCACAATGGATTAGTAGTCATACGCCATAACCACTCGGCAGCTCGTCTACAGGAAGAGTCTGTAGCCAGATGATGTGATCTAATGAGGATTTTGACAAGTCTGTGCAATTTCACTAAAGATTGTGTATGAGCTTCTGGCAAAGTGGCTCTTATCATATCTACAACAGTGGATTATGTCAAGAGTTGGACAAGCTCAAACTTTATCAGAGATTAACCAAAGTTTAGGGTTTTAATATCAGTAATTCAATAAAGATTGTATTTTTTGTCACTATTGAAGCCCTAAAAATTAGTCCAGTAAAGAAAGAATTTGCATAAGTCGTCTATCTCTAGACATTCAAGGACACTGACAGACATGAGGTGAGGGCGATTCTACCAGTAGTGCTTTCCTACTCTTAAACAAAGTGGTGCTGTGGCTTAGTTGGTTAAAGCGCCTGTCTTGTAAACAGGAGATCCTGAGTTCGAATCTCAGCAGTGCCTTCTTTTAATAGCCTCTTACAGAAGTTTCTATGTTTAACAATGTACTTTCCTTGTAAAAATACTATAAAGTCAAACTTGTCTTTCTCATATCCCTTCCTTAGATAGTGCAATGGAGAGATTCTAAATCTGTGTTGTCAAAGTACTCAAAAGGAAGAAGATGTCAGCCAATGTAGGATGGCATCAAGCATGCCAAATGAAAACAGTGGGTTTACTTTTGCCAGACTGAAATGTTATAAAAGTTTGATAGCAGCCTTCTTGAACAGGAAATGCTGGAAATACTCACTGCTTGGGCTGAAAAAGATAATTTAGAGTTTCAACATTGGAGATGAAGGTAACTTCAACAAGTATGGGATTCAAAAAGCATGCATGCAGAGCACAATGGATTAGTAGTCATACGCCATAACCACTCGGCAGCTCGTCTACAGGAAGAGTCTGTAGCCAGATGATGTGATCTTATGAGGATTTTGACAAGTCTGTGCAATTTCACTAAAGATTGTGTATGAGCTTCTGGCAAAGTGGCTCTTATCATATCTACAACAGTGGATTATGTCAAGAGTTGGACAAGCTCAAACTTTATCAGAGATTAACCAAAGTTTAGGGTTTTAATATCAGTAATTCAATAAAGATTGTATTTTTTGTCACTATTGAAGCCCTAAAAATTAGTCCAGTAAAGAAAGAATTTGCATAAGTCGTCTATCTCTAGACATTCAAGGACACTGAAAGACATGAGGTGAGGGCGACTCTACCAGTAGTGCTTTTCTACTCTTAAACAAAGTGGTGCTGTGGCTTAGTTGGTTAAAGCGCCTGTCTTGTAAACAGGAGATCCTGAGTTCGAATCTCAGCAGTGCCTTCTTTTAATAGCCTCTTACAGAAGTTTCTATGTTTAACAATGTACTTTCCTTGTAAAAATACTATAAAGTCAAACTTGTCTTTCTCATATCCCTTCCTTAGATAGTGCAATGGAGAGATTCTAAATCTGTGTTGTCAAAGTACTCAAAAGGAAGAAGATGTCAGCCAATGTAGGATGGCATCAAGCATGCCAAATGAAAACAGTGGGTTTACTTTTGCCAGACTGAAATGTTAGAAAAGTTTGATAGCAGCCTTCTTGAACAGGAAATGCTGGAAATACTCACTGCTTGGGCTGAAAAAGATAATTTAGAGTTTCAACATTGGAGATGAAGGTAACTTCAACAAGTATGGGATTCAAAAACCATGCATGCAGAGCACAATGGATTAGTAGTCATACGCCATAACCACTCGGCAGCTCGTCTACAGGAAGAGTCTGTAGCCAGATGATGTGATCTAATGAGGATTTTGACAAGTCTGTGCAATTTCACTAAAGATTGTGTATGAGCTTCTGGCAAAGTGGCTCTTATCATATCTACAACAGTGGATTATGTCAAGAGTTGGACAAGCTCAAACTTTATCAGAGATTAACCAAAGTTTAGGGTTTTAATATCAGTAATTCAATAAAGATTGTATTTTTTGTCACTATTGAAGCCCTAAAAATTAGTCCAGTAAAGAAAGAATTTGCATAAGTCGTCTATCTCTAGACATTCAAGGACACTGACAGACATGAGGTGAGGGCGATTCTACCAGTAGTGCTTTCCTACTCTTAAACAAAGTGGTGCTGTGGCTTAGTTGGTTAAAGCGCCTGTCTTGTAAACAGGAGATCCTGAGTTCGAATCTCAGCAGTGCCTTCTTTTAATAGCCTCTTACAGAAGTTTCTATGTTTAACAATGTACTTTCCTTGTAAAAATACTATAAAGTCAAACTTGTCTTTCTCATATCCCTTCCTTAGATAGTGCAATGGAGAGATTCTAAATCTGTGTTGTCAAAGTACTCAAAAGGAAGAAGATGTCAGCCAATGTAGGATGGCATCAAGCATGCCAAATGAAAACAGTGGGTTTACTTTTGCCAGACTGAAATGTTATAAAAGTTTGATAGCAGCCTTCTTGAACAGGAAATGCTGGAAATACTCACTGCTTGGGCTGAAAAAGATAATTTAGAGTTTCAACATTGGAGATGAAGGTAACTTCAACAAGTATGGGATTCAAAAACCATGCATGCAGAGCACAATGGATTAGTAGTCATACGCCATAACCACTCGGCAGCTCGTCTACAGGAAGAGTCTGTAGCCAGATGATGTGATCTTATGAGGATTTTGACAAGTCTGTGCAATTTCACTAAAGATTGTGTATGAGCTTCTGGCAAAGTGGCTCTTATCATATCTACAACAGTGGATTATGTCAAGAGTTGGACAAGCTCAAACTTTATCAGAGATTAACCAAAGTTTAGGGTTTTAATATCAGTAATTCAATAAAGATTGTATTTTTTGTCACTATTGAAGCCCTAAAAATTAGTCCAGTAAAGAAAGAATTTGCATAAGTCGTCTATCTCTAGACATTCAAGGACACTGAAAGACATGAGGTGAGGGCCACTCTACCAGTAGTGCTTTTCTACTCTTAAACAAAGTGGTGCTGTGGCTTAGTTGGTTAAAGCGCCTGTCTTGTAAACAGGAGATCCTGAGTTCGAATCTCAGCAGTGCCTTCTTTTAATAGCCTCTTACAGAAGTTTCTATGTTTAACAATGTACTTTCCTTGTAAAAATACTATAAAGTCAAACTTGTCTTTCTCATATCCCTTCCTTAGATAGTGCAATGGAGAGATTCTAAATCTGTGTTGTCAAAGTACTCAAAAGGAAGAAGATGTCAGCCAATGTAGGATGGCATCAAGCATGCCAAATGAAAACAGTGGGTTTACTTTTGCCAGACTGAAATGTTATAAAAGTTTGATAGCAGCCTTCTTGAACAGGAAATGCTGGAAATACTCACTGCTTGGGCTGAAAAAGATAATTTAGAGTTTCAACATTGGAGATGAAGGTAACTTCAACAAGTATGGGATTCAAAAACCATGCATGCAGAGCACAATGGATTAGTAGTCATACGCCATAACCACTCGGCAGCTCGTCTACAGGAAGAGTCTGTAGCCAGATGATGTGATCTAATGAGGATTTTGACAAGTCTGTGCAATTTCACTAAAGATTGTGTATGAGCTTCTGGCAAAGTGGCTCTTATCATATCTACAACAGTGGATTATGTCAAGAGTTGGACAAGCTCAAACTTTATCAGAGATTAACCAAAGTTTAGGGTTTTAATATCAGTAATTCAATAAAGATTGTATTTTTTGTCACTATTGAAGCCCTAAAAATTAGTCCAGTAAAGAAAGAATTTGCATAAGTCATCTATCTCTAGACATTCAAGGACACTGAAAGACATGAGGTGAGGGCGATTCTACCAGTAGTGCTTTCCTACTCTTAAACAAAGTGGTGCTGTGGCTTAGTTGGTTAAAGCGCCTGTCTTGTAAACAGGAGATCCTGAGTTCGAATCTCAGCAGTGCCTTCTTTTCATAGCCTCTTACAGAAGTTTCTATGTTTAACAATGTACTTTCCTTGTAAAAATACTATAAAGTCAAACTTGTCTTTCTCAAATCCCTTCCTTAGATAGTGCAATGGAGAGATTCTAAATCTGTGTTGTCAAAGTACTCAAAAGGAAGAAGATGTCAGCCAATGTAGGATGGCATCAAGCATGCCAAATGAAAACAGTGGGTTTACTTTTGCCAGACTGAAATGTTATAAAAGTTTGATAGCAGCCTTCTTGAACAGGAAATGCTGGAAATACTCACTGCTTGGGCTGAAAAAGATAATTTAGAGTTTCAACATTGGAGATGAAGGTAACTTCAACAAGTATGGGATTCAAAAACCATGCATGCAGAGCACAATGGATTAGTAGTCATACGCCATAACCACTCGGCAGCTCGTCTACAGGAAGAGTCTGTAGCCAGATGATGTGATCTAATGAGGATTTTGACAAGTCTGTGCAATTTCACTAAAGATTGTGTATGAGCTTCTGGCAAAGTGGCTCTTATCATATCTACAACAGTGGATTATGTCAAGAGTTGGACAAGCTCAAACTTTATCAGAGATTAACCAAAGTTTAGGGTTTTAATATCAGTAATTCAATAAAGATTGTATTTTTTGTCACTATTGAAGCCCTAAAAATTAGTCCAGTAAAGAAAGAATTTGCATAAGTCGTCTATCTCTAGACATTCAAGGACACTGACAGACATGAGGTGAGGGCGATTCTACCAGTAGTGCTTTCCTACTCTTAAACAAAGTGGTGCTGTGGCTTAGTTGGTTAAAGCGCCTGTCTTGTAAACAGGAGATCCTGAGTTCGAATCTCAGCAGTGCCTTCTTTTAATAGCCTCTTACAGAAGTTTCTATGTTTAACAATGTACTTTCCTTGTAAAAATACTATAAAGTCAAACTTGTCTTTCTCATATCCCTTCCTTAGATAGTGCAATGGAGAGATTCTAAATCTGTGTTGTCAAAGTACTCAAAAGGAAGAAGATGTCAGCCAATGTAGGATGGCATCAAGCATGCCAAATGAAAACAGTGGGTTTACTTTTGCCAGACTGAAATGTTATAAAAGTTTGATAGCAGCCTTCTTGAACAGGAAATGCTGGAAATACTCACTGCTTGGGCTGAAAAAGATAATTTAGAGTTTCAACATTGGAGATGAAGGTAACTTCAACAAGTATGGGATTCAAAAACCATGCATGCAGAGCACAATGGATTAGTAGTCATACGCCATAACCACTCGGCAGCTCGTCTACAGGAAGAGTCTGTAGCCAGATGATGTGATCTTATGAGGATTTTGACAAGTCTGTGCAATTTCACTAAAGATTGTGTATGAGCTTCTGGCAAAGTGGCTCTTATCATATCTACAACAGTGGATTATGTCAAGAGTTGGACAAGCTCAAACTTTATCAGAGATTAACCAAAGTTTAGGGTTTTAATATCAGTAATTCAATAAAGATTGTATTTTTTGTCACTATTGAAGCCCTAAAAATTAGTCCAGTAAAGAAAGAATTTGCATAAGTCGTCTATCTCTAGACATTCAAGGACACTGACAGACATGAGGTGAGGGCGATTCTACCAGTAGTGCTTTCCTACTCTTAAACAAAGTGGTGCTGTGGCTTAGTTGGTTAAAGCGCCTGTCTTGTAAACAGGAGATCCTGAGTTCGAATCTCAGCAGTGCCTTCTTTTAATAGCCTCTTACAGAAGTTTCTATGTTTAACAATGTACTTTCCTTGTAAAAATACTATAAAGTCAAACTTGTCTTTCTCATATCCCTTCCTTAGATAGTGCAATGGAGAGATTCTAAATCTGTGTTGTCAAAGTACTCAAAAGGAAGAAGATGTCAGCCAATGTAGGATGGCATCAAGCATGCCAAATGAAAACAGTGGGTTTACTTTTGCCAGACTGAAATGTTAGAAAAGTTTGATAGCAGCCTTCTTGAACAGGAAATGCTGGAAATACTCACTGCTTGGGCTGAAAAAGATAATTTAGAGTTTCAACATTGGAGATGAAGGTAACTTCAACAAGTATGGGATTCAAAAACCATGCATGCAGAGCACAATGGATTAGTAGTCATACGCCATAACCACTCGGCAGCTCGTCTACAGGAAGAGTCTGTAGCCAGATGATGTGATCTAATGAGGATTTTGACAAGTCTGTGCAATTTCACTAAAGATTGTGTATGAGCTTCTGGCAAAGTGGCTCTTATCATATCTACAACAGTGGATTATGTCAAGAGTTGGACAAGCTCAAACTTTATCAGAGATTAACCAAAGTTTAGGGTTTTAATATCAGTAATTCAATAAAGATTGTATTTTTTGTCACTATTGAAGCCCTAAAAATTAGTCCAGTAAAGAAAGAATTTGCATAAGTCATCTATCTCTAGACATTCAAGGACACTGAAAGACATGAGGTGAGGGCGATTCTACCAGTAGTGCTTTCCTACTCTTAAACAAAGTGGTGCTGTGGCTTAGTTGGTTAAAGCGCCTGTCTTGTAAACAGGAGATCCTGAGTTCGAATCTCAGCAGTGCCTTCTTTTCATAGCCTCTTACAGAAGTTTCTATGTTTAACAATGTACTTTCCTTGTAAAAATACTATAAAGTCAAACTTGTCTTTCTCAAATCCCTTCCTTAGATAGTGCAATGGAGAGATTCTAAATCTGTGTTGTCAAAGTACTCAAAAGGAAGAAGATGTCAGCCAATGTAGGATGGCATCAAGCATGCCAAATGAAAACAGTGGGTTTACTTTTGCCAGACTGAAATGTTATAAAAGTTTGATAGCAGCCTTCTTGAACAGGAAATGCTGGAAATACTCACTGCTTGGGCTGAAAAAGATAATTTAGAGTTTCAACATTGGAGATGAAGGTAACTTCAACAAGTATGGGATTCAAAAACCATGCATGCAGAGCACAATGGATTAGTAGTCATACGCCATAACCACTCGGCAGCTCGTCTACAGGAAGAGTCTGTAGCCAGATGATGTGATCTAATGAGGATTTTGACAAGTCTGTGCAATTTCACTAAAGATTGTGTATGAGCTTCTGGCAAAGTGGCTCTTATCATATCTACAACAGTGGATTATGTCAAGAGTTGGACAAGCTCAAACTTTATCAGAGATTAACCAAAGTTTAGGGTTTTAATATCAGTAATTCAATAAAGATTGTATTTTTTGTCACTATTGAAGCCCTAAAAATTAGTCCAGTAAAGAAAGAATTTGCATAAGTCGTCTATCTCTAGACATTCAAGGACACTGACAGACATGAGGTGAGGGCGATTCTACCAGTAGTGCTTTCCTACTCTTAAACAAAGTGGTGCTGTGGCTTAGTTGGTTAAAGCGCCTGTCTTGTAAACAGGAGATCCTGAGTTCGAATCTCAGCAGTGCCTTCTTTTAATAGCCTCTTACAGAAGTTTCTATGTTTAACAATGTACTTTCCTTGTAAAAATACTATAAAGTCAAACTTGTCTTTCTCATATCCCTTCCTTAGATAGTGCAATGGAGAGATTCTAAATCTGTGTTGTCAAAGTACTCAAAAGGAAGAAGATGTCAGCCAATGTAGGATGGCATCAAGCATGCCAAATGAAAACAGTGGGTTTACTTTTGCCAGACTGAAATGTTATAAAAGTTTGATAGCAGCCTTCTTGAACAGGAAATGCTGGAAATACTCACTGCTTGGGCTGAAAAAGATAATTTAGAGTTTCAACATTGGAGATGAAGGTAACTTCAACAAGTATGGGATTCAAAAACCATGCATGCAGAGCACAATGGATTAGTAGTCATACGCCATAACCACTCGGCAGCTCGTCTACAGGAAGAGTCTGTAGCCAGATGATGTGATCTAATGAGGATTTTGACAAGTCTGTGCAATTTCACTAAAGATTGTGTATGAGCTTCTGGCAAAGTGGCTCTTATCATATCTACAACAGTGGATTATGTCAAGAGTTGGACAAGCTCAAACTTTATCAGAGATTAACCAAAGTTTAGGGTTTTAATATCAGTAATTCAATAAAGATTGTATTTTTTGTCACTATTGAAGCCCTAAAAATTAGTCCAGTAAAGAAAGAATTTGCATAAGTCGTCTATCTCTAGACATTCAAGGACACTGACAGACATGAGGTGAGGGCGATTCTACCAGTAGTGCTTTCCTACTCTTAAACAAAGTGGTGCTGTGGCTTAGTTGGTTAAAGCGCCTGTCTTGTAAACAGGAGATCCTGAGTTCGAATCTCAGCAGTGCCTTCTTTTAATAGCCTCTTACAGAAGTTTCTATGTTTAACAATGTACTTTCCTTGTAAAAATACTATAAAGTCAAACTTGTCTTTCTCATATCCCTTCCTTAGATAGTGCAATGGAGAGATTCTAAATCTGTGTTGTCAAAGTACTCAAAAGGAAGAAGATGTCAGCCAATGTAGGATGGCATCAAGCATGCCAAATGAAAACAGTGGGTTTACTTTTGCCAGACTGAAATGTTATAAAAGTTTGATAGCAGCCTTCTTGAACAGGAAATGCTGGAAATACTCACTGCTTGGGCTGAAAAAGATAATTTAGAGTTTCAACATTGGAGATGAAGGTAACTTCAACAAGTATGGGATTCAAAAACCATGCATGCAGAGCACAATGGATTAGTAGTCATACGCCATAACCACTCGGCAGCTCGTCTACAGGAAGAGTCTGTAGCCAGATGATGTGATCTTATGAGGATTTTGACAAGTCTGTGCAATTTCACTAAAGATTGTGTATGAGCTTCTGGCAAAGTGGCTCTTATCATATCTACAACAGTGGATTATGTCAAGAGTTGGACAAGCTCAAACTTTATCAGAGATTAACCAAAGTTTAGGGTTTTAATATCAGTAATTCAATAAAGATTGTATTTTTTGTCACTATTGAAGCCCTAAAAATTAGTCCAGTAAAGAAAGAATTTGCATAAGTCGTCTATCTCTAGACATTCAAGGACACTGACAGACATGAGGTGAGGGCGATTCTACCAGTAGTGCTTTCCTACTCTTAAACAAAGTGGTGCTGTGGCTTAGTTGGTTAAAGCGCCTGTCTTGTAAACAGGAGATCCTGAGTTCGAATCTCAGCAGTGCCTTCTTTTAATAGCCTCTTACAGAAGTTTCTATGTTTAACAATGTACTTTCCTTGTAAAAATACTATAAAGTCAAACTTGTCTTTCTCATATCCCTTCCTTAGATAGTGCAATGGAGAGATTCTAAATCTGTGTTGTCAAAGTACTCAAAAGGAAGAAGATGTCAGCCAATGTAGGATGGCATCAAGCATGCCAAATGAAAACAGTGGGTTTACTTTTGCCAGACTGAAATGTTATAAAAGTTTGATAGCAGCCTTCTTGAACAGGAAATGCTGGAAATACTCACTGCTTGGGCTGAAAAAGATAATTTAGAGTTTCAACATTGGAGATGAAGGTAACTTCAACAAGTATGGGATTCAAAAACCATGCATGCAGAGCACAATGGATTAGTAGTCATACGCCATAACCACTCGGCAGCTCGTCTACAGGAAGAGTCTGTAGCCAGATGATGTGATCTTATGAGGATTTTGACAAGTCTGTGCAATTTCACTAAAGATTGTGTATGAGCTTCTGGCAAAGTGGCTCTTATCATATCTACAACAGTGGATTATGTCAAGAGTTGGACAAGCTCAAACTTTATCAGAGATTAACCAAAGTTTAGGGTTTTAATATCAGTAATTCAATAAAGATTGTATTTTTTGTCACTATTGAAGCCCTAAAAATTAGTCCAGTAAAGAAAGAATTTGCATAAGTCGTCTATCTCTAGACATTCAAGGACACTGAAAGACATGAGGTGAGGGCGACTCTACCAGTAGTGCTTTTCTACTCTTAAACAAAGTGGTGCTGTGGCTTAGTTGGTTAAAGCGCCTGTCTTGTAAACAGGAGATCCTGAGTTCGAATCTCAGCAGTGCCTTCTTTTAATAGCCTCTTACAGAAGTTTCTATGTTTAACAATGTACTTTCCTTGTAAAAATACTATAAAGTCAAACTTGTCTTTCTCATATCCCTTCCTTAGATAGTGCAATGGAGAGATTCTAAATCTGTGTTGTCAAAGTACTCAAAAGGAAGAAGATGTCAGCCAATGTAGGATGGCATCAAGCATGCCAAATGAAAACAGTGGGTTTACTTTTGCCAGACTGAAATGTTAGAAAAGTTTGATAGCAGCCTTCTTGAACAGGAAATGCTGGAAATACTCACTGCTTGGGCTGAAAAAGATAATTTAGAGTTTCAACATTGGAGATGAAGGTAACTTCAACAAGTATGGGATTCAAAAACCATGCATGCAGAGCACAATGGATTAGTAGTCATACGCCATAACCACTCGGCAGCTCGTCTACAGGAAGAGTCTGTAGCCAGATGATGTGATCTAATGAGGATTTTGACAAGTCTGTGCAATTTCACTAAAGATTGTGTATGAGCTTCTGGCAAAGTGGCTCTTATCATATCTACAACAGTGGATTATGTCAAGAGTTGGACAAGCTCAAACTTTATCAGAGATTAACCAAAGTTTAGGGTTTTAATATCAGTAATTCAATAAAGATTGTATTTTTTGTCACTATTGAAGCCCTAAAAATTAGTCCAGTAAAGAAAGAATTTGCATAAGTCGTCTATCTCTAGACATTCAAGGACACTGACAGACATGAGGTGAGGGCGATTCTACCAGTAGTGCTTTCCTACTCTTAAACAAAGTGGTGCTGTGGCTTAGTTGGTTAAAGCGCCTGTCTTGTAAACAGGAGATCCTGAGTTCGAATCTCAGCAGTGCCTTCTTTTCATAGCCTCTTACAGAAGTTTCTATGTTTAACAATGTACTTTCCTTGTAAAAATACTATAAAGTCAAACTTGTCTTTCTCATATCCCTTCCTTAGATAGTGCAATGGAGAGATTCTAAATCTGTGTTGTCAAAGTACTCAAAAGGAAGAAGATGTCAGCCAATGTAGGATGGCATCAAGCATGCCAAATGAAAACAGTGGGTTTACTTTTGCCAGACTGAAATGTTATAAAAGTTTGATAGCAGCCTTCTTGAACAGGAAATGCTGGAAATACTCACTGCTTGGGCTGAAAAAGATAATTTAGAGTTTCAACATTGGAGATGAAGGTAACTTCAACAAGTATGGGATTCAAAAACCATGCATGCAGAGCACAATGGATTAGTAGTCATACGCCATAACCACTCGGCAGCTCGTCTACAGGAAGAGTCTGTAGCCAGATGATGTGATCTAATGAGGATTTTGACAAGTCTGTGCAATTTCACTAAAGATTGTGTATGAGCTTCTGGCAAAGTGGCTCTTATCATATCTACAACAGTGGATTATGTCAAGAGTTGGACAAGCTCAAACTTTATCAGAGATTAACCAAAGTTTAGGGTTTTAATATCAGTAATTCAATAAAGATTGTATTTTTTGTCACTATTGAAGCCCTAAAAATTAGTCCAGTAAAGAAAGAATTTGCATAAGTCGTCTATCTCTAGACATTCAAGGACACTGACAGACATGAGGTGAGGGCGATTCTACCAGTAGTGCTTTCCTACTCTTAAACAAAGTGGTGCTGTGGCTTAGTTGGTTAAAGCGCCTGTCTTGTAAACAGGAGATCCTGAGTTCGAATCTCAGCAGTGCCTTCTTTTCATAGCCTCTTACAGAAGTTTCTATGTTTAACAATGTACTTTCCTTGTAAAAATACTATAAAGTCAAACTTGTCTTTCTCATATCCCTTCCTTAGATAGTGCAATGGAGAGATTCTAAATCTGTGTTGTCAAAGTACTCAAAAGGAAGAAGATGTCAGCCAATGTAGGATGGCATCAAGCATGCCAAATGAAAACAGTGGGTTTACTTTTGCCAGACTGAAATGTTAGAAAAGTTTGATAGCAGCCTTCTTGAACAGGAAATGCTGGAAATACTCACTGCTTGGGCTGAAAAAGATAATTTAGAGTTTCAACATTGGAGATGAAGGTAACTTCAACAAGTATGGGATTCAAAAACCATGCATGCAGAGCACAATGGATTAGTAGTCATACGCCATAACCACTCGGCAGCTCGTCTACAGGAAGAGTCTGTAGCCAGATGATGTGATCTAATGAGGATTTTGACAAGTCTGTGCAATTTCACTAAAGATTGTGTATGAGCTTCTGGCAAAGTGGCTCTTATCATATCTACAACAGTGGATTATGTCAAGAGTTGGACAAGCTCAAACTTTATCAGAGATTAACCAAAGTTTAGGGTTTTAATATCAGTAATTCAATAAAGATTGTATTTTTTGTCACTATTGAAGCCCTAAAAATTAGTCCAGTAAAGAAAGAATTTGCATAAGTCGTCTATCTCTAGACATTCAAGGACACTGACAGACATGAGGTGAGGGCGATTCTACCAGTAGTGCTTTCCTACTCTTAAACAAAGTGGTGCTGTGGCTTAGTTGGTTAAAGCGCCTGTCTTGTAAACAGGAGATCCTGAGTTCGAATCTCAGCAGTGCCTTCTTTTCATAGCCTCTTACAGAAGTTTCTATGTTTAACAATGTACTTTCCTTGTAAAAATACTATAAAGTCAAACTTGTCTTTCTCATATCCCTTCCTTAGATAGTGCAATGGAGAGATTCTAAATCTGTGTTGTCAAAGTACTCAAAAGGAAGAAGATGTCAGCCAATGTAGGATGGCATCAAGCATGCCAAATGAAAACAGTGGGTTTACTTTTGCCAGACTGAAATGTTAGAAAAGTTTGATAGCAGCCTTCTTGAACAGGAAATGCTGGAAATACTCACTGCTTGGGCTGAAAAAGATAATTTAGAGTTTCAACATTGGAGATGAAGGTAACTTCAACAAGTATGGGATTCAAAAACCATGCATGCAGAGCACAATGGATTAGTAGTCATACGCCATAACCACTCGGCAGCTCGTCTACAGGAAGAGTCTGTAGCCAGATGATGTGATCTAATGAGGATTTTGACAAGTCTGTGCAATTTCACTAAAGATTGTGTATGAGCTTCTGGCAAAGTGGCTCTTATCATATCTACAACAGTGGATTATGTCAAGAGTTGGACAAGCTCAAACTTTATCAGAGATTAACCAAAGTTTAGGGTTTTAATATCAGTAATTCAATAAAGATTGTATTTTTTGTCACTATTGAAGCCCTAAAAATTAGTCCAGTAAAGAAAGAATTTGCATAAGTCGTCTATCTCTAGACATTCAAGGACACTGAAAGACATGAGGTGAGGGCGATTCTACCAGTAGTGCTTTCCTACTCTTAAACAAAGTGGTGCTGTGGCTTAGTTGGTTAAAGCGCCTGTCTTGTAAACAGGAGATCCTGAGTTCGAATCTCAGCAGTGCCTTCTTTTCATAGCCTCTTACAGAAGTTTCTATGTTTAACAATGTACTTTCCTTGTAAAAATACTATAAAGTCAAACTTGTCTTTCTCATATCCCTTCCTTAGATAGTGCAATGGAGAGATTCTAAATCTGTGTTGTCAAAGTACTCAAAAGGAAGAAGATGTCAGCCAATGTAGGATGGCATCAAGCATGCCAAATGAAAACAGTGGGTTTACTTTTGCCAGACTGAAATGTTATAAAAGTTTGATAGCAGCCTTCTTGAACAGGAAATGCTGGAAATACTCACTGCTTGGGCTGAAAAAGATAATTTAGAGTTTCAACATTGGAGATGAAGGTAACTTCAACAAGTATGGGATTCAAAAACCATGCATGCAGAGCACAATGGATTAGTAGTCATACGCCATAACCACTCGGCAGCTCGTCTACAGGAAGAGTCTGTAGCCAGATGATGTGATCTAATGAGGATTTTGACAAGTCTGTGCAATTTCACTAAAGATTGTGTATGAGCTTCTGGCAAAGTGGCTCTTATCATATCTACAACAGTGGATTATGTCAAGAGTTGGACAAGCTCAAACTTTATCAGAGATTAACCAAAGTTTAGGGTTTTAATATCAGTAATTCAATAAAGATTGTATTTTTTGTCACTATTGAAGCCCTAAAAATTAGTCCAGTAAAGAAAGAATTTGCATAAGTCGTCTATCTCTAGACATTCAAGGACACTGACAGACATGAGGTGAGGGCGATTCTACCAGTAGTGCTTTCCTACTCTTAAACAAAGTGGTGCTGTGGCTTAGTTGGTTAAAGCGCCTGTCTTGTAAACAGGAGATCCTGAGTTCGAATCTCAGCAGTGCCTTCTTTTCATAGCCTCTTACAGAAGTTTCTATGTTTAACAATGTACTTTCCTTGTAAAAATACTATAAAGTCAAACTTGTCTTTCTCATATCCCTTCCTTAGATAGTGCAATGGAGAGATTCTAAATCTGTGTTGTCAAAGTACTCAAAAGGAAGAAGATGTCAGCCAATGTAGGATGGCATCAAGCATGCCAAATGAAAACAGTGGGTTTACTTTTGCCAGACTGAAATGTTATAAAAGTTTGATAGCAGCCTTCTTGAACAGGAAATGCTGGAAATACTCACTGCTTGGGCTGAAAAAGATAATTTAGAGTTTCAACATTGGAGATGAAGGTAACTTCAACAAGTATGGGATTCAAAAAGCATGCATGCAGAGCACAATGGATTAGTAGTCATACGCCATAACCACTCGGCAGCTCGTCTACAGGAAGAGTCTGTAGCCAGATGATGTGATCTTATGAGGATTTTGACAAGTCTGTGCAATTTCACTAAAGATTGTGTATGAGCTTCTGGCAAAGTGGCTCTTATCATATCTACAACAGTGGATTATGTCAAGAGTTGGACAAGCTCAAACTTTATCAGAGATTAACCAAAGTTTAGGGTTTTAATATCAGTAATTCAATAAAGATTGTATTTTTTGTCACTATTGAAGCCCTAAAAATTAGTCCAGTAAAGAAAGAATTTGCATAAGTCGTCTATCTCTAGACATTCAAGGACACTGAAAGACATGAGGTGAGGGCGACTCTACCAGTAGTGCTTTTCTACTCTTAAACAAAGTGGTGCTGTGGCTTAGTTGGTTAAAGCGCCTGTCTTGTAAACAGGAGATCCTGAGTTCGAATCTCAGCAGTGCCTTCTTTTAATAGCCTCTTACAGAAGTTTCTATGTTTAACAATGTACTTTCCTTGTAAAAATACTATAAAGTCAAACTTGTCTTTCTCATATCCCTTCCTTAGATAGTGCAATGGAGAGATTCTAAATCTGTGTTGTCAAAGTACTCAAAAGGAAGAAGATGTCAGCCAATGTAGGATGGCATCAAGCATGCCAAATGAAAACAGTGGGTTTACTTTTGCCAGACTGAAATGTTAGAAAAGTTTGATAGCAGCCTTCTTGAACAGGAAATGCTGGAAATACTCACTGCTTGGGCTGAAAAAGATAATTTAGAGTTTCAACATTGGAGATGAAGGTAACTTCAACAAGTATGGGATTCAAAAACCATGCATGCAGAGCACAATGGATTAGTAGTCATACGCCATAACCACTCGGCAGCTCGTCTACAGGAAGAGTCTGTAGCCAGATGATGTGATCTAATGAGGATTTTGACAAGTCTGTGCAATTTCACTAAAGATTGTGTATGAGCTTCTGGCAAAGTGGCTCTTATCATATCTACAACAGTGGATTATGTCAAGAGTTGGACAAGCTCAAACTTTATCAGAGATTAACCAAAGTTTAGGGTTTTAATATCAGTAATTCAATAAAGATTGTATTTTTTGTCACTATTGAAGCCCTAAAAATTAGTCCAGTAAAGAAAGAATTTGCATAAGTCGTCTATCTCTAGACATTCAAGGACACTGACAGACATGAGGTGAGGGCGATTCTACCAGTAGTGCTTTCCTACTCTTAAACAAAGTGGTGCTGTGGCTTAGTTGGTTAAAGCGCCTGTCTTGTAAACAGGAGATCCTGAGTTCGAATCTCAGCAGTGCCTTCTTTTAATAGCCTCTTACAGAAGTTTCTATGTTTAACAATGTACTTTCCTTGTAAAAATACTATAAAGTCAAACTTGTCTTTCTCATATCCCTTCCTTAGATAGTGCAATGGAGAGATTCTAAATCTGTGTTGTCAAAGTACTCAAAAGGAAGAAGATGTCAGCCAATGTAGGATGGCATCAAGCATGCCAAATGAAAACAGTGGGTTTACTTTTGCCAGACTGAAATGTTATAAAAGTTTGATAGCAGCCTTCTTGAACAGGAAATGCTGGAAATACTCACTGCTTGGGCTGAAAAAGATAATTTAGAGTTTCAACATTGGAGATGAAGGTAACTTCAACAAGTATGGGATTCAAAAACCATGCATGCAGAGCACAATGGATTAGTAGTCATACGCCATAACCACTCGGCAGCTCGTCTACAGGAAGAGTCTGTAGCCAGATGATGTGATCTTATGAGGATTTTGACAAGTCTGTGCAATTTCACTAAAGATTGTGTATGAGCTTCTGGCAAAGTGGCTCTTATCATATCTACAACAGTGGATTATGTCAAGAGTTGGACAAGCTCAAACTTTATCAGAGATTAACCAAAGTTTAGGGTTTTAATATCAGTAATTCAATAAAGATTGTATTTTTTGTCACTATTGAAGCCCTAAAAATTAGTCCAGTAAAGAAAGAATTTGCATAAGTCGTCTATCTCTAGACATTCAAGGACACTGAAAGACATGAGGTGAGGGCGACTCTACCAGTAGTGCTTTTCTACTCTTAAACAAAGTGGTGCTGTGGCTTAGTTGGTTAAAGCGCCTGTCTTGTAAACAGGAGATCCTGAGTTCGAATCTCAGCAGTGCCTTCTTTTAATAGCCTCTTACAGAAGTTTCTATGTTTAACAATGTACTTTCCTTGTAAAAATACTATAAAGTCAAACTTGTCTTTCTCATATCCCTTCCTTAGATAGTGCAATGGAGAGATTCTAAATCTGTGTTGTCAAAGTACTCAAAAGGAAGAAGATGTCAGCCAATGTAGGATGGCATCAAGCATGCCAAATGAAAACAGTGGGTTTACTTTTGCCAGACTGAAATGTTAGAAAAGTTTGATAGCAGCCTTCTTGAACAGGAAATGCTGGAAATACTCACTGCTTGGGCTGAAAAAGATAATTTAGAGTTTCAACATTGGAGATGAAGGTAACTTCAACAAGTATGGGATTCAAAAACCATGCATGCAGAGCACAATGGATTAGTAGTCATACGCCATAACCACTCGGCAGCTCGTCTACAGGAAGAGTCTGTAGCCAGATGATGTGATCTAATGAGGATTTTGACAAGTCTGTGCAATTTCACTAAAGATTGTGTATGAGCTTCTGGCAAAGTGGCTCTTATCATATCTACAACAGTGGATTATGTCAAGAGTTGGACAAGCTCAAACTTTATCAGAGATTAACCAAAGTTTAGGGTTTTAATATCAGTAATTCAATAAAGATTGTATTTTTTGTCACTATTGAAGCCCTAAAAATTAGTCCAGTAAAGAAAGAATTTGCATAAGTCGTCTATCTCTAGACATTCAAGGACACTGACAGACATGAGGTGAGGGCGATTCTACCAGTAGTGCTTTCCTACTCTTAAACAAAGTGGTGCTGTGGCTTAGTTGGTTAAAGCGCCTGTCTTGTAAACAGGAGATCCTGAGTTCGAATCTCAGCAGTGCCTTCTTTTAATAGCCTCTTACAGAAGTTTCTATGTTTAACAATGTACTTTCCTTGTAAAAATACTATAAAGTCAAACTTGTCTTTCTCATATCCCTTCCTTAGATAGTGCAATGGAGAGATTCTAAATCTGTGTTGTCAAAGTACTCAAAAGGAAGAAGATGTCAGCCAATGTAGGATGGCATCAAGCATGCCAAATGAAAACAGTGGGTTTACTTTTGCCAGACTGAAATGTTATAAAAGTTTGATAGCAGCCTTCTTGAACAGGAAATGCTGGAAATACTCACTGCTTGGGCTGAAAAAGATAATTTAGAGTTTCAACATTGGAGATGAAGGTAACTTCAACAAGTATGGGATTCAAAAACCATGCATGCAGAGCACAATGGATTAGTAGTCATACGCCATAACCACTCGGCAGCTCGTCTACAGGAAGAGTCTGTAGCCAGATGATGTGATCTTATGAGGATTTTGACAAGTCTGTGCAATTTCACTAAAGATTGTGTATGAGCTTCTGGCAAAGTGGCTCTTATCATATCTACAACAGTGGATTATGTCAAGAGTTGGACAAGCTCAAACTTTATCAGAGATTAACCAAAGTTTAGGGTTTTAATATCAGTAATTCAATAAAGATTGTATTTTTTGTCACTATTGAAGCCCTAAAAATTAGTCCAGTAAAGAAAGAATTTGCATAAGTCGTCTATCTCTAGACATTCAAGGACACTGAAAGACATGAGGTGAGGGCGACTCTACCAGTAGTGCTTTTCTACTCTTAAACAAAGTGGTGCTGTGGCTTAGTTGGTTAAAGCGCCTGTCTTGTAAACAGGAGATCCTGAGTTCGAATCTCAGCAGTGCCTTCTTTTCATAGCCTCTTACAGAAGTTTCTATGTTTAACAATGTACTTTCCTTGTAAAAATACTATAAAGTCAAACTTGTCTTTCTCATATCCCTTCCTTAGATAGTGCAATGGAGAGATTCTAAATCTGTGTTGTCAAAGTACTCAAGAGGAAGAAGATGCAGCCAATGTAGGATGGCATCAAGCATGCCAAATGAAAACAGTGGGTTTACTTTTGCCAGACTGAAATGTTAGAAAAGTTTGATAGCAGCCTTCTTGAACAGGAAATGCTGGAAATACTCACTGCTTGGGCTGAAAAAGATAATTTAGAGTTTCAACATTGGAGATGAAGGTAACTTCAACAAGTATGGGATTCAAAAACCATGCATGCAGAGCACAATGGATTAGTAGTCATACGCCATAACCACTCGGCAGCTCGTCTACAGGAAGAGTCTGTAGCCAGATGATGTGATCTTATGAGGATTTTGACAAGTCTGTGCAATTTCACTAAAGATTGTGTATGAGCTTCTGGCAAAGTGGCTCTTATCATATCTACAACAGTGGATTATGTCAAGAGTTGGACAAGCTCAAACTTTATCAGAGATTAACCAAAGTTTAGGGTTTTAATATCAGTAATTCAATAAAGATTGTATTTTTTGTCACTATTGAAGCCCTAAAAATTAGTCCAGTAAAGAAAGAATTTGCATAAGTCGTCTATCTCTAGACATTCAAGGACACTGAAAGACATGAGGTGAGGGCGACTCTACCAGTAGTGCTTTTCTACTCTTAAACAAAGTGGTGCTGTGGCTTAGTTGGTTAAAGCGCCTGTCTTGTAAACAGGAGATCCTGAGTTCGAATCTCAGCAGTGCCTTCTTTTAATAGCCTCTTACAGAAGTTTCTATGTTTAACAATGTACTTTCCTTGTAAAAATACTATAAAGTCAAACTTGTCTTTCTCATATCCCTTCCTTAGATAGTGCAATGGAGAGATTCTAAATCTGTGTTGTCAAAGTACTCAAAAGGAAGAAGATGTCAGCCAATGTAGGATGGCATCAAGCATGCCAAATGAAAACAGTGGGTTTACTTTTGCCAGACTGAAATGTTAGAAAAGTTTGATAGCAGCCTTCTTGAACAGGAAATGCTGGAAATACTCACTGCTTGGGCTGAAAAAGATAATTTAGAGTTTCAACATTGGAGATGAAGGTAACTTCAACAAGTATGGGATTCAAAAACCATGCATGCAGAGCACAATGGATTAGTAGTCATACGCCATAACCACTCGGCAGCTCGTCTACAGGAAGAGTCTGTAGCCAGATGATGTGATCTAATGAGGATTTTGACAAGTCTGTGCAATTTCACTAAAGATTGTGTATGAGCTTCTGGCAAAGTGGCTCTTATCATATCTACAACAGTGGATTATGTCAAGAGTTGGACAAGCTCAAACTTTATCAGAGATTAACCAAAGTTTAGGGTTTTAATATCAGTAATTCAATAAAGATTGTATTTTTTGTCACTATTGAAGCCCTAAAAATTAGTCCAGTAAAGAAAGAATTTGCATAAGTCGTCTATCTCTAGACATTCAAGGACACTGACAGACATGAGGTGAGGGCGATTCTACCAGTAGTGCTTTCCTACTCTTAAACAAAGTGGTGCTGTGGCTTAGTTGGTTAAAGCGCCTGTCTTGTAAACAGGAGATCCTGAGTTCGAATCTCAGCAGTGCCTTCTTTTAATAGCCTCTTACAGAAGTTTCTATGTTTAACAATGTACTTTCCTTGTAAAAATACTATAAAGTCAAACTTGTCTTTCTCATATCCCTTCCTTAGATAGTGCAATGGAGAGATTCTAAATCTGTGTTGTCAAAGTACTCAAAAGGAAGAAGATGTCAGCCAATGTAGGATGGCATCAAGCATGCCAAATGAAAACAGTGGGTTTACTTTTGCCAGACTGAAATGTTATAAAAGTTTGATAGCAGCCTTCTTGAACAGGAAATGCTGGAAATACTCACTGCTTGGGCTGAAAAAGATAATTTAGAGTTTCAACATTGGAGATGAAGGTAACTTCAACAAGTATGGGATTCAAAAACCATGCATGCAGAGCACAATGGATTAGTAGTCATACGCCATAACCACTCGGCAGCTCGTCTACAGGAAGAGTCTGTAGCCAGATGATGTGATCTTATGAGGATTTTGACAAGTCTGTGCAATTTCACTAAAGATTGTGTATGAGCTTCTGGCAAAGTGGCTCTTATCATATCTACAACAGTGGATTATGTCAAGAGTTGGACAAGCTCAAACTTTATCAGAGATTAACCAAAGTTTAGGGTTTTAATATCAGTAATTCAATAAAGATTGTATTTTTTGTCACTATTGAAGCCCTAAAAATTAGTCCAGTAAAGAAAGAATTTGCATAAGTCGTCTATCTCTAGACATTCAAGGACACTGAAAGACATGAGGTGAGGGCGACTCTACCAGTAGTGCTTTTCTACTCTTAAACAAAGTGGTGCTGTGGCTTAGTTGGTTAAAGCTCCTGTCTTGTAAACAGGAGATCCTGAGTTCGAATCTCAGCAGTGCCTTCTTTTCATAGCCTCTTACAGAAGTTTCTATGTTTAACAATGTACTTTCCTTGTAAAAATACTATAAAGTCAAACTTGTCTTTCTCATATCCCTTCCTTAGATAGTGCAATGGAGAGATTCTAAATCTGTGTTGTCAAAGTACTCAAGAGGAAGAAGATGCAGCCAATGTAGGATGGCATCAAGCATGCCAAATGAAAACAGTGGGTTTACTTTTGCCAGACTGAAATGTTAGAAAAGTTTGATAGCAGCCTTCTTGAACAGGAAATGCTGGAAATACTCACTGCTTGGGCTGAAAAAGATAATTTAGAGTTTCAACATTGGAGATGAAGGTAACTTCAACAAGTATGGGATTCAAAAACCATGCATGCAGAGCACAATGGATTAGTAGTCATACGCCATAACCACTCGGCAGCTCGTCTACAGGAAGAGTCTGTAGCCAGATGATGTGATCTAATGAGGATTTTGACAAGTCTGTGCAATTTCACTAAAGATTGTGTATGAGCTTCTGGCAAAGTGGCTCTTATCATATCTACAACAGTGGATTATGTCAAGAGTTGGACAAGCTCAAACTTTATCAGAGATTAACCAAAGTTTAGGGTTTTAATATCAGTAATTCAATAAAGATTTTATTTTTTGTCACTATTGAAGCCCTAAAAATTAGTCCAGTAAAGAAAGAATTTGCATAAGTCGTCTATCTCTAGACATTCAAGGACACTGAAAGACATGAGGTGAGGGCGACTCTACCAGTAGTGCTTTTCTACCCTTACACAAAGTGGTGCTGTGGCTTAGTTGGTTAAAGCGCCTGTCTCGTAAACAGGAGATCCTGAGTTCGAATCTCAGCAGTGCCTTCTTTTCATAGCCTCAGTACTGAAGTTTCTATGTTTAACAGTGTACTTTCCTTGTAAAAATACTATAAAGTCAAACTTGTCTTTCTCATATCCCTTCCTTAGATAGTGCAATGGAGAGATTCTAAATCTGTGTTGTCAAAGTACTCAAAAGGAAGAAGATGTCAGCCAATGTAGGATGGCATCAAGCATGCCAAATGAAAACAGTGGGTTTACTTTTGCCAGACTGAAATGTTAGAAAAGTTTGATAGCAGCCTTCTTGAACAGGAAATGCTGGAAATACTCACTGCTTGGGCTGAAAAAGATAATTTAGAGTTTCAACATTGGAGATGAAGGTAACTTCAACAAGTATGGGATTCAAAAACCATGCATGCAGAGCACAATGGATTAGTAGTCATACGCCATAACCACTCGGCAGCTCGTCTACAGGAAGAGTCTGTAGCCAGATGATGTGATCTAATGAGGATTTTGACAAGTCTGTGCAATTTCACTAAAGATTGTGTATGAGCTTCTGGCAAAGTGGCTCTTATCATATCTACAACAGTGGATTATGTCAAGAGTTGGACAAGCTCAAACTTTATCAGAGATTAACCAAAGTTTAGGGTTTTAATATCAGTAATTCAATAAAGATTTTATTTTTTGTCACTATTGAAGCCCTAAAAATTAGTCCAGTAAAGAAAGAATTTGCATAAGTCGTCTATCTCTAGACATTCAAGGACACTGAAAGACATGAGGTGAGGGCGACTCTACCAGTAGTGCTTTTCTACCCTTACACAAAGTGGTGCTGTGGCTTAGTTGGTTAAAGCGCCTGTCTCGTAAACAGGAGATCCTGAGTTCGAATCTCAGCAGTGCCTTCTTTTCATAGCCTCAGTACTGAAGTTTCTATGTTTAACAGTGTACTTTCCTTGTAAAAATACTATAAAGTCAAACTTGTCTTTCTCATATCCCTTCCTTAGATAGTGCAATGGAGAGATTCTAAATCTGTGTTGTCAAAGTACTCAAAAGGAAGAAGATGTCAGCCAATGTAGCATGCCAAATGAAAACAGTGGGTTTACTTTTGCCAGACTGAAATGTTAGAAAAGTTTGATAGCAGCCTTCTTGAACAGGAAATGCTGGAAATACTCACTGCTTGGGCTGAAAAAGATAATTTAGAGTTTCAACATTGGAGATGAAGGTAACTTCAACAAGTATGGGATTCAAAAACCATGCATGCAGAGCACAATGGATTAGTAGTCATACGCCATAACCACTCGGCAGCTCGTCTACAGGAAGAGTCTGTAGCCAGATGATGTGATCTAATGAGGATTTTGACAAGTCTGTGCAATTTCACTAAAGATTGTGTATGAGCTTCTGGCAAAGTGGCTCTTATCATATCTACAACAGTGGATTATGTCAAGAGTTGGACAAGCTCAAACTTTATCAGAGATTAACCAAAGTTTAGGGTTTTAATATCAGTAATTCAATAAAGATTTTATTTTTTGTCACTATTGAAGCCCTAAAAATTAGTCCAGTAAAGAAAGAATTTGCATAAGTCGTCTATCTCTAGACATTCAAGGACACTGAAAGACATGAGGTGAGGGCGACTCTACCAGTAGTGCTTTTCTACCCTTACACAAAGTGGTGCTGTGGCTTAGTTGGTTAAAGCGCCTGTCTCGTAAACAGGAGATCCTGAGTTCGAATCTCAGCAGTGCCTTCTTTTCATAGCCTCAGTACTGAAGTTTCTATGTTTAACAGTGTACTTTCCTTGTAAAAATACTATAAAGTCAAACTTGTCTTTCTCATATCCCTTCCTTAGATAGTGCAATGGAGAGATTCTAAATCTGTGTTGTCAAAGTACTCAAAAGGAAGAAGATGTCAGCCAATGTAGGATGGCATCAAGCATGCCAAATGAAAACAGTGGGTTTACTTTTGCCAGACTGAAATGTTAGAAAAGTTTGATAGCAGCCTTCTTGAACAGGAAATGCTGGAAATACTCACTGCTTGGGCTGAAAAAGATAATTTAGAGTTTCAACATTGGAGATGAAGGTAACTTCAACAAGTATGGGATTCAAAAACCATGCATGCAGAGCACAATGGATTAGTAGTCATACGCCATAACCACTCGGCAGCTCGTCTACAGGAAGAGTCTGTAGCCAGATGATGTGATCTAATGAGGATTTTGACAAGTCTGTGCAATTTCACTAAAGATTGTGTATGAGCTTCTGGCAAAGTGGCTCTTATCATATCTACAACAGTGGATTATGTCAAGAGTTGGACAAGCTCAAACTTTATCAGAGATTAACCAAAGTTTAGGGTTTTAATATCAGTAATTCAATAAAGATTTTATTTTTTGTCACTATTGAAGCCCTAAAAATTAGTCCAGTAAAGAAAGAATTTGCATAAGTCGTCTATCTCTAGACATTCAAGGACACTGAAAGACATGAGGTGAGGGCGACTCTACCAGTAGTGCTTTTCTACCCTTACACAAAGTGGTGCTGTGGCTTAGTTGGTTAAAGCGCCTGTCTCGTAAACAGGAGATCCTGAGTTCGAATCTCAGCAGTGCCTTCTTTTCATAGCCTCAGTACTGAAGTTTCTATGTTTAACAGTGTACTTTCCTTGTAAAAATACTATAAAGTCAAACTTGTCTTTCTCATATCCCTTCCTTAGATAGTGCAATGGAGAGATTCTAAATCTGTGTTGTCAAAGTACTCAAAAGGAAGAAGATGTCAGCCAATGTAGCATGCCAAATGAAAACAGTGGGTTTACTTTTGCCAGACTGAAATGTTAGAAAAGTTTGATAGCAGCCTTCTTGAACAGGAAATGCTGGAAATACTCACTGCTTGGGCTGAAAAAGATAATTTAGAGTTTCAACATTGGAGATGAAGGTAACTTCAACAAGTATGGGATTCAAAAACCATGCATGCAGAGCACAATGGATTAGTAGTCATACGCCATAACCACTCGGCAGCTCGTCTACAGGAAGAGTCTGTAGCCAGATGATGTGATCTAATGAGGATTTTGACAAGTCTGTGCAATTTCACTAAAGATTGTGTATGAGCTTCTGGCAAAGTGGCTCTTATCATATCTACAACAGTGGATTATGTCAAGAGTTGGACAAGCTCAAACTTTATCAGAGATTAACCAAAGTTTAGGGTTTTAATATCAGTAATTCAATAAAGATTTTATTTTTTGTCACTATTGAAGCCCTAAAAATTAGTCCAGTAAAGAAAGAATTTGCATAAGTCGTCTATCTCTAGACATTCAAGGACACTGAAAGACATGAGGTGAGGGCGACTCTACCAGTAGTGCTTTTCTACCCTTACACAAAGTGGTGCTGTGGCTTAGTTGGTTAAAGCGCCTGTCTCGTAAACAGGAGATCCTGAGTTCGAATCTCAGCAGTGCCTTCTTTTCATAGCCTCAGTACTGAAGTTTCTATGTTTAACAGTGTACTTTCCTTGTAAAAATACTATAAAGTCAAACTTGTCTTTCTCATATCCCTTCCTTAGATAGTGCAATGGAGAGATTCTAAATCTGTGTTGTCAAAGTACTCAAAAGGAAGAAGATGTCAGCCAATGTAGGATGGCATCAAGCATGCCAAATGAAAACAGTGGGTTTACTTTTGCCAGACTGAAATGTTAGAAAAGTTTGATAGCAGCCTTCTTGAACAGGAAATGCTGGAAATACTCACTGCTTGGGCTGAAAAAGATAATTTAGAGTTTCAACATTGGAGATGAAGGTAACTTCAACAAGTATGGGATTCAAAAACCATGCATGCAGAGCACAATGGATTAGTAGTCATACGCCATAACCACTCGGCAGCTCGTCTACAGGAAGAGTCTGTAGCCAGATGATGTGATCTAATGAGGATTTTGACAAGTCTGTGCAATTTCACTAAAGATTGTGTATGAGCTTCTGGCAAAGTGGCTCTTATCATATCTACAACAGTGGATTATGTCAAGAGTTGGACAAGCTCAAACTTTATCAGAGATTAACCAAAGTTTAGGGTTTTAATATCAGTAATTCAATAAAGATTTTATTTTTTGTCACTATTGAAGCCCTAAAAATTAGTCCAGTAAAGAAAGAATTTGCATAAGTCGTCTATCTCTAGACATTCAAGGACACTGAAAGACATGAGGTGAGGGCGACTCTACCAGTAGTGCTTTTCTACCCTTACACAAAGTGGTGCTGTGGCTTAGTTGGTTAAAGCGCCTGTCTCGTAAACAGGAGATCCTGAGTTCGAATCTCAGCAGTGCCTTCTTTTCATAGCCTCAGTACTGAAGTTTCTATGTTTAACAGTGTACTTTCCTTGTAAAAATACTATAAAGTCAAACTTGTCTTTCTCATATCCCTTCCTTAGATAGTGCAATGGAGAGATTCTAAATCTGTGTTGTCAAAGTACTCAAAAGGAAGAAGATGTCAGCCAATGTAGCATGCCAAATGAAAACAGTGGGTTTACTTTTGCCAGACTGAAATGTTAGAAAAGTTTGATAGCAGCCTTCTTGAACAGGAAATGCTGGAAATACTCACTGCTTGGGCTGAAAAAGATAATTTAGAGTTTCAACATTGGAGATGAAGGTAACTTCAACAAGTATGGGATTCAAAAACCATGCATGCAGAGCACAATGGATTAGTAGTCATACGCCATAACCACTCGGCAGCTCGTCTACAGGAAGAGTCTGTAGCCAGATGATGTGATCTAATGAGGATTTTGACAAGTCTGTGCAATTTCACTAAAGATTGTGTATGAGCTTCTGGCAAAGTGGCTCTTATCATATCTACAACAGTGGATTATGTCAAGAGTTGGACAAGCTCAAACTTTATCAGAGATTAACCAAAGTTTAGGGTTTTAATATCAGTAATTCAAGAAAGATTGTATTTTTTGTCACTATTGAAGCCCTAAAAATTAGTCCAGTAAAGAAAGAATTTGCATAAGTCGTCTATCTCTAGACATTCAAGGACACTGAAAGACATGAGGTGAGGGCGACTCTACCAGTAGTGCTTTTCTACTCTTACACAAAGTGGTGCTGTGGCTTAGTTGGTTAAAGCGCCTGTCTCGTAAACAGGAGATCCTGAGTTCGAATCTCAGCAGTGCCTTCTTTTCATAGCCTCTTACAGAAGTTTCTATGTTTAACAATGTACTTTCCTTGTAAAAATACTATAAAGTCAAACTTGTCTTTCTCATATCCCTTCCTTAGATAGTGCAATGGAGAGATTCTAAATCTGTGTTGTCAAAGTACTCAAAAGGAAGAAGATGTCAGCCAATGTAGGATGGCATCAAGCATGCCAAATGAAAACAGTGGGTTTACTTTTGCCAGACTGAAATGTTAGAAAAGTTTGATAGCAGCCTTCTTGAACAGGAAATGCTGGAAATACTCACTGCTTGGGCTGAAAAAGATAATTTAGAGTTTCAACATTGGAGATGAAGGTAACTTCAACAAGTATGGGATTCAAAAACCATGCATGCAGAGCACAATGGATTAGTAGTCATACGCCATAACCACTCGGCAGCTCGTCTACAGGAAGAGTCTGTAGCCAGCTGATGTGATTTAATGAGGATTTTGACAAGTCTGTGCAATTTCACTAAAGATTATGTATGAGCTTCTGGCAAAGTGGCTCTTATCATATCTACAACAGTGGATTATGTCAAGAGTTGGACAAGCTCAAACTTTATCAGAGATTAACCAAAGTTTAGGGTTTTAATATCAGTAATTCAAGAAAGATTGTATTTTTTGTCACTATTGAAGCCCTAAAAATTAGTCCAGTAAAGAAAGAATTTGCATAAGTCGTCTATCTCTAGACATTCAAGGACACTGAAAGACATGAGGTGAGGGCGACTCTACCAGTAGTGCTTTTCTATTCTTACACAAAGTGGTGCTGTGGCTTAGTTGGTTAAAGCGCCTGTCTCGTAAACAGGAGATCCTGAGTTCGAATCTCAGCAGTGCCTTCTTTTCATAGCCTCAGTACTGAAGTTTCTATGCTTAACAGTGTACTTTCCTTGTAAAAATACTATAAAGTCAAACTTGTCTTTCTCATATCCCTTCCTTAGATAGTGCAATGGAGAGATTCTAAATCTGTGTTGTCAAAGTACTCAAAAGGAAGAAGATGTCAGCCAATGTAGGATGGCATCAAGCATGCCAAATGAAAACAGTGGGTTTACTTTTGCCAGACTGAAATGTTAGAAAAGTTTGATAGCAGCCTTCTTGAACAGGAAATGCTGGAAATACTCACTGCTTGGGCTGAAAAAGATAATTTAGAGTTTCAACATTGGAGATGAAGGTAACTTCAACAAGTATGGGATTCAAAAACCATGCATGCAGAGCACAATGGATTAGTAGTCATACGCCATAACCACTCGGCAGCTCGTCTACAGGAAGAGTCTGTAGCCAGATGATGTGATCTAATGAGGATTTTGACAAGTCTGTGCAATTTCACTAAAGATTGTGTATGAGCTTCTGGCAAAGTGGCTCTTATCATATCTACAACAGTGGATTATGTCAAGAGTTGGACAAGCTCAAACTTTATCAGAGATTAACCAAAGTTTAGGGTTTTAATATCAGTAATTCAATAAAGATTGTATTTTTTGTCACTATTGAAGCCCTAAAAATTAGTCCAGTAAAGAAAGAATTTGCATAAGTCGTCTATCTCTAGACATTCAAGGACACTGAAAGACATGAGGTGAGGGCGACTCTACCAGTAGTGCTTTTCTACCCTTACACAAAGTGGTGCTGTGGCTTAGTTGGTTAAAGCGCCTGTCTCGTAAACAGGAGATCCTGAGTTCGAATCTCAGCAGTGCCTTCTTTTCATAGCCTCAGTACTGAAGTTTCTATGTTTAACAGTGTACTTTCCTTGTAAAAATACTATAAAGTCAAACTTGTCTTTCTCATATCCCTTCCTTAGATAGTGCAATGGAGAGATTCTAAATCTGTGTTGTCAAAGTACTCAAAAGGAAGAAGATGTCAGCCAATGTAGGATGGCATCAAGCATGCCAAATGAAAACAGTGGGTTTACTTTTGCCAGACTGAAATGTTAGAAAAGTTTGATAGCAGCCTTCTTGAACAGGAAATGCTGGAAATACTCACTGCTTGGGCTGAAAAAGATAATTTAGAGTTTCAACATTGGAGATGAAGGTAACTTCAACAAGTATGGGATTCAAAAACCATGCATGCAGAGCACAATGGATTAGTAGTCATACGCCATAACCACTCGGCAGCTCGTCTACAGGAAGAGTCTGTAGCCAGCTGATGTGATTTAATGAGGATTTTGACAAGTCTGTGCAATTTCACTAAAGATTATGTATGAGCTTCTGGCAAAGTGGCTCTTATCATATCTACAACAGTGGATTATGTCAAGAGTTGGACAAGCTCAAACTTTATCAGAGATTAACCAAAGTTTAGGGTTTTAATATCAGTAATTCAAGAAAGATTGTATTTTTTGTCACTATTGAAGCCCTAAAAATTAGTCCAGTAAAGAAAGAATTTGCATAAGTCGTCTATCTCTAGACATTCAAGGACACTGAAAGACATGAGGTGAGGGCGACTCTACCAGTAGTGCTTTTCTATTCTTACACAAAGTGGTGCTGTGGCTTAGTTGGTTAAAGCGCCTGTCTCGTAAACAGGAGATCCTGAGTTCGAATCTCAGCAGTGCCTTCTTTTCATAGCCTCAGTACTGAAGTTTCTATGTTTAACAGTGTACTTTCCTTGTAAAAATACTATAAAGTCAAACTTGTCTTTCTCATATCCCTTCCTTAGATAGTGCAATGGAGAGATTCTAAATCTGTGTTGTCAAAGTACTCAAAAGGAAGAAGATGTCAGCCAATGTAGGATGGCATCAAGCATGCCAAATGAAAACAGTGGGTTTACTTTTGCCAGACTGAAATGTTAGAAAAGTTTGATAGCAGCCTTCTTGAACAGGAAATGCTGGAAATACTCACTGCTTGGGCTGAAAAAGATAATTTAGAGTTTCAACATTGGAGATGAAGGTAACTTCAACAAGTATGGGATTCAAAAACCATGCATGCAGAGCACAATGGATTAGTAGTCATACGCCATAACCACTCGGCAGCTCGTCTACAGGAAGAGTCTGTAGCCAGCTGATGTGATTTAATGAGGATTTTGACAAGTCTGTGCAATTTCACTAAAGATTATGTATGAGCTTCTGGCAAAGTGGCTCTTATCATATCTACAACAGTGGATTATGTCAAGAGTTGGACAAGCTCAAACTTTATCAGAGATTAACCAAAGTTTAGGGTTTTAATATCAGTAATTCAAGAAAGATTGTATTTTTTGTCACTATTGAAGCCCTAAAAATTAGTCCAGTAAAGAAAGAATTTGCATAAGTCGTCTATCTCTAGACATTCAAGGACACTGAAAGACATGAGGTGAGGGCGACTCTACCAGTAGTGCTTTTCTATTCTTACACAAAGTGGTGCTGTGGCTTAGTTGGTTAAAGCGCCTGTCTCGTAAACAGGAGATCCTGAGTTCGAATCTCAGCAGTGCCTTCTTTTCATAGCCTCAGTACTGAAGTTTCTATGTTTAACAGTGTACTTTCCTTGTAAAAATACTATAAAGTCAAACTTGTCTTTCTCATATCCCTTCCTTAGATAGTGCAATGGAGAGATTCTAAATCTGTGTTGTCAAAGTACTCAAAAGGAAGAAGATGTCAGCCAATGTAGGATGGCATCAAGCATGCCAAATGAAAACAGTGGGTTTACTTTTGCCAGACTGAAATGTTAGAAAAGTTTGATAGCAGCCTTCTTGAACAGGAAATGCTGGAAATACTCACTGCTTGGGCTGAAAAAGATAATTTAGAGTTTCAACATTGGAGATGAAGGTAACTTCAACAAGTATGGGATTCAAAAACCATGCATGCAGAGCACAATGGATTAGTAGTCATACGCCATAACCACTCGGCAGCTCGTCTACAGGAAGAGTCTGTAGCCAGATGATGTGATCTAATGAGGATTTTGACAAGTCTGTGCAATTTCACTAAAGATTGTGTATGAGCTTCTGGCAAAGTGGCTCTTATCATATCTACAACAGTGGATTATGTCAAGAGTTGGACAAGCTCAAACTTTATCAGAGATTAACCAAAGTTTAGGGTTTTAATATCAGTAATTCAATAAAGATTGTATTTTTTGTCACTATTGAAGCCCTAAAAATTAGTCCAGTAAAGAAAGAATTTGCATAAGTCGTCTATCTCTAGACATTCAAGGACACTGAAAGACATGAGGTGAGGGCGACTCTACCAGTAGTGCTTTTCTACCCTTACACAAAGTGGTGCTGTGGCTTAGTTGGTTAAAGCGCCTGTCTCGTAAACAGGAGATCCTGAGTTCGAATCTCAGCAGTGCCTTCTTTTCATAGCCTCAGTACTGAAGTTTCTATGTTTAACAGTGTACTTTCCTTGTAAAAATACTATAAAGTCAAACTTGTCTTTCTCATATCCCTTCCTTAGATAGTGCAATGGAGAGATTCTAAATCTGTGTTGTCAAAGTACTCAAAAGGAAGAAGATGTCAGCCAATGTAGGATGGCATCAAGCATGCCAAATGAAAACAGTGGGTTTACTTTTGCCAGACTGAAATGTTAGAAAAGTTTGATAGCAGCCTTCTTGAACAGGAAATGCTGGAAATACTCACTGCTTGGGCTGAAAAAGATAATTTAGAGTTTCAACATTGGAGATGAAGGTAACTTCAACAAGTATGGGATTCAAAAACCATGCATGCAGAGCACAATGGATTAGTAGTCATACGCCATAACCACTCGGCAGCTCGTCTACAGGAAGAGTCTGTAGCCAGATGATGTGATCTAATGAGGATTTTGACAAGTCTGTGCAATTTCACTAAAGATTGTGTATGAGCTTCTGGCAAAGTGGCTCTTATCATATCTACAACAGTGGATTATGTCAAGAGTTGGACAAGCTCAAACTTTATCAGAGATTAACCAAAGTTTAGGGTTTTAATATCAGTAATTCAATAAAGATTGTATTTTTTGTCACTATTGAAGCCCTAAAAATTAGTCCAGTAAAGAAAGAATTTGCATAAGTCGTCTATCTCTAGACATTCAAGGACACTGAAAGACATGAGGTGAGGGCGACTCTACCAGTAGTGCTTTTCTATTCTTACACAAAGTGGTGCTGTGGCTTAGTTGGTTAAAGCGCCTGTCTCGTAAACAGGAGATCCTGAGTTCGAATCTCAGCAGTGCCTTCTTTTCATAGCCTCAGTACTGAAGTTTCTATGTTTAACAGTGTACTTTCCTTGTAAAAATACTATAAAGTCAAACTTGTCTTTCTCATATCCCTTCCTTAGATAGTGCAATGGAGAGATTCTAAATCTGTGTTGTCAAAGTACTCAAAAGGAAGAAGATGTCAGCCAATGTAGGATGGCATCAAGCATGCCAAATGAAAACAGTGGGTTTACTTTTGCCAGACTGAAATGTTAGAAAAGTTTGATAGCAGCCTTCTTGAACAGGAAATGCTGGAAATACTCACTGCTTGGGCTGAAAAAGATAATTTAGAGTTTCAACATTGGAGATGAAGGTAACTTCAACAAGTATGGGATTCAAAAACCATGCATGCAGAGCACAATGGATTAGTAGTCATACGCCATAACCACTCGGCAGCTCGTCTACAGGAAGAGTCTGTAGCCAGATGATGTGATCTAATGAGGATTTTGACAAGTCTGTGCAATTTCACTAAAGATTGTGTATGAGCTTCTGGCAAAGTGGCTCTTATCATATCTACAACAGTGGATTATGTCAAGAGTTGGACAAGCTCAAACTTTATCAGAGATTAACCAAAGTTTAGGGTTTTAATATCAGTAATTCAATAAAGATTGTATTTTTTGTCACTATTGAAGCCCTAAAAATTAGTCCAGTAAAGAAAGAATTTGCATAAGTCGTCTATCTCTAGACATTCAAGGACACTGAAAGACATGAGGTGAGGGCGACTCTACCAGTAGTGCTTTTCTACCCTTACACAAAGTGGTGCTGTGGCTTAGTTGGTTAAAGCGCCTGTCTCGTAAACAGGAGATCCTGAGTTCGAATCTCAGCAGTGCCTTCTTTTCATAGCCTCAGTACTGAAGTTTCTATGTTTAACAGTGTACTTTCCTTGTAAAAATACTATAAAGTCAAACTTGTCTTTCTCATATCCCTTCCTTAGATAGTGCAATGGAGAGATTCTAAATCTGTGTTGTCAAAGTACTCAAAAGGAAGAAGATGTCAGCCAATGTAGGATGGCATCAAGCATGCCAAATGAAAACAGTGGGTTTACTTTTGCCAGACTGAAATGTTAGAAAAGTTTGATAGCAGCCTTCTTGAACAGGAAATGCTGGAAATACTCACTGCTTGGGCTGAAAAAGATAATTTAGAGTTTCAACATTGGAGATGAAGGTAACTTCAACATGTATGGGATTCAAAAACCATGCATGCAGAGCACAATGGATTAGTAGTCATACGCCATAACCACTCGGCAGCTCGTCTACAGGAAGAGTCTGTAGCCAGATGATGTGATCTAATGAGGATTTTGACAAGTCTGTGCAATTTCACTAAAGATTGTGTATGAGCTTCTGGCAAAGTGGCTCTTATCATATCTACAACAGTGGATTATGTCAAGAGTTGGACAAGCTCAAACTTTATCAGAGATTAACCAAAGTTTAGGGTTTTAATATCAGTAATTCAAGAAAGATTGTATTTTTTGTCACTATTGAAGCCCTAAAAATTAGTCCAGTAAAGAAAGAATTTGCATAAGTCGTCTATCTCTAGACATTCAAGGACACTGAAAGACATGAGGTGAGGGCGACTCTACCAGTAGTGCTTTTCTACTCTTACACAAAGTGGTGCTGTGGCTTAGTTGGTTAAAGCGCCTGTCTCGTAAACAGGAGATCCTGAGTTCGAATCTCAGCAGTGCCTTCTTTTCATAGCCTCAGTACTGAAGTTTCTATGTTTAACAGTGTACTTTCCTTGTAAAAATACTATAAAGTCAAACTTGTCTTTCTCATATCCCTTCCTTAGATAGTGCAATGGAGAGATTCTAAATCTGTGTTGTCAAAGTACTCAAAAGGAAGAAGATGTCAGCCAATGTAGGATGGCATCAAGCATGCCAAATGAAAACAGTGGGTTTACTTTTGCCAGACTGAAATGTTAGAAAAGTTTGATAGCAGCCTTCTTGAACAGGAAATGCTGGAAATACTCACTGCTTGGGCTGAAAAAGATAATTTAGAGTTTCAACATTGGAGATGAAGGTAACTTCAACAAGTATGGGATTCAAAAACCATGCATGCAGAGCACAATGGATTAGTAGTCATACGCCATAACCACTCGGCAGCTCGTCTACAGGAAGAGTCTGTAGCCAGCTGATGTGATTTAATGAGGATTTTGACAAGTCTGTGCAATTTCACTAAAGATTATGTATGAGCTTCTGGCAAAGTGGCTCTTATCATATCTACAACAGTGGATTATGTCAAGAGTTGGACAAGCTCAAACTTTATCAGAGATTAACCAAAGTTTAGGGTTTTAATATCAGTAATTCAAGAAAGATTGTATTTTTTGTCACTATTGAAGCCCTAAAAATTAGTCCAGTAAAGAAAGAATTTGCATAAGTCGTCTATCTCTAGACATTCAAGGACACTGAAAGACATGAGGTGAGGGCGACTCTACCAGTAGTGCTTTTCTACCCTTACACAAAGTGGTGCTGTGGCTTAGTTGGTTAAAGCGCCTGTCTCGTAAACAGGAGATCCTGAGTTCGAATCTCAGCAGTGCCTTCTTTTCATAGCCTCAGTACTGAAGTTTCTATGTTTAACAGTGTACTTTCCTTGTAAAAATACTATAAAGTCAAACTTGTCTTTCTCATATCCCTTCCTTAGATAGTGCAATGGAGAGATTCTAAATCTGTGTTGTCAAAGTACTCAAAAGGAAGAAGATGTCAGCCAATGTAGGATGGCATCAAGCATGCCAAATGAAAACAGTGGGTTTACTTTTGCCAGACTGAAATGTTAGAAAAGTTTGATAGCAGCCTTCTTGAACAGGAAATGCTGGAAATACTCACTGCTTGGGCTGAAAAAGATAATTTAGAGTTTCAACATTGGAGATGAAGGTAACTTCAACATGTATGGGATTCAAAAACCATGCATGCAGAGCACAATGGATTAGTAGTCATACGCCATAACCACTCGGCAGCTCGTCTACAGGAAGAGTCTGTAGCCAGATGATGTGATCTAATGAGGATTTTGACAAGTCTGTGCAATTTCACTAAAGATTGTGTATGAGCTTCTGGCAAAGTGGCTCTTATCATATCTACAACAGTGGATTATGTCAAGAGTTGGACAAGCTCAAACTTTATCAGAGATTAACCAAAGTTTAGGGTTTTAATATCAGTAATTCAAGAAAGATTGTATTTTTTGTCACTATTGAAGCCCTAAAAATTAGTCCAGTAAAGAAAGAATTTGCATAAGTCGTCTATCTCTAGACATTCAAGGACACTGAAAGACATGAGGTGAGGGCGACTCTACCAGTAGTGCTTTTCTACTCTTACACAAAGTGGTGCTGTGGCTTAGTTGGTTAAAGCGCCTGTCTCGTAAACAGGAGATCCTGAGTTCGAATCTCAGCAGTGCCTTCTTTTCATAGCCTCAGTACTGAAGTTTCTATGTTTAACAGTGTACTTTCCTTGTAAAAATACTATAAAGTCAAACTTGTCTTTCTCATATCCCTTCCTTAGATAGTGCAATGGAGAGATTCTAAATCTGTGTTGTCAAAGTACTCAAAAGGAAGAAGATGTCAGCCAATGTAGGATGGCATCAAGCATGCCAAATGAAAACAGTGGGTTTACTTTTGCCAGACTGAAATGTTAGAAAAGTTTGATAGCAGCCTTCTTGAACAGGAAATGCTGGAAATACTCACTGCTTGGGCTGAAAAAGATAATTTAGAGTTTCAACATTGGAGATGAAGGTAACTTCAACAAGTATGGGATTCAAAAACCATGCATGCAGAGCACAATGGATTAGTAGTCATACGCCATAACCACTCGGCAGCTCGTCTACAGGAAGAGTCTGTAGCCAGATGATGTGATCTAATGAGGATTTTGACAAGTCTGTGCAATTTCACTAAAGATTGTGTATGAGCTTCTGGCAAAGTGGCTCTTATCATATCTACAACAGTGGATTATGTCAAGAGTTGGACAAGCTCAAACTTTATCAGAGATTAACCAAAGTTTAGGGTTTTAATATCAGTAATTCAATAAAGATTGTATTTTTTGTCACTATTGAAGCCCTAAAAATTAGTCCAGTAAAGAAAGAATTTGCATAAGTCGTCTATCTCTAGACATTCAAGGACACTGAAAGACATGAGGTGAGGGCGACTCTACCAGTAGTGCTTTTCTACCCTTACACAAAGTGGTGCTGTGGCTTAGTTGGTTAAAGCGCCTGTCTCGTAAACAGGAGATCCTGAGTTCGAATCTCAGCAGTGCCTTCTTTTCATAGCCTCAGTACTGAAGTTTCTATGTTTAACAGTGTACTTTCCTTGTAAAAATACTATAAAGTCAAACTTGTCTTTCTCATATCCCTTCCTTAGATAGTGCAATGGAGAGATTCTAAATCTGTGTTGTCAAAGTACTCAAAAGGAAGAAGATGTCAGCCAATGTAGGATGGCATCAAGCATGCCAAATGAAAACAGTGGGTTTACTTTTGCCAGACTGAAATGTTAGAAAAGTTTGATAGCAGCCTTCTTGAACAGGAAATGCTGGAAATACTCACTGCTTGGGCTGAAAAAGATAATTTAGAGTTTCAACATTGGAGATGAAGGTAACTTCAACATGTATGGGATTCAAAAACCATGCATGCAGAGCACAATGGATTAGTAGTCATACGCCATAACCACTCGGCAGCTCGTCTACAGGAAGAGTCTGTAGCCAGATGATGTGATCTAATGAGGATTTTGACAAGTCTGTGCAATTTCACTAAAGATTGTGTATGAGCTTCTGGCAAAGTGGCTCTTATCATATCTACAACAGTGGATTATGTCAAGAGTTGGACAAGCTCAAACTTTATCAGAGATTAACCAAAGTTTAGGGTTTTAATATCAGTAATTCAAGAAAGATTGTATTTTTTGTCACTATTGAAGCCCTAAAAATTAGTCCAGTAAAGAAAGAATTTGCATAAGTCGTCTATCTCTAGACATTCAAGGACACTGAAAGACATGAGGTGAGGGCGACTCTACCAGTAGTGCTTTTCTACTCTTACACAAAGTGGTGCTGTGGCTTAGTTGGTTAAAGCGCCTGTCTCGTAAACAGGAAGATCCTGAGTTCGAATCTCAGCAGTGCCTTCTTTTCATAGCCTCAGTACTGAAGTTTCTATGTTTAACAGTGTACTTTCCTTGTAAAAATACTATAAAGTCAAACTTGTCTTTCTCATATCCCTTCCTTAGATAGTGCAATGGAGAGATTCTAAATCTGTGTTGTCAAAGTACTCAAAAGGAAGAAGATGTCAGCCAATGTAGGATGGCATCAAGCATGCCAAATGAAAACAGTGGGTTTACTTTTGCCAGACTGAAATGTTAGAAAAGTTTGATAGCAGCCTTCTTGAACAGGAAATGCTGGAAATACTCACTGCTTGGGCTGAAAAAGATAATTTAGAGTTTCAACATTGGAGATGAAGGTAACTTCAACAAGTATGGGATTCAAAAACCATGCATGCAGAGCACAATGGATTAGTAGTCATACGCCATAACCACTCGGCAGCTCGTCTACAGGAAGAGTCTGTAGCCAGATGATGTGATCTAATGAGGATTTTGACAAGTCTGTGCAATTTCACTAAAGATTGTGTATGAGCTTCTGGCAAAGTGGCTCTTATCATATCTACAACAGTGGATTATGTCAAGAGTTGGACAAGCTCAAACTTTATCAGAGATTAACCAAAGTTTAGGGTTTTAATATCAGTAATTCAATAAAGATTGTATTTTTTGTCACTATTGAAGCCCTAAAAATTAGTCCAGTAAAGAAAGAATTTGCATAAGTCGTCTATCTCTAGACATTCAAGGACACTGAAAGACATGAGGTGAGGGCGACTCTACCAGTAGTGCTTTTCTACCCTTACACAAAGTGGTGCTGTGGCTTAGTTGGTTAAAGCGCCTGTCTCGTAAACAGGAGATCCTGAGTTCGAATCTCAGCAGTGCCTTCTTTTCATAGCCTCAGTACTGAAGTTTCTATGTTTAACAGTGTACTTTCCTTGTAAAAATACTATAAAGTCAAACTTGTCTTTCTCATATCCCTTCCTTAGATAGTGCAATGGAGAGATTCTAAATCTGTGTTGTCAAAGTACTCAAAAGGAAGAAGATGTCAGCCAATGTAGGATGGCATCAAGCATGCCAAATGAAAACAGTGGGTTTACTTTTGCCAGACTGAAATGTTAGAAAAGTTTGATAGCAGCCTTCTTGAACAGGAAATGCTGGAAATACTCACTGCTTGGGCTGAAAAAGATAATTTAGAGTTTCAACATTGGAGATGAAGGTAACTTCAACATGTATGGGATTCAAAAACCATGCATGCAGAGCACAATGGATTAGTAGTCATACGCCATAACCACTCGGCAGCTCGTCTACAGGAAGAGTCTGTAGCCAGATGATGTGATCTAATGAGGATTTTGACAAGTCTGTGCAATTTCACTAAAGATTGTGTATGAGCTTCTGGCAAAGTGGCTCTTATCATATCTACAACAGTGGATTATGTCAAGAGTTGGACAAGCTCAAACTTTATCAGAGATTAACCAAAGTTTAGGGTTTTAATATCAGTAATTCAAGAAAGATTGTATTTTTTGTCACTATTGAAGCCCTAAAAATTAGTCCAGTAAAGAAAGAATTTGCATAAGTCGTCTATCTCTAGACATTCAAGGACACTGAAAGACATGAGGTGAGGGCGACTCTACCAGTAGTGCTTTTCTACTCTTACACAAAGTGGTGCTGTGGCTTAGTTGGTTAAAGCGCCTGTCTCGTAAACAGGAGATCCTGAGTTCGAATCTCAGCAGTGCCTTCTTTTCATAGCCTCAGTACTGAAGTTTCTATGTTTAACAGTGTACTTTCCTTGTAAAAATACTATAAAGTCAAACTTGTCTTTCTCATATCCCTTCCTTAGATAGTGCAATGGAGAGATTCTAAATCTGTGTTGTCAAAGTACTCAAAAGGAAGAAGATGTCAGCCAATGTAGGATGGCATCAAGCATGCCAAATGAAAACAGTGGGTTTACTTTTGCCAGACTGAAATGTTATAAAAGTTTGATAGCAGCCTTCTTGAACAGGAAATGCTGGAAATACTCACTGCTTGGGCTGAAAAAGATAATTTAGAGTTTCAACATTGGAGATGAAGGTAACTTCAACAAGTATGGGATTCAAAAACCATGCATGCAGAGCACAATGGATTAGTAGTCATACGCCATAACCACTCGGCAGCTCGTCTACAGGAAGAGTCTGTAGCCAGATGATGTGATCTAATGAGGATTTTGACAAGTCTGTGCAATTTCACTAAAGATTGTGTATGAGCTTCTGGCAAAGTGGCTCTTATCATATCTACAACAGTGGATTATGTCAAGAGTTGGACAAGCTCAAACTTTATCAGAGATTAACCAAAGTTTAGGGTTTTAATATCAGTAATTCAATAAAGATTGTATTTTTTGTCACTATTGAAGCCCTAAAAATTAGTCCAGTAAAGAAAGAATTTGCATAAGTCGTCTATCTCTAGACATTCAAGGACACTGAAAGACATGAGGTGAGGGCGACTCTACCAGTAGTGCTTTTCTACCCTTACACAAAGTGGTGCTGTGGCTTAGTTGGTTAAAGCGCCTGTCTCGTAAACAGGAGATCCTGAGTTCGAATCTCAGCAGTGCCTTCTTTTCATAGCCTCAGTACTGAAGTTTCTATGTTTAACAGTGTACTTTCCTTGTAAAAATACTATAAAGTCAAACTTGTCTTTCTCATATCCCTTCCTTAGATAGTGCAATGGAGAGATTCTAAATCTGTGTTGTCAAAGTACTCAAAAGGAAGAAGATGTCAGCCAATGTAGGATGGCATCAAGCATGCCAAATGAAAACAGTGGGTTTACTTTTGCCAGACTGAAATGTTAGAAAAGTTTGATAGCAGCCTTCTTGAACAGGAAATGCTGGAAATACTCACTGCTTGGGCTGAAAAAGATAATTTAGAGTTTCAACATTGGAGATGAAGGTAACTTCAACATGTATGGGATTCAAAAACCATGCATGCAGAGCACAATGGATTAGTAGTCATACGCCATAACCACTCGGCAGCTCGTCTACAGGAAGAGTCTGTAGCCAGATGATGTGATCTAATGAGGATTTTGACAAGTCTGTGCAATTTCACTAAAGATTGTGTATGAGCTTCTGGCAAAGTGGCTCTTATCATATCTACAACAGTGGATTATGTCAAGAGTTGGACAAGCTCAAACTTTATCAGAGATTAACCAAAGTTTAGGGTTTTAATATCAGTAATTCAAGAAAGATTGTATTTTTTGTCACTATTGAAGCCCTAAAAATTAGTCCAGTAAAGAAAGAATTTGCATAAGTCGTCTATCTCTAGACATTCAAGGACACTGAAAGACATGAGGTGAGGGCGACTCTACCAGTAGTGCTTTTCTACTCTTACACAAAGTGGTGCTGTGGCTTAGTTGGTTAAAGCGCCTGTCTCGTAAACAGGAGATCCTGAGTTCGAATCTCAGCAGTGCCTTCTTTTCATAGCCTCAGTACTGAAGTTTCTATGTTTAACAGTGTACTTTCCTTGTAAAAATACTATAAAGTCAAACTTGTCTTTCTCATATCCCTTCCTTAGATAGTGCAATGGAGAGATTCTAAATCTGTGTTGTCAAAGTACTCAAAAGGAAGAAGATGTCAGCCAATGTAGGATGGCATCAAGCATGCCAAATGAAAACAGTGGGTTTACTTTTGCCAGACTGAAATGTTATAAAAGTTTGATAGCAGCCTTCTTGAACAGGAAATGCTGGAAATACTCACTGCTTGGGCTGAAAAAGATAATTTAGAGTTTCAACATTGGAGATGAAGGTAACTTCAACAAGTATGGGATTCAAAAACCATGCATGCAGAGCACAATGGATTAGTAGTCATACGCCATAACCACTCGGCAGCTCGTCTACAGGAAGAGTCTGTAGCCAGATGATGTGATCTAATGAGGATTTTGACAAGTCTGTGCAATTTCACTAAAGATTGTGTATGAGCTTCTGGCAAAGTGGCTCTTATCATATCTACAACAGTGGATTATGTCAAGAGTTGGACAAGCTCAAACTTTATCAGAGATTAACCAAAGTTTAGGGTTTTAATATCAGTAATTCAATAAAGATTGTATTTTTTGTCACTATTGAAGCCCTAAAAATTAGTCCAGTAAAGAAAGAATTTGCATAAGTCGTCTATCTCTAGACATTCAAGGACACTGAAAGACATGAGGTGAGGGCGACTCTACCAGTAGTGCTTTTCTACCCTTACACAAAGTGGTGCTGTGGCTTAGTTGGTTAAAGCGCCTGTCTCGTAAACAGGAGATCCTGAGTTCGAATCTCAGCAGTGCCTTCTTTTCATAGCCTCAGTACTGAAGTTTCTATGTTTAACAGTGTACTTTCCTTGTAAAAATACTATAAAGTCAAACTTGTCTTTCTCATATCCCTTCCTTAGATAGTGCAATGGAGAGATTCTAAATCTGTGTTGTCAAAGTACTCAAAAGGAAGAAGATGTCAGCCAATGTAGGATGGCATCAAGCATGCCAAATGAAAACAGTGGGTTTACTTTTGCCAGACTGAAATGTTAGAAAAGTTTGATAGCAGCCTTCTTGAACAGGAAATGCTGGAAATACTCACTGCTTGGGCTGAAAAAGATAATTTAGAGTTTCAACATTGGAGATGAAGGTAACTTCAACAAGTATGGGATTCAAAAACCATGCATGCAGAGCACAATGGATTAGTAGTCATACGCCATAACCACTCGGCAGCTCGTCTACAGGAAGAGTCTGTAGCCAGATGATGTGATCTAATGAGGATTTTGACAAGTCTGTGCAATTTCACTAAAGATTGTGTATGAGCTTCTGGCAAAGTGGCTCTTATCATATCTACAACAGTGGATTATGTCAAGAGTTGGACAAGCTCAAACTTTATCAGAGATTAACCAAAGTTTAGGGTTTTAATATCAGTAATTCAAGAAAGATTGTATTTTTTGTCACTATTGAAGCCCTAAAAATTAGTCCAGTAAAGAAAGAATTTGCATAAGTCGTCTATCTCTAGACATTCAAGGACACTGAAAGACATGAGGTGAGGGCGACTCTACCAGTAGTGCTTTTCTACTCTTACACAAAGTGGTGCTGTGGCTTAGTTGGTTAAAGCGCCTGTCTCGTAAACAGGAGATCCTGAGTTCGAATCTCAGCAGTGCCTTCTTTTCATAGCCTCAGTACTGAAGTTTCTATGTTTAACAGTGTACTTTCCTTGTAAAAATACTATAAAGTCAAACTTGTCTTTCTCATATCCCTTCCTTAGATAGTGCAATGGAGAGATTCTAAATCTGTGTTGTCAAAGTACTCAAAAGGAAGAAGATGTCAGCCAATGTAGGATGGCATCAAGCATGCCAAATGAAAACAGTGGGTTTACTTTTGCCAGACTGAAATGTTAGAAAAGTTTGATAGCAGCCTTCTTGAACAGGAAATGCTGGAAATACTCACTGCTTGGGCTGAAAAAGATAATTTAGAGTTTCAACATTGGAGATGAAGGTAACTTCAACAAGTATGGGATTCAAAAACCATGCATGCAGAGCACAATGGATTAGTAGTCATACGCCATAACCACTCGGCAGCTCGTCTACAGGAAGAGTCTGTAGCCAGATGATGTGATCTAATGAGGATTTTGACAAGTCTGTGCAATTTCACTAAAGATTGTGTATGAGCTTCTGGCAAAGTGGCTCTTATCATATCTACAACAGTGGATTATGTCAAGAGTTGGACAAGCTCAAACTTTATCAGAGATTAACCAAAGTTTAGGGTTTTAATATCAGTAATTCAATAAAGATTGTATTTTTTGTCACTATTGAAGCCCTAAAAATTAGTCCAGTAAAGAAAGAATTTGCATAAGTCGTCTATCTCTAGACATTCAAGGACACTGAAAGACATGAGGTGAGGGCGACTCTACCAGTAGTGCTTTTCTACCCTTACACAAAGTGGTGCTGTGGCTTAGTTGGTTAAAGCGCCTGTCTCGTAAACAGGAGATCCTGAGTTCGAATCTCAGCAGTGCCTTCTTTTCATAGCCTCAGTACTGAAGTTTCTATGTTTAACAGTGTACTTTCCTTGTAAAAATACTATAAAGTCAAACTTGTCTTTCTCATATCCCTTCCTTAGATAGTGCAATGGAGAGATTCTAAATCTGTGTTGTCAAAGTACTCAAAAGGAAGAAGATGTCAGCCAATGTAGGATGGCATCAAGCATGCCAAATGAAAACAGTGGGTTTACTTTTGCCAGACTGAAATGTTAGAAAAGTTTGATAGCAGCCTTCTTGAACAGGAAATGCTGGAAATACTCACTGCTTGGGCTGAAAAAGATAATTTAGAGTTTCAACATTGGAGATGAAGGTAACTTCAACAAGTATGGGATTCAAAAACCATGCATGCAGAGCACAATGGATTAGTAGTCATACGCCATAACCACTCGGCAGCTCGTCTACAGGAAGAGTCTGTAGCCAGATGATGTGATCTAATGAGGATTTTGACAAGTCTGTGCAATTTCACTAAAGATTGTGTATGAGCTTCTGGCAAAGTGGCTCTTATCATATCTACAACAGTGGATTATGTCAAGAGTTGGACAAGCTCAAACTTTATCAGAGATTAACCAAAGTTTAGGGTTTTAATATCAGTAATTCAATAAAGATTGTATTTTTTGTCACTATTGAAGCCCTAAAAATTAGTCCAGTAAAGAAAGAATTTGCATAAGTCGTCTATCTCTAGACATTCAAGGACACTGAAAGACATGAGGTGAGGGCGACTCTACCAGTAGTGCTTTTCTACCCTTACACAAAGTGGTGCTGTGGCTTAGTTGGTTAAAGCGCCTGTCTCGTAAACAGGAGATCCTGAGTTCGAATCTCAGCAGTGCCTTCTTTTCATAGCCTCAGTACTGAAGTTTCTATGTTTAACAGTGTACTTTCCTTGTAAAAATACTATAAAGTCAAACTTGTCTTTCTCATATCCCTTCCTTAGATAGTGCAATGGAGAGATTCTAAATCTGTGTTGTCAAAGTACTCAAAAGGAAGAAGATGTCAGCCAATGTAGGATGGCATCAAGCATGCCAAATGAAAACAGTGGGTTTACTTTTGCCAGACTGAAATGTTAGAAAAGTTTGATAGCAGCCTTCTTGAACAGGAAATGCTGGAAATACTCACTGCTTGGGCTGAAAAAGATAATTTAGAGTTTCAACATTGGAGATGAAGGTAACTTCAACAAGTATGGGATTCAAAAACCATGCATGCAGAGCACAATGGATTAGTAGTCATACGCCATAACCACTCGGCAGCTCGTCTACAGGAAGAGTCTGTAGCCAGATGATGTGATCTAATGAGGATTTTGACAAGTCTGTGCAATTTCACTAAAGATTGTGTATGAACTTCTGGCAAAGTGGCTCTTATCATATCTACAACAGTGGATTATGTCAAGAGTTGGACAAGCTCAAACTTTATCAGAGATTAACCAAAGTTTAGGGTTTTAATATCAGTAATTCAAGAAAGATTGTATTTTTTGTCACTATTGAAGCCCTAAAAATTAGTCCAGTAAAGAAAGAATTTGCATAAGTCGTCTATCTCTAGACATTCAAGGACACTGAAAGACATGAGGTGAGGGCGACTCTACCAGTAGTGCTTTTCTACTCTTACACAAAGTGGTGCTGTGGCTTAGTTGGTTAAAGCGCCTGTCTCGTAAACAGGAGATCCTGAGTTCGAATCTCAGCAGTGCCTTCTTTTCATAGCCTCTTACAGAAGTTTCTATGTTTAACAATGTACTTTCCTTGTAAAAATACTATAAAGTCAAACTTGTCTTTCTCATATCCCTTCCTTAGATAGTGCAATGGAGAGATTCTAAATCTGTGTTGTCAAAGTACTCAAAAGGAAGAAGATGTCAGCCAATGTAGGATGGCATCAAGCATGCCAAATGAAAACAGTGGGTTTACTTTTGCCAGACTGAAATGTTAGAAAAGTTTGATAGCAGCCTTCTTGAACAGGAAATGCTGGAAATACTCACTGCTTGGGCTGAAAAAGATAATTTAGAGTTTCAACATTGGAGATGAAGGTAACTTCAACAAGTATGGGATTCAAAAACCATGCATGCAGAGCACAATGGATTAGTAGTCATACGCCATAACCACTCGGCAGCTTGTCTACAGGAAGAGTCTGTAGCCAGCTGATGTGATTTAATGAAGATTTTGACAAGTCTGTGCAATTTCACTAAAGATTATGTATGAGCTTCTGGCAAAGTGGCTCTTATCATATCTACAACAGTGGATTATGTCAAGAGTTGGACAAGCTCAAACTTTATCAGAGATTAACCAAAGTTTAGGGTTTTAATATCAGTAATTCAAGAAAGATTGTATTTTTTGTCACTATTGAAGCCCTAAAAATTAGTCCAGTAAAGAAAGAATTTGCATAAGTCGTCTATCTCTAGACATTCAAGGACACTGAAAGACATGAGGTGAGGGCGACTCTACCAGTAGTGCTTTTCTACTCTTACACAAAGTGGTGCTGTGGCTTAGTTGGTTAAAGCGCCTGTCTCGTAAACAGGAGATCCTGAGTTCGAATCTCAGCAGTGCCTTCTTTTCATAGCCTCAGTACTGAAGTTTCTATGTTTAACAGTGTACTTTCCTTGTAAAAATACTATAAAGTCAAACTTGTCTTTCTCATATCCCTTCCTTAGATAGTGCAATGGAGAGATTCTAAATCTGTGTTGTCAAAGTACTCAAAAGGAAGAAGATGTCAGCCAATGTAGGATGGCATCAAGCATGCCAAATGAAAACAGTGGGTTTACTTTTGCCAGACTGAAATGTTAGAAAAGTTTGATAGCAGCCTTCTTGAACAGGAAATGCTGGAAATACTCACTGCTTGGGCTGAAAAAGATAATTTAGAGTTTCAACATTGGAGATGAAGGTAACTTCAACAAGTATGGGATTCAAAAACCATGCATGCAGAGCACAATGGATTAGTAGTCATACGCCATAACCACTCGGCAGCTCGTCTACAGGAAGAGTCTGTAGCCAGCTGATGTGATCTAATGAGGATTTTGACAAGTCTGTGCAATTTCACTAAAGATTGTGTATGAGCTTCTGGCAAAGTGGCTCTTATCATATCTACAACAGTGGATTATGTCAAGAGTTGGACAAGCTCAAACTTTATCAGAGATTAACCAAAGTTTAGGGTTTTAATATCAGTAATTCAATAAAGATTGTATTTTTTGTCACTATTGAAGCCCTAAAAATTAGTCCAGTAAAGAAAGAATTTGCATAAGTCGTCTATCTCTAGACATTCAAGGACACTGAAAGACATGAGGTGAGGGCGACTCTACCAGTAGTGCTTTTCTACCCTTACACAAAGTGGTGCTGTGGCTTAGTTGGTTAAAGCGCCTGTCTCGTAAACAGGAGATCCTGAGTTCGAATCTCAGCAGTGCCTTCTTTTCATAGCCTCAGTACTGAAGTTTCTATGTTTAACAGTGTACTTTCCTTGTAAAAATACTATAAAGTCAAACTTGTCTTTCTCATATCCCTTCCTTAGATAGTGCAATGGAGAGATTCTAAATCTGTGTTGTCAAAGTACTCAAAAGGAAGAAGATGTCAGCCAATGTAGGATGGCATCAAGCATGCCAAATGAAAACAGTGGGTTTACTTTTGCCAGACTGAAATGTTAGAAAAGTTTGATAGCAGCCTTCTTGAACAGGAAATGCTGGAAATACTCACTGCTTGGGCTGAAAAAGATAATTTAGAGTTTCAACATTGGAGATGAAGGTAACTTCAACAAGTATGGGATTCAAAAACCATGCATGCAGAGCACAATGGATTAGTAGTCATACGTAGTGATGAGCGAGCATGCTTGTCACTACTCGGTACTCGCACGAGTATCACTGTACTCGGGCTGCTCGGCGGGGACCGAGTAATCTCGCGATACTCGTGCTTTACTCGTGGTCTTCATTTCTGCATGTTGGCGCTCTTTTGAGAGCCAGCCCTCATGCAGGGATTGGCTGGCAGACCACTGCAATGCCACAGCCCTGTTAGTTGTGGAATTGCAGTGATTGGCCGGCCTGCACAGCGTCACCGAGCCTTTATATCGGCCGGCGCGCTGTGCTCTGCTCACAGCTATTCTGACAGTGAGTGTAGGGAGAGTGTCGCTGATTCAGGGAAAGCTTTGCGGCCCTTTATAGCTTTTTCAGTTGCAGGGCTGCAAACAGTGTGACCAAAAGTCCTTCTCAGGACTATTCTAGTTGTATACAGGCAGGCAGGGTATAGCCAGGTCGGCGTACAGTAGCAGAGTCCTTCTCAGGACTATTGTTGCTATATACAGGCAGGGTATAGCCAGGTCTGAATACAGGCTAGTGACCAAAAGAGTCCTTGTCAGGACTATTGTAGCAGTATACAGGCAGGCAGGCAGGCAGGGTAGTGGTGACCGTATACCAGCCTTCATATCTGGGGCTGGTGTACACAGTGTAAAACAGTCCAGATAGTGTCTGACTTGTCTGTACTGTAATTGTCGCTCCCCAAAAAAACCTGTTAGTAGGTTATTATTGCGTCCGTGCTTGGTTTTTAAAACCGCACGTGTGTGCCTGTTGGTGGCAGCGTACAGGTGCACTGGTGTGCGTTTACCAAACTATTATATAACGCACAAGTGTAGTGTATAATACACGTCAGTCAGCAGTGGCTGATAGTGTCAGAGTTCTTAATTTTTGCTCCTAAAACCTGTGTTAGGTTATTATTGCGTCCGTGCTTGGTTTTTAAAACCGCACGTGTGTGCCTGTTGGTGGCAGCGTACAGGTGCACTGGTGTGCGTTTACCAAACTATTATATAACGCACAAGTGTAGTGTATAATACACGTCAGTCAGCAGTGGCTGATAGTGTCAGAGTTCTTAATTTTTGCTCCTAAAACCTGTGTTAGGTTATTATTGCGTCCGTGCTTGGTTTTTAAAACCGCACGTGTGTGCCTGTTGGTGGCAGCGTACAGGTGCACTGGTGTGCGTTTACCAAACTATTATATAACGCACAAGTGTAGTGTATAATACACGTCAGTCAGCAGTGGCTGATAGTGTCAGAGTTCTTAATTTTTGCTCCTAAAACCTGTGTTAGGTTATTATTGCGTCCGTGCTTGGTTTTTAAAACCGCACGTGTGTGCCTGTTGGTGGCAGCGTACAGGTGCACTGGTGTGCGTTTACCAAACTATTATATAACGCACAAGTGTAGTGTATAATACACGTCAGTCAGCAGTGGCTGATAGTGTCAGAGTTCTTAATTTTTGCTCCTAAAACCTGTGTTAGGTTATTATTGCGTCCGTGCTTGGTTTTTAAAACCGCACGTGTGTGCCTGTTGGTGGCAGCGTACAGGTGCACTGGTGTGCGTTTACCAAACTATTATATAACGCACAAGTGTAGTGTATAATACACGTCAGTCAGCAGTGGCTGATAGTGTCAGAGTTCTTAATTTTTGCTCCTAAAACCTGTGTTAGGTTATTATTGCGTCCGTGCTTGGTTTTTAAAACCGCACGTGTGTGCCTGTTGGTGGCAGCGTACAGGTGCACTGGTGTGCGTTTACCAAACTATTATATAACGCACAAGTGTAGTGTATAATACACGTCAGTCAGCAGTGGCTGATAGTGTCAGAGTTCTTAATTTTTGCTCCTAAAACCTGTGTTAGGTTATTATTGCGTCCGTGCTTGGTTTTTAAAACCGCACGTGTGTGCCTGTTGGTGGCAGCGTACAGGTGCACTGGTGTGCGTTTACCAAACTATTATATAACGCACAAGTGTAGTGTATAATACACGTCAGTCAGCAGTGGCTGATAGTGTCAGAGTTCTTAATTTTTGCTCCTAAAACCTGTGTTAGGTTATTATTGCGTCCGTGCTTGGTTTTTAAAACCGCACGTGTGTGCCTGTTGGTGGCAGCGTACAGGTGCACTGGTGTGCGTTTACCAAACTATTATATAACGCACAAGTGTAGTGTATAATACACGTCAGTCAGCAGTGGCTGATAGTGTCAGAGTTCTTAATTTTTGCTCCTAAAACCTGTGTTAGGTTATTATTGCGTCCGTGCTTGGTTTTTAAAACCGCACGTGTGTGCCTGTTGGTGGCAGCGTACAGGTGCACTGGTGTGCGTTTACCAAACTATTATATAACGCACAAGTGTAGTGTATAATACACGTCAGTCAGCAGTGGCTGATAGTGTCAGAGTTCTTAATTTTTGCTCCTAAAACCTGTGTTAGGTTATTATTGCGTCCGTGCTTGGTTTTTAAAACCGCACGTGTGTGCCTGTTGGTGGCAGCGTACAGGTGCACTGGTGTGCGTTTACCAAACTATTATATAACGCACAAGTGTAGTGTATAATACACGTCAGTCAGCAGTGGCTGATAGTGTCAGAGTTCTTAATTTTTGCTCCTAAAACCTGTGTTAGGTTATTATTGCGTCCGTGCTTGGTTTTTAAAACCGCACGTGTGTGCCTGTTGGTGGCAGCGTACAGGTGCACTGGTGTGCGTTTACCAAACTATTATATAACGCACAAGTGTAGTGTATAATACACGTCAGTCAGCAGTGGCTGATAGTGTCAGAGTTCTTAATTTTTGCTCCTAAAACCTGTGTTAGGTTATTATTGCGTCCGTGCTTGGTTTTTAAAACCGCACGTGTGTGCCTGTTGGTGGCAGCGTACAGGTGCACTGGTGTGCGTTTACCAAACTATTATATAACGCACAAGTGTAGTGTATAATACACGTCAGTCAGCAGTGGCTGATAGTGTCAGAGTTCTTAATTTTTGCTCCTAAAACCTGTGTTAGGTTATTATTGCGTCCGTGCTTGGTTTTTAAAACCGCACGTGTGTGCCTGTCGGTGGCAGCGTACAGGTGCACTTGTGTGCAATTTCCAGAAACTTTGATATAACGCACAAGTAGTGAATATACACGTCAGCAGTGCACAGCATTGCAAAATGCGCAAGGGCATTGGCAAGGAACAAGGAAGTGGACGTGATGGTGGTGCAGGCAGAGGCCGAGGTCGTGGGCAAGCTCTAATTTCGCCACAACAAAGGGCCACATCTAGTCGCTCGCACGTCCTGTCCCAAATTCTTGGGGACCGCAGCAGTACACCGCTCTTGAACCAAGACCAGTGTCAACAGGTTGTTAGTTGGATAGCGGATAATGCTTCCAGTCAGATTGGCACCACCACAAACACTCTGTCTTCCACACGGTCAAGTGTCAGTAGCCGTGATACTGCACCGCACATTTCTGAACCTGATCCTCCTTCCTACCACCAGGCTGAGTACACGTCCTCCTCGGACATTAATGATCCCACACTTGGACACTCGGAAGAGCTGTTCACGTTTCCATTCACACATTCTGGCCTCTCGCCAGCTCATATTGAAGTGGGTCATGAGGAGATCGTCTGTACAGATGGCCAAATATTTGAGCAGCCACGTTCTCACGAAGTTGGCAACTTGTCTCAACAAGTGGTGGACGATGATGAGACACAATTGTCAGCAAGTCAGGAGGAGGAGCAGGGTGCGGAAGAGGAAGACGACGTGGTGGATGATCCAGTAACTGACCCAACCTGGCAGGAGGATATGCAGAGCGAGGACAGCAGTGCACAGGGGGAGGGAGGCGTAGCATCACAACAGGCAGTAAGAAGCAGGGTGGTGGCCCCAGGCAGAAGTCAGGCAACCGTTCCCCGGAACAACACGACGACACAAGGTGCCTGTCCAAATGTTAGGTCTTCACGAGTCTGGCAGTTTTTTAAGTTGGATCCAGATGATTCAAAAAAGGCCATTTGCAACACCTGCCGTGCCAGCATCAGCAGGGGTACCAAAACTAGCAGCCTGACCACCACCAGCATGATCAGGCACATGTCAGCCAAGCACCCGACTTTGTGGGAAGTACAACAGAGTCGAGGAGCAGTGCTTGCTGATGTCACTGCTACGTCTTCGCTGGTTGTGCATGCGAGCCAATCCTCTGTCCATGCTGCCTGCGAACAAGCCTCCTCCACTCCTGCACCTACAGTTGCCTACGCAGAAAGAACACCATCATCAAGCACGTCCTTGTCCCAGCGCAGCGTTCAGTTATCCATTCAGCAAACCTTTGAACGCAGGCGCAAATACACTGCCAACACCCCACATGCCACAGTTCTAAATGCTAACATTTCGCGACTGCTTGCGCTGGAAATGTTGCCTTTTAGGCTGGTGGAGACAGAAGCATTCCGTGACCTGATGGCGGCAGCTGTCCCACGTTACTCGGTCCCCAGCCGCCACTATTTCTCCCGGTGTGCCGTCCCCGCGTTGCATAACCACGTGTCACAAAACATCACACGTGCCCTGAACAACGCTGTTTCACCCAAGGTCCACCTAACCACAGACACGTGGACAAGTGCTTGTGGGCAAGGCCGCTACATCTCGTTGACGGCACACTGGGTTAATATTGTGGAAGCTGGGACCCAGTCTGAGCGAGGGACGCAACACGTCCTTCCCACACCAAGGTTTGCAGGCCCTACCTCAGTCAGTGTTTCACCCACACTCTACAGCTCCGGAATGTCATGCTCTTCAGCCTCCTCCTCCTCCTGCGCATCCTCATCCACTGTGCCCTCCACACCAGTCACAAGCTGGAAGCACTGCAGCACTGCCTCGGAGAAGCGGCAACAGGCTGTGCTGAAGCTAATCTGCATAGGTGACAAACCCCACAATGCAGAAGAGCTGTGGACAGCTCTGAAACAGCAGGCAGATCACTGGCTCACACCTCTGAACCTAAAGCCAGGAAAGGTCGTTTGTGACAATGGCCGGAACCTGGTGGCGGCTTTGAGGCGAGGCCAGCTGACACATGTTCCATGCGTGGCCCATGTGCTCAACCTCGTGGTTCAGCGGTTTATAAAGTCATACCCAGAGCTGTCTGATCTGCTGGTAAAAGTTCGCCGCCTGTCTGCACATTTTCGAAAGTCACCTACTGCTTCAGCCGGCCTTGCCGGCTTTCAGCGCCGTTTGCATCTTCCGGCTCACAGACTGGTGTGTGATGTCCCCACGCGTTGGAATTCAACTCTGCACATGTTGGTCAGGATATGTGAGCAGAAGAGGGCAGTTGTTGAGTACCTGCATCACCTAAGCCGTCGGGAAATGGGTCAAACTCCACACATAACACCTGAGGAGTGGAGATGGATGTCAGACCTATGTACCATCCTCCAAAACTTTGAGGACTCCACCAAGATGGTGAGTGGTGATGACGCCATTATTAGCGTCACCATACCGCTACTCTGCCTTCTAAAACGGTCCCTGCTGAAAAACAAACATGATGCATTGCAGGCGGAGCGCGATGAGTTGCAGCAAGAAACAGTAGTGGGTGTGGGTGATAACACACAGCCCAGCCTCGTCTCATCACAACGTGCAGTGGAGGACTATGACGAGGAGGAGGATGAAGACATGGAGCAACTCTCCGGCCAAATTGAGGATATGACATGCACACCAGTCATATCCTCGATTCAGCGTGGCTGGCCAGAGGACAGGGTAGATGAGGAGGAGGAGGAGGAGAAGGAGGAGGAGGAGGAGGACAGCATGTTCAGTCATCTTGTTGGTCAGGCTACTGAAGTCCTGGCTGTTAAGAGTCTGGCGCACATGGCTGACTTTATGGTAAGCTGCCTGTCTCGTGACCCTCGCGTTAAGAACATCTTGGCCGACAATCATTACTGGTTGGTAACACTGTTAGACCCACGCTACAAGGAGAACTTTTTGTCTCTTATTCCCGTGGAGGAGAGGTCAACCAAAATGCAGCAGTTTCGGAAGGCCATACTCACGGAAGTAGGCAAAGCATTCCCCTCACAAAACGCTAGCGGCATAGGTCAGGAATCAGTGGACAACCGAGGCGTACAGCCGAGAGAGGCACAAGTCCAATCCGCCAGAGGTAGGGGAACAGTCTTTAAGATGTGGGACAGTTTTCTCAGCCCCTCACGTACCACAGCCCCTGAGGTGCGGGGTAGTGCCACAAGAAATCCTAAGTTTGCCCAGATGCTGAAGGAGTACCTTGCAGATCGAACAACTGTACTCCGACATTCCTCTGTGCCTTACAATTATTGGGTATCCAAGCTGGACACGTGGCATGAATTGGCTCTCTACGCCTTGGAAGTCCTGGCCTGCCCTGCTGCTAGCGTTTTGTCAGAGCGTGTTTTTAGTGCCGCAGGTGGAATCATTACAGATAAACGCACCCGCCTGTCAACTGAAAATGCTGACAGGCTGACTCTGATAAAGATGAACAAGGGTTGGATTGGGCCAGACTTCACCACACCACCAGCAAATGAGAGCGGAATTTAAAGTTTGCCATGTACCTCCACTCACCCATGGGTACACTTCTCGACTTTGGATAATCGCTGGACTGCTCCTCCTTCTCCTCATGCGCCATCATGATGACCGTTACAATAGTTAGGTCTTTGTTTCAGGTATACCCCCAGTGGTAAATTTTTTCGCCCATTCTTTGCAGAATGGACATTACAACGACAGGAGACCCGCTCCTTTGCAATGGGAACAATGTTTTGAGGCCCTCATGCACGTCTCTACCCAGGGACAACGTGTAGCCTCCCAATTTTTGGCTGCCCTGCCTAAGGGCTATACTGAAATACACCCACTTCCTTAAAATGGACACTTAATGTTTTGAGGCCCTCATGCACGTCTCTACCCAGGGACAACGTGTAGCCTCCCAATTTTTGGCTGCCCTGCCTAAGGGCTATACTATAATACACCCACTTCCTTAAAATGGACACTTAATGTTTTGAGGCCCTCATGCACGTCTCTACCCAGGGACAATGTGGAGCCTCCCAATTTTTGGCTGCCCTGGCAAAGGGCTATACTGAAATAGACCCACTTCCTTACAATGGGCACTTCAGGTTTAAAGGCCATCATGCACGTCTCTACCCAGGGACAATGTGGAGCCTCCCAATTTTTGGCTGCCCTGCCTAAGGGCTATACTGAAATACACCCACTTCCTTAAAATGGACACTTAATGTTTTGAGGCCCTCATGCACGTCTCTACCCAGGGACAATGTGGAGCCTCCCAATTTTTGGCTGCCCTGGCAAAGGGCTATACTGAAATAGACCCACTTCCTTACAATGGGCACTTCAGGTTTAAAGGCCATCATGCACGTCTCTACCCAGGGACAATGTGGAGCCTCCCAATGTTTGGCTGCCCTGCCTAAGGGCTATACTATAATACACCCACTTCCTGACAATGGACACTTAATGTTTTGAGGCCCTCATGCACGTCTCTACCCAGGGACAATGTGGAGCCTCCCAATTTTTGGCTGCCCTGGCAAAGGGCTATACTGAAATAGACCCACTTCCTTACAATGGGCACTTCAGGTTTAAAGGCCATCATGCACGTCTCTATCCAGGGACAATGTGGAGCCTCCCAATTTTTGGCTGCCCTGCCTAAGGGCTATACTATAATACACCCACTTCCTGACAATGGACACTTAATGTTTTGAGGCCCTCATGCACGTCTCTACCCAGGGACAATGTGGAGCCTCCCAATTTTTGGCTGCCCTGGCAAAGGGCTATACTGAAATAGACCCACTTCCTTACAATGGGCACTTCAGGTTTAAAGGCCATCATGCACGTCTCTACCCAGGGACAATGTGGAGCCTCCCAATTTTTGGCTGCCCTGCCTAAGGGCTATACTATAATACACCCACTTCCTGACAATGGACACTTAATGTTTTGAGGCCCTCATGCACGTCTCTACCCAGGGACAACGTGTAGCCTCCCAATTTTTGGCTGCCCTGCCTAAGGGCTATACTATAATACACCCACTTCCTTAAAATGGACACTTAATGTTTTGAGGCCCTCATGCACGTCTCTACCCAGGGACAATGTGGAGCCTCCCAATTTTTGGCTGCCCTGGCAAAGGGCTATACTGAAATAGACCCACTTCCTTACAATGGGCACTTCAGGTTTAAAGGCCATCATGCACGTCTCTACCCAGGGACAATGTGGAGCCTCCCAATTTTTGGCTGCCCTGCCTAAGGGCTATACTGAAATACACCCACTTCCTTAAAATGGACACTTAATGTTTTGAGGCCCTCATGCACGTCTCTACCCAGGGACAATGTGGAGCCTCCCAATTTTTGGCTGCCCTGGCAAAGGGCTATACTGAAATAGACCCACTTCCTTACAATGGGCACTTCAGGTTTAAAGGCCATCATGCACGTCTCTACCCAGGGACAATGTGGAGCCTCCCAATTTTTGGCTGCCCTGCCTAAGGGCTATACTATAATACACCCACTTCCTGACAATGGACACTTAATGTTTTGAGGCCCTCATGCACGTCTCTACCCAGGGACAATGTGGAGCCTCCCAATTTTTGGCTGCCCTGGCAAAGGGCTATACTGAAATAGACCCACTTCCTTACAATGGGCACTTCAGGTTTAAAGGCCATCATGCACGTCTCTATCCAGGGACAATGTGGAGCCTCCCAATTTTTGGCTGCCCTGCCTAAGGGCTATACTGAAATACACCCACTTCCTTAAAATGGACACTTAATGTTTTGAGGCCCTCATGCACGTCTCTACCCAGGGACAATGTGGAGCCTCCCAATTTTTGGCTGCCCTGGCAAAGGGCTATACTGAAATAGACCCACTTCGTTACAATGGGCACTTCAGGTTTAAAGGCCATCATGCACGTCTCTACCCAGGGACAATGTGGAGCCTCCCAATTTTTGGCTGCCCTGGCAAAGGGCTATACTGAAATAGACCCACTTCCTTACAATGGGCACTTCAGGTTTAAAGGCCATCATGCACGTCTCTACCCAGGGACAATGTGGAGCCTCCCAATTTTTGGCTGCCCTGCCTAAGGGCTATACTATAATACACCCACTTCCTGACAATGGACACTTAATGTTTTGAGGCCCTCATGCACGTCTCTACCCAGGGACAATGTGGAGCCTCCCAATTTTTGGCTGCCCTGGCAAAGGGCTATACTGAAATAGACCCACTTCCTTACAATGGGCACTTCAGGTTTAAAGGCCATCATGCACGTCTCTACCCAGGGACAATGTGGAGCCTCCCAATTTTTGGCTGCCCTGCCTAAGGGCTATACTATAATACACCCACTTCCTGACAATGGACACTTAATGTTTTGAGGCCCTCATGCACGTCTGTATGCAGGGGCATTGGTGAACCTCACAATTTAGGACTGCCCTGGCAAAGGAAAATACTACAAAGACTCACTTCCTCAAAATGGGCACATTAGACTCAAGAGGCCTTCATGTACGTCTCTTCTCAGGGACATCGGAGTGCCACACAATGTTTTCACGTAAAATCTTTCATGTATTGATCTCAAAAAGTAACATACACCAGCTCTATCTCACTATTGGGTATGTGCCCTTAACATTTCCGCCATGAAAAATCATTTTGGGGTCATTTTGGAAGGTTTTCTGGTGAGTCCGTAAAAATGGCGTAAAACGCGGACAAAATTGTTCACAGCTGTGACTTTTGAGTGATAAATGCTTCAAGGGGTCTTCCCCATGCTGTTGCCATGTCATTTGAGCACTCTTCTGAGACTTTTGTGACATTTTTAGGGTTTCTCCATGCTGCCGGGAGGTCATTTCACAAAAATACTCGGGTCTCCCATAGGATAACATTGGGCTCGTTGCTCGGGCCGAGTACACGAGTATCTTGGGAGGCTCGGCCCGAGCTTCGAGCACCAGAGCTTTTTAGTACTCGCTCATCACTAGTCATACGCCATAACCACTCGGCAGCTCGTCTACAGGAAGAGTCTGTAGCCAGATGATGTGATCTAATGAGGATTTTGACAAGTCTGTGCAATTTCACTAAAGATTGTGTATGAGCTTCTGGCAAAGTGGCTCTTATCATATCTACAACAGTGGATTATGTCAAGAGTTGGACAAGCTCAAACTTTATCAGAGATTAACCAAAGTTTAGGGTTTTAATATCAGTAATTCAAGAAAGATTGTATTTTTTGTCACTATTGAAGCCCTAAAAATTAGTCCAGTAAAGAAAGAATTTGCATAAGTCGTCTATCTCTAGACATTCAAGGACACTGAAAGACATGAGGTGAGGGCGACTCTACCAGTAGTGCTTTTCTACTCTTACACAAAGTGGTGCTGTGGCTTAGTTGGTTAAAGCGCCTGTCTCGTAAACAGGAGATCCTGAGTTCGAATCTCAGCAGTGCCTTCTTTTCATAGCCTCTTACAGAAGTTTCTATGTTTAACAATGTACTTTCCTTGTAAAAATACTATAAAGTCAAACTTGTCTTTCTCATATCCCTTCCTTAGATAGTGCAATGGAGAGATTCTAAATCTGTGTTGTCAAAGTACTCAAAAGGAAGAAGATGTCAGCCAATGTAGGATGGCATCAAGCATGCCAAATGAAAACAGTGGGTTTTCTTTTGCCAGACTGAAATGTTAGAAAAGTTTGATAGCAGCCTTCTTGAACAGGAAATGCTGGAAATACTCACTGCTTGGGCTGAAAAAGATAATTTAGAGTTTCAACATTGGAGATGAAGGTAACTTCAACAAGTATGGGATTCAAAAACCATGCATGCAGAGCACAATGGATTAGTAGTCATACGCCATAACCACTCGGCAGCTTGTCTACAGGAAGAATCTGAAGCCAGCTGATGTGATTTAATGAGGATTTTGACAAGTCTGTGCAATTTCACTAAAGATTATGTATGAGCTTCTGGCAAAGTGGCTCTTATCATATCTACAACAGTGGATTATGTCAAGAGTTGGACAAGCTCAAACTTTATCAGAGATTAACCAAAGTTTAGGGTTTTAATATCAGTAATTCAAGAAAGATTGTATTTTTTGTCACTATTGAAGCCCTAAAAATTAGTCCAGTAAAGAAATAATTTGCATTAGTCGTCTATCTCTAGACATTCAAGAACACTGAAAGACATGAGGTGAGGGTGACTCTACCAGTAGTGCTTTTCTACTCTTACACAAAATGGTGCTGTGGCTTAGTTGGTTAAAGCGTCTGTCTTGTAAACAGGAGATCCTGAGATCGAATCTCAGCAGTGCCTTCTTTTCATAGCGTCTTACAGAAGTTTCTATCTTAAACAATGTAATTTCCTTTTAAAAATACTATAAAGTCAAACTTGTCTTTCTCATATCCATTCCTTAGATAGTGCAATGGAGAGATTCTAAATCTGTGTTGTCAAAGTACTCAAAAGGAAGAAGATGTCAGCCAATGTAGGATGGCATCAAGCATGCCAAATGAAAACAGTGGGTTTACTTTTCCCAGACTGAAATGTTAGAAAAGTTTGATAGCAGCCTTCTTGAACAGGAAATGCTGGAAATACTCACTGCTTGGGCTGAAAAAGATAATTTAGAGTTTCAACATTGGAGATGAAGGTAACTTCAACAAGTATGGGATTCAAAAACCATGCATGCAGAGCACAATGGATTAGTAGTCATACGCAATAACCACTCGGCAGCTCGTCTACAGGAAGAGTCTGTAGCCAGCTGATGTGATTTAATGAGGATTTTGACAAGTCTGTGCAATTTCACTAAAGATTATGTATGAACTTCTGGCAAAGTGGCTCTCATCATATCTACAAAAGTGGATTATGTCAAGAGTTGGACAAGCTCAAACTTTATCAGAGATTAACCAAAGTTTAGGGTTTTAATATCAGTAATTCAATAAAGATTGTATTTTTTGTCACTATTGAAGCCCTAAAAATTAGTCCAGTAAAGAAAGAATTTGCATAAGTCGTCTATCTCTAGACATTCAAGGACACTGAAAGACATGAGGTGAGGGCGACTCTACCAGTAGTGCTTTTCTACTCTTACACAAAGTGGTGCTGTGGCTTAGTTGGTTAAAGCGCCTTTCTCGTAAACAGGAGATCCTGAGTTCGAATCTCAGCAGTGCCTTCTTTTCATAGCCTCAGTACTGAAGTTTCTATGTTTAACAGTGTACTTTCCTTGTAAAAATACTATAAAGTCAAACTTGTCTTTCTCATATCCCTTCCTTAGATAGTGCAATGGAGAGATTCTAAATCTGTGTTGTCAAAGTACTCAAAAGGAAGAAGATGTCAGCCAATGTAGGATGGCATCAAGCATGCCAAATGAAAACAGTGGGTTTACTTTTCCCAGACTGAAATGTTAGAAAAGTTTGATAGCAGCCTTCTTGAACAGGAAATGCTGGAAATACTCACTGCTTGGGCTGAAAAAGATAATTTAGAGTTTCAACATTGGAGATGAAGGTAACTTCAACAAGTATGGGATTCAAAAACCATGCATGCAGAGCACAATGGATTAGTAGTCATACGCCATAACCACTCGGCAGCTCGTCTACAGGAAGAGTCTGTAGCCAGATGATGTGATCTAATGAGGATTTTGACAAGTCTGTGCAATTTCACTAAAGATTGTGTATGAGCTTCTGGCAAAATGGCTCTTATCATATCTACAACAGTGGATTATGTCAAGAGTTGGACAAGCTCAAACTTTATCAGAGATTAACCAAAATTTAGGGTTTTAATATCAGTAATTCAATAAAGATTGTATTTTTTGTCACTATTGAAGCCCTAAAAATTAGTCCAGTAAAGAAATAATTTGCATTAGTCGTCTATCTCTAGACATTCAAGAACACTGAAAGACATGAGGTGAGGGTGACTCTACCAGTAGTGCTTTTCTACTCTTACACAAAATGGTGCTGTGGCTTAGTTGGTTAAAGCGTCTGTCTTGTAAACAGGAGATCCTGAGATCGAATCTCAGCAGTGCCTTCTTTTCATAGCGTCTTACAGAAGTTTCTATCTTAAACAATGTAATTTCCTTTTAAAAATACTATAAAGTCAAACTTGTCTTTCTCATATCCATTCCTTAGATAGTGCAATGGAGAGATTCTAAAACTGTGTTGTCAAAGTACTCAAAAGGAAGAAGATGTCAGCCAATGTAGGATGGCATCAAGCATGCCAAATGAAAACAGTGGGTTTACTTTTCCCAGACTGAAATGTTAGAAAAGTTTGATAGCAGCCTTCTTGAACAGGAAATGCTGGAAATACTCACTGCTTGGGCTGAAAAAGATAATTTAGAGTTTCAACATTGGAGATGAAGGTAACTTCAACAAGTATGGGATTCAAAAACCATGCATGCAGAGCACAATGGATTAGTAGTCATACGCAATAACCACTCGGCAGCTCGTCTACAGGAAGAGTCTGTAGCCAGCTGATGTGATTTAATGAGGATTTTGACAAGTCTGTGCAATTTCACTAAAGATTATGTATGAACTTCTGGCAAAGTGGCTCTTATCATATCTACAACAGTGGATTATGTCAAGAGTTGGACAAGCTCAAACTTTATCAGAGATTAACCAAAGTTTAGGGTTTTAATATCAGTAATTCAATAAAGATTGTATTTTTTGTCACTATTGAAGCCCTAAAAATTAGTCCAGTAAAGAAAGAATTTGCATAAGTCGTCTATCTCTAGACATTCAAGGACACTGAAAGACATGAGGTGAGGGCGACTCTACCAGTAGTGCTTTTCTACTCTTACACAAAGTGGTGCTGTGGCTTAGTTGGTTAAAGCGCCTTTCTCGTAAACAGGAGATCCTGAGTTCGAATCTCAGCAGTGCCTTCTTTTCATAGCCTCAGTACTGAAGTTTCTATGTTTAACAGTGTACTTTCCTTGTAAAAATACTATAAAGTCAAACTTGTCTTTCTCATATCCCTTCCTTAGATAGTGCAATGGAGAGATTCTAAATCTGTGTTGTCAAAGTACTCAAAAGGAAGAAGATGTCAGCCAATGTAGGATGGCATCAAGCATGCCAAATGAAAACAGTGGGTTTACTTTTCCCAGACTGAAATGTTAGAAAAGTTTGATAGCAGCCTTCTTGAACAGGAAATGCTGGAAATACTCACTGCTTGGGCTGAAAAAGATAATTTAGAGTTTCAACATTGGAGATGAAGGTAACTTCAACAAGTATGGGATTCAAAAACCATGCATGCAGAGCACAATGGATTAGTAGTCATACGCCATAACCACTCGGCAGCTCGTCTACAGGAAGAGTCTGTAGCCAGATGATGTGATCTAATGAGGATTTTGACAAGTCTGTGCAATTTCACTAAAGATTGTGTATGAGCTTCTGGCAAAATGGCTCTTATCATATCTACAACAGTGGATTATGTCAAGAGTTGGACAAGCTCAAACTTTATCAGAGATTAACCAAAATTTAGGGTTTTAATATCAGTAATTCAATAAAGATTGTATTTTTTGTCACTATTGAAGCCCTAAAAATTAGTCCAGTAAAGAAAGAATTTGCATTAGTCGTCTATCTCTAGACATTCAAGAACACTGAAAGACATGAGGTGAGGGTGACTCTACCAGTAGTGCTTTTCTACTCTTACACAAAATGGTGCTGTGGCTTAGTTGGTTAAAGCGTCTGTCTTGTAAACAGGAGATCCTGAGATCGAATCTCAGCAGTGCCTTCTTTTCATAGCGTCTTACAGAAGTTTCTATCTTAAACAATGTAATTTCCTTTTAAAAATACTATAAAGTCAAACTTGTCTTTCTCATATCCATTCCTTAGATAGTGCAATGGAGAGATTCTAAATCTGTGTTGTCTAAGTGCTCAAAAGGAAGAAGATGTCAGCCAATGTAGGATGGCATCAAGCATGCCAAATGAAAACAGTGGGTTTACTTTTGCCAGACTGAAATGTTAGAAAAGTTTGATAGCAGCCTTCTTGAACAGGAAATGCTGGAAATATTCACTGCTTGGGCTGAAAAAGATAATTTAGAGTTTCAACATTGGAGATGAAGATTACATCAACAAGTATGGGATTCAAAAACCATGCATGCAGAGCACAATGGATTAGTAGTCATACGCCATAACCACTCGGCAGCTCGTCTACAGGAAGAGTCTGTAGCCAGATGATGTGATCAAATGAGGATTTTGACAAGTCTGTGCAATTTCACTAAAGATTGTGTATGAGCTTCTGGCAAAGTGGCTCTTATCATATCTACAACAGTGGATTATGTCAAGAGTTGGACAAGCTCAAACTTTATCAAAGATTAACCAAAGTTTAGGGTTTTAATATCAGTAATTCAAGAAAGATTGTATTTTTTGTCACTATTAAAGCCCTAAAAATTAGTCCAGTAAAGAAAGAATTTGCATAAGTCGTCTATCTCTAGACATTCAAGGACACTGAAAGACATGAGGTGAGGGCGACTCTACCAGTAGTGCTTTTCTACTCTTACACAAAATGGTGCTGTGGCTTAGTTGATTAAAGCGCCTGTCTTGTAAACAGGAGATCCTGAAATCGAATCTCAGCAGTGCCTTCTTTTCATAGCCTCTTACAGAAGTTTCTATCTTAAACAATGTACTTTCCTTTTAAAAATACTATAAAGTCAAACTTGTCTTTCTCATATCCATTCCTTAGATAGTGCAATGGAGAGATTCTAAATCTGTGTTGTCAAAGTACTCAAAAGGAAGAAGATGTCAGCCAATGTAGGATGGCATCAAGCATGCCAAATGAAAACAGTGGGTTTACTTTTGCCAGACTGAAATGTTAGAAAAGTTTGATAGCAGCCTTCTTGAACAGGAAATGCTGGAAATACTCACTGCTTGGGCTGAAAAAGATAATTTAGAGTTTCAACATTGGAGATGAAGGTAACTTCAACAAGTATGGGATTCAAAAACCATGCATGCAGAGCACAATGGATTAGTAGTCATACGCCATAACCACTCGGCAGCTCGTCTACAGGAAGAGTCTGTAGCCAGATGATGTGATCTAATGAGGATTTTGACAAGTCTGTGCAATTTCACTAAAGATTGTGTATGAGCTTCTGGCAAAGTGGCTCTTATCATATCTACAACAGTGGATTATGTCAAGAGTTGGACAAGCTCAAACTTTATCAGAGATTAACCAAAGTTTAGGGTTTTAATATCAGTAATTCAATAAAGATTGTATTTTTTGTCACTATTGAAGCCCTAAAAATTAGTCCAGTAAAGAAAGAATTTGCATTAGTCGTCTATCTCTAGACATTCAAGAACACTGAAAGACATGAGGTGAGGGTGACTCTACCAGTAGTGCTTTTCTACTCTTACACAAAATGGTGCTGTGGCTGAGTTGATTAAAGCGCCTGTCTTGTAAACAGGAGATCCTGAAATCGAATCTCAGCAGTGCCTTCTTTTCATAGCCTCTTACAGAAGTTTCTATCTTAAACAATGTACTTTCCTTTTAAAAATACTATAAAGTCAAACTTGTCTTTCTCATACCAATCCTTAGATAGTGCAATGGAGAGATTCTAAATCTGTGTTGTCTAAGTACTCAAAAGGAAGAAGATGTCAGCCAATGTAGGATGGCATCAAGCATGCCAAATGAAAACAGTGGGTTTACTTTTGCCAGACTGAAATGTTAGAAAAGTTTGATAGCAGCCTTCTTGAACAGGAAATGCTGGAAATACTCACTGCTTGGGCTGAAAAAGATAATTTAGAGTTTCAACATTGGAGATGAAGGTAACTTCAACAAGTATGGGATTCAAAAACCATGCATGCAGAGCACAATGGATTAGTAGTCATACGCCATAACCACTCGGCAGCTCGTCTACAGGAAGAGTCTGTAGCCAGATGATGTGATCTAATGAGGATTTTGACAAGTCTGTGCAATTTCACTAAAGATTGTGTATGAGCTTCTGGCAAAGTGGCTCTTATCATATCTACAACAGTGGATTATGTCAAGAGTTGGACAAGCTCAAACTTTATCAGAGATTAACCAAAGTTTAGGGTTTTAATATCAGTAATTCAATAAAGATTGTATTTTTTGTCAATATTGAAGCCCTAAAAATTAGTCCAGTAAAGAAAGAATTTGCATTAGTCGTCTATCTCTAGACATTCAAGAACACTGAAAGACATGAGGTGAGGGTGACTCTACCAGTAGTGCTTTTCTACTCTTACACAAAATGGTGCTGTGGCTTAGTTGATTAAAGCGCCTGTCTTGTAAACAGGAGATCCTGAAATCGAATCTCAGCAGTGCCTTCTTTTCATAGCCTCTTACAGAAGTTTCTATCTTAAACAATGTACTTTCCTTTTAAAAATACTATAAAGTCAAACTTGTCTTTCTCATATCCATTCCTTAGATAGTGCAATGGAGAGATTCTAAATCTGTGTTGTCTAAGTACTCAAAAGGAAGAAGATGTCAGCCAATGTAGGATGGCATCAAGCATGCCAAATGAAAACAGTGGGTTTACTTTTGCCAGACTGAAATGTTAGAAAAGTTTGATAGCAGCCTTCTTGAACAGGAAATGCTGGAAATACTCACTGTTTGGGCTGAAAAAGATAATTTAGAGTTTCAACATTGGAGATGAAGGTAACTTCAACAAGTATGGGATTCAAAAACCATGCATGCAGAGCACAATGGATTAGTAGTCATACGCCATAACCACTCGGCAGCTCGTCTACAGGAAGAGTCTGTAGCCAGATGATGTGATCTAATGAGGATTTTGACAAGTCTGTGCAATTTCACTAAAGATTGTGTATGAGCTTCTGGCAAAGTGGCTCTTATCATATCTACAACAGTGGATTATGTCAAGAGTTGGACAAGCTCAAACTTTATCAGAGATTAACTAAAGTTTAGGGTTTTAATATCAGTAATTCAATAAAGATTGTATTTTTTGTCAATATTGAAGCCCTAAAAATTAGTCCAGTAAAGAAAGAATTTGCATTAGTCGTCTATCTCTAGACATTCTAGAACACTGAAAGACATGAGGTGAGGGTGACTCTACCAGTAGTGCTTTTCTACTCTTACACAAAATGGTGCTGTGGCTTAGTTGATTAAAGCGCCTGTCTTGTAAACAGGAGATCCTGAAATCGAATCTCAGCAGTGCCTTCTTTTCATAGCCTCTTACAGAAGTTTCTATCTTAAACAATGTACTTTCCTTTTAAAAATACTATAAAGTCAAACTTGTCTTTCTCATATCCATTCCTTAGATAGTGCAATGGAGAGATTCTAAATCTGTGTTGTCAAAGTACTCAAAAGGAAGAAGATGTCAGCCAATGTAGGATGGCATCAAGCATGCCAAATGAAAACAGTGGGTTTACTTTTGCCAGACTGAAATGTTAGAAAAGTTTGATAGCAGCCTTCTTGAACAGGAAATGCTGGAAATACTCACTGCTTGGGATGAAAAAGATAATTTAGAGTTTCAACATTGGAGATGAAGGTAACTTCAACAAGTATGGGATTCAAAAACCATGCATGCAGAGCACAATGGATTAGTAGTCATACGCCATAACCACTCGGCAGCTCGTCTACAGGAAGAGTCTGTAGCCAGATGATGTGATCTAATGAGGATTTTGACAAGTCTGTGCAATTTCACTAAAGATTGTGTATGAGCTTCTGGCAAAGTGGCTCTTATCATATCTACAACAGTGGATTATGTCAAGAGTTGGACAAGCTCAAACTTTATCAGAGATTAACCAAAGTTTAGGGTTTTAATATCAGTAATTCAATAAAGATTGTATTTTTTGTCACTATTGAAGCCCTAAAAATTAGTCCAGTAAAGAAAGAATTTGCATTAGTCGTCTATCTCTAGACATTCAAGAACACTGAAAGACATGAGGTGAGGGTGACTCTACCAGTAGTGCTTTTCTACTCTTACACAAAATGGTGCTGTGGCTTAGTTGATTAAAGCGCCTGTCTTGTAAACAGGAGATCCTGAAATCGAATCTCAGCAGTGCCTTCTTTTCATAGCCTCTTACAGAAGTTTCTATCTTAAACAATGTACTTTCCTTTTAAAAATACTATAAAGTCAAACTTGTCTTTCTCATATCCATTCCTTAGATAGTGCAATGGAGAGATTCTAAATCTGTGTTGTCAAAGTACTCAAAAGGAAGAAGATGTCAGCCAATGTAGGATGGCATCAAGCATGCCAAATGAAAACAGTGGGTTTACTTTTGCCAGACTGAAATGTTAGAAAAGTTTGATAGCAGCCTTCTTGAACAGGAAATGCTGGAAATACTCACTGCTTGGGATGAAAAAGATAATTTAGAGTTTCAACATTGGAGATGAAGGTAACTTCAACAAGTATGGGATTCAAAAACCATGCATGCAGAGCACAATGGATTAGTAGTCATACGCCATAACCACTCGGCAGCTCGTCTACAGGAAGAGTCTGTAGCCAGATGATGTGATCTAATGAGGATTTTGACAAGTCTGTGCAATTTCACTAAAGATTGTGTATGAGCTTCTGGCAAAGTGGCTCTTATCATATCTACAACAGTGGATTATGTCAAGAGTTGGACAAGCTCAAACTTTATCAGAGATTAACCAAAGTTTAGGGTTTTAATATCAGTAATTCAATAAAGATTGTATTTTTTGTCACTATTGAAGCCCTAAAAATTAGTCCAGTAAAGAAAGAATTTGCATTAGTCGTCTATCTCTAGACATTCAAGAACACTGAAAGACATGAGGTGAGGGTGACTCTACCAGTAGTGCTTTTCTTCTCTTACACAAAATGGTGCTGTGGCTTAGTTGGTTAAAGAGCCTGTCTTGTAAACAGGAGATCATGAGATTGAATCTCAGCAGTGCCTTCTTTTCATAGCCTCTTACAGAAGTTTCTATCTTAAACAATGTAATTTCCTTTTAAAAATACTATAAAGTCAAACTTGTCTTTCTCATATCCATTCCTTAGATAGTGCAATGGAGAGATTCTAAATCTGTGTTGTCTAAGTACTCAAAAGGAAGAAGATGTCAGCCAATGTAGGATGGCATCAAGCATGCCAAATGAAAACAGTGGGTTTACTTTTGCCAGACTGAAATGTTAGAAAAGTTTGATAGCAGCCTTCTTGAACAGGAAATGCTGGAAATATTCACTGCTTGGGCTGAAAAAGATAATTTAGAGTTTCAACATTGGATATGAAGATTACTTCAACAAGTATGGGATTCAAAAACCATGCATGCAGAGCACAATGGATTAGTAGTCATACGCCATAACCACTCGGCAGCTCGTCTACAGGAAGAGTCTGTAGCCAGATCATGTGATCTAATGAGGATTTTGACAAGTCTGTGCAATTTCACTAAAGATTGTGTATGAGCTTCTGGCAAAGTGGCTCTTATCATATCTACAACAGTGGATTATGTCAAGAGTTGGACAAGCTCAAACTTTATCAGAGATTAACCAAAGTTTAGGGTTTTAATATCAGTAATTCAATAAAGATTGTATTTTTTGTCACTATTGAAGCCCTAAAAATTAGTCCAGTAAAGAAAGAATTTGCATTAGTCGTCTATCTCTAGACATTCAAGAACACTGAAAGACATGAGGTGAGGGTGACTCTACCAGTAGTGCTTTTCTACTCTTACACAAAATGGTGCTGTGGCTTAGTTGGTTAAAGCGCCTGTCTTGTAAACAGGAGATCCTGAGATCGAACCTCAGCAGTGCCTTCTTTTCATAGCCTCTTACAGAAGTTTCTATCTTAAACAATGTAATTTCCTTTTAAAAATACTATAAAGTCAAACTTGTCTTTCTCATATCCATTCCTTAGATAGTGCAATGGAGAGATTCTAAATCTGTGTTGTCAAAGTACTCAAAAGGAAGAAGATGTCAGCCAATGTAGGATGGCATCAAGCATGCCAAATGAAAACAGTGGGTTTACTTTTGCCAGACTGAAATGTTAGAAAAGTTTGATAGCAGCCTTCTTGAACAGGAAATGCTGGAAATATTCACTGCTTGGGCTGAAAAAGATAATTTAGAGTTTCAACATTGGAGATGAAGATTACTTCAACAAGTATGGGATTCAAAAACCATGCATGCAGAGAACAATGGATTAGTAGTCATACGCCATAACCACTCGTCAGCTCGTCTGCAGGAAGAGTCTGTAGCCAGATGATGTGATCTAATGAGGATTTTGACAAGTCTGTGCAATTTCACTAAAGATTGTGTATGAGCTTCTGGCAAAGTGGCTCTTATCATATCTACAACAGTGGATTATGTCAAGAGTTTGTACAAGCTCAAACTTTATCAAAGATTAACCAAAGTTTAGGGTTTTAATATCAGTAATTCAAGAAAGATTGTATTTTTTGTCACTATTAAAGCCCTAAAAATTAGTCCAGTAAAGAATGAATTTGCATAAGTCGTCTATCTCTAGACATTCAAGGACACTGAAAGACATGAGGTGAGGGCGACTCTACCAGTAGTGCTTTTCTACTCTTACACAAAGTGGTGCTGTGGCTTAGTTGGTTAAAGCGCCTGTCTCGTAAACAGGAGATCCTGAGTTCGAATCTCAGCAGTGCCTTCTTTTCATAGCCTCAGTACTGAAGTTTCTATGTTTAACAGTGTACTTTCCTTGTAAAAATACTATAAAGTCAAACTTGTCTTTCTCATATCCCTTCCTTAGATAGTGCAATGGAGAGATTCTAAATCTGTGTTGTCAAAGTACTCAAAAGGAAGAAGATGTCAGCCAATGTAGGATGGCATCAAGCATGCCAAATGAAAACAGTGGGTTTACTTTTGCCAGACTGAAATGTTAGAAAAGTTTGATAGCAGCCTTCTTGAACAGGAAATGCTGGAAATACTCACTGTTTGGGCTGAAAAAGATAATTTAGAGTTTCAACATTGGAGATGAAGGTAACTTCAACAAGTATGGGATTCAAAAACCATGCATGCAGAGCACAATGGATTAGTAGTCATACGCCATAACCACTCGGCAGCTCGTCTACAGGAAGAGTCTGTAGCCAGATGATGTGATCTAATGAGGATTTTGACAAGTCTGTGCAATTTCACTAAAGATTGTGTATGAGCTTCTGGCAAAGTGGCTCTTATCATATCTACAACAGTGGATTATGTCAAGAGTTGGACAAGCTCAAACTTTATCAGAGATTAACCAAAGTTTAGGGTTTTAATATCAGTAATTCAATAAAGATTGTATTTTTTGTCACTATTGAAGCCCTAAAAATTAGTCCAGTAAAGAAAGAATTTGCATTAGTCGTCTATCTCTAGACATTCAAGAACACTGAAAGACATGAGGTGAGGATGACTCTACCAGTAGTGCTTTTCTACTCTTACACAAAATGGTGCTGTGGCTTAGTTGGTTAAAGCGCCTGTCTTGTAAACAGGAGATCCTGAGATCGAATCTCAGCAGTGCCTTCTTTTCATAGCCTCTTACAGAGGTTTCTATCTTAAACAATGTACTTTCCTTTTAAAAATACTATAAAGTCAAACTTGTCTTTCTCATATCCATTCCTTAGATAGTGCAATGGAGAGATTCTAAATCTGTGTTGTCTAAGTACTCAAAAGGAAGAAGATGTCAGCCAATGTAGGATGGCATCAAGCATGCCAAATGAAAACAGTGGGTTTACTTTTGCCAGACTGAAATGTTAGAAAAGTTTGATAGCAGCCTTCTTGAACAGGAAATGCTGGAAATATTCACTGCTTGGGCTGAAAAAGATAATTTAGACTTTCAACATTGGAGATGAAGATTACTTCAATAAGTATGGGATTCAAAAACCATGCATGCAGAGCACAATGGATTAGTAGTCATACGCCATAACCACTCAGCAGCTCGTCTACAGGAAGAATCTGTAGCCAGATGATGTGATCTATTGAGGATTTTGACAAGTCTGTGCAATTTCACTAAATATTGTGTATGAGCTTCTGGCAAAGTGGCTCTTATCATATCTACAACAGTGGATTATGTCAAGAGTTGGACAAGCTCAAACTTTATCAAAGAGTAACCAAAGTTTAGGGTTTTAATATCAGTAATTCAAGAAAGATTGTATTTTTTGTCACTATTAAAGCCCTAAAAATTAGTCCAGTAAAGAAAGAATTTGCATAAGTCGTCTATGTCTAGACATTCAAGGACACTGAAAGACATGAGGTGAGGGCGACTCTACCAGTAGTGCTTTTCTACTCTTACACAAAGTGGTGCTGTGGCTTAGTTGGTTAAAGCGCCTGTCTCGTTAACAGGAGATCCTGAGTTTGAATCTCAGCAGTGCCTTCTTTTCATAGCCTCAGTACTGAAGTTTCTATGTTTAACAGTGTACTTTCCTTGTAAAAATACTCTAAAGTCAAACTTGTCTTTCTCATATCCCTTCCTTAGATAGTGCAATGGAGAGATTCTAAATCTGTGTTGTCAAAGTACTCAAAAGGAAGAAGATGTCAGCCAATGTAGGATGGCATCAAGCATTCCAAATGAAAATAGTGGGTTTACTTTTGCCAGACTGAAATGTTAGAAAAGTTTGATAGCAGCCTTCTTGAACAGGAAATGCTGGAAATACTCACTGCTTGGGCTGAAAAAGATAATTTAGAGTTTCAACATTGGAGATGAAGGTAACTTCAACAAGTATGGGATTCAAAAACCATGCATGCAGAGCACAATGGATTAGTAGTCATACGCCATAACCACTCGGCAGCTCGTCTACAGGAAGAGTCTGTAGCCAGATGATGTGATCTAATGAGGATTTTGACAAGTCTGTGCAATTTCACTAAAGATTGTGTATGAGCTTCTGGCAAAGTGGCTCTTATCATATCTACAACAGTGGATTATGTCAAGAGTTGGTCAAGCTCAAACTTTATCAGAGATTAACCAAAGTTTAGGGTTTTAATATCAGTAATTCAATAAAGATTGTATTTTTTGTCACTATTGAAGCCCTAAAAATTAGTCCAGTAAAGAAAGAATTTGCATTAGTCGTCTATCTCTAGACATTCAAGAACACTGAAAGACATGAGGTGAGGGTGACTCTACCAGTAGTGCTTTTCTACTCTTACACAAAATGGTGCTGTGGCTTAGTTGGTTAAAGCGCCTGTCTTGTAAACAGGAGATCCTGAGATCGAATCTCAGCAGTGCCTTCTTTTCATAGCCTCTTACAGAAGTTTCTATCTTAAACAATGTACTTTCCTTTTAAAAATACTATAAAGTCAAACTTGTCTTTCTCATATCCATTCCTTAGATAGTGCAATGGAGAGATTCTAAATCTGTGTTGTCAAAGTACTCAAAAGGAAGAAGATGTCAGCCAATGTAGGATGGCATCAAGCATTCCAAATGAAAATAGTGGGTTTACTTTTGCCAGACTGAAATGTTAGAAAAGTTTGATAGCAGCCTTCTTGAACAGGAAATGCTGGAAATACTCACTGCTTGGGCTGAAAAAGATAATTTAGACTTTCAACATTGGAGATGAAGATTACTTCAATAAGTATGGGATTCAAAAACCATGCATGCAGAGCACAATGGATTAGTAGTCATACGCCATAACCACTCGGCAGCTCATCTACAGGAAGAATCTGTAGCCAGATGATGTGATTCAATGAGGATTTTGACAAGTCTGTGCAATTTCACTAAAGATTGTGTATGAGCTTCTGGCAAAGTGGCTCTTATCATATCTACAACAGTGGATTATGTCAAGAGTTGGACAAGCTCAAACTTTATCAAAGATTAACCAAAGTTTAGGGTTTTAATATCAGTAATTCAAGAAAGATTGTATTTTTTGTCACTATTAAAGCCCTAAAAATTAGTCCAGTAAAGAAAGAATTTGCATAAGTCGTCTATGTCTAGACATTCAAGGACACTGAAAGACATGAGGTGAGGGCGACTCTACCAGTAGTGCTTTTCTACTCTTACACAAATTGGTGCTGTGGCTTAGTTGGTTAAAGCGCCTGTCTCGTAAATAGGAGATCATGAGTTCGAATCTCAGCAGTGCCTTCTTTTCATAGCCTCAGTACTGAAGTTTCTATGTTTAACAGTGTACTTTCCTTGTAAAAATACTATAAAGTCAAACTTGTCTTTCTCATATCCCTTCCTTAGATAGTGCAATGGAGAGATTCTAAATCTGTGTTGTCAAAGTACTCAAAAGGAAGAAGATGTCAGCCAATGTAGGATGGCATCAAGCATGCCAAATGAAAACAGTGGGTTTACTTTTGCCAGACTGAAATGTTAGAAAAGGTATGCACACCAGTGACTATGGAAGGGGAATACATGGAATAGCAGAAACTGCTGTGTGAATACTGACATGAAAAATTCAATAGCTATTTGTAAGAATGAAATGTGAAAAATGGAACCTGCATTACTGCCATGAATATATGAATAAAGAGAAATTTAGCTACTGAATTGATCAATGCAGAAGAGCCCCAACACTACGCCAAAGTATTTCTCTACGTTGGGGTCCCTAGCTTGTGTGTGTCCTCTCATGCAGTTAAAAAACTTACCGTGTATGGGACACTGAGACCCAGGCTATATATGCGTATAATGTGGATTGGCAATAGGTGTGTATGTGGAGGGTTCACAAACGAAAAACTACTAACATTAAGGAATAACGTTTGGAACTCCATTCTATGTCTGAACTGGGTGCAAAAAACCTAAAAAACATCACTATGGGGAGATAAGGTATGCACACCAGTGACTATGGAAGGGGAATACATGGAATAGCAGAAACTGCTGTGTGAATACTGACATGAAAAATTCAATAGCTATTTGTAAGAATGAAATGTGAAAAATGGAACCTGCATTACTGCCATGAATATATGAATAAAGAGAAATTTAGCTACTGAATTGATCAATGCAGAAGAGCCCCAACACTACGCCAAAGTATTTCTCTACGTTGGGGTCCCTAGCTTGTGTGTGTCCTCTCATGCAGTTAAAAAACTTACCGTGTATGGGACGCTGAGACCCAGGCTATATATGCGTATAATGTGGATTGGCAATAGGTGTGTATGGGGAGGGTTCACAAACGAAAAACTACTAACATTAAGGAATAACGTTTGGAACTCCATTCTATGTCTGAACTGGGTGCAAAAAACCTAAAAAACATCACTATGGGGAGATAAGGTATGCACACCAGTGACTATGGAAGAGGAATACATGGAATAGCAGAAACTGCTGTGTGAATACTGACATGAAAAATTCAATAGCTATTTGTAAGAATGAAATGTGAAAAATGGAACCTGCATTACTGCCATGAATATATGAATAAAGAGAAATTTAGCTACTGAATTGATCAATGCAGAAGAGCCCCAACACTACGCCAAAGTATTTCTCTACGTTGGGGTCCCTAGCTTGTGTGTGTCCTCTCATGCAGTTAAAAAACTTACCGTGTATGGGACGCTGAGACCCAGGCTATATATGCGTATAATGTGGATTGGCAATAGGTGTGTATGGGGAGGGTTCACAAACGAAAAACTACTAACATTAAGGAATAACGTTTGGAACTCCATTCTATGTCTGAACTGGGTGCAAAAAACCTAAAAAACATCACTATGGGGAGATAAGGTATGCACACCAGTGACTATGGAAGGGGAATACATGGAATAGCAGAAACTGCTGTGTGAATACTGACATGAAAAATTCAATAGCTATTTGTAAGAATGAAATGTGAAAAATGGAACCTGCATTACTGCCATGAATATATGAATAAAGAGAAATTTAGCTACTGAATTGATCAATGCAGAAGAGCCCCAACACTACGCCAAAGTATTTCTCTACGTTGGGGTCCCTAGCTTGTGTGTGTCCTCTCATGCAGTTAAAAAACTTACCGTGTATGGGACGCTGAGACTCAGGCTATATATGCGTATAATGTGGATTGGCAATAGGTGTGTATGGGGAGGGTTCACAAACGAAAAACTACTAACATTAAGGAATAACGTTTGGAACTCCATTCTATGTCTGAACTGGGTGCAAAAAACCTAAAAAACATCACTATGGGGAGATAAGGTATGCACACCAGTGACTATGGAAGGGGAATACATGGAATAGCAGAAACTGCTGTGTGAATACTGACATGAAAAATTCAATAGCTATTTGTAAGAATGAAATGTGAAAAATGGAACCTGCATTACTGCCATGAATATATGAATAAAGAGAAATTTAGCTACTGAATTGATCAATGCAGAAGAGCCCCAACACTACGCCAAAGTATTTCTCTACGTTGGGGTCCCTAGCTTGTGTGTGTCCTCTCATGCAGTTAAAAAACTTACCGTGTATGGGACGCTGAGACCCAGGCTATATATGCGTATAATGTGGATTGGCAATAGGTGTGTATGGGGAGGGTTCACAAACGAAAAACTACTAACATTAAGGAATAACGTTTGGAACTCCATTCTATGTCTGAACTGGGTGCAAAAAACCTAAAAAACATCACTATGGGGAGATAAGGTATGCACACCAGTGACTATGGAAGGGGAATACATGGAATAGCAGAAACTGCTGTGTGAATACTGACATGAAAAATTCAATAGCTATTTGTAAGAATGAAATGTGAAAAATGGAACCTGCATTACTGCCATGAATATATGAATAAAGAGAAATTTAGCTACTGAATTGATCAATGCAGAAGAGCCCCAACACTACGCCAAAGTATTTCTCTACGTTGGGGTCCCTAGCTTGTGTGTGTCCTCTCATGCAGTTAAAAAACTTACCGTGTATGGGACGCTGAGACCCAGGCTATATATGCGTATGCCAATCCACATTATACGCATATATAGCCTGGGTCTCAGCGTCCCATACACGGTAAGTTTTTTAACTGCATGAGAGGACACACACAAGCTAGGGACCCCAACGTAGAGAAATACTTTGGCGTAGTGTTGGGGCTCTTCTGCATTGATCAATTCAGTAGCTAAATTTCTCTTTATTCATATATTCATGGCAGTAATGCAGGTTCCATTTTTCACATTTCATTCTTACAAATAGCTATTGAATTTTTCATGTCAGTATTCACACAGCAGTTTCTGCTATTCCATGTATTCCCCTTCCATAGTCACTGGTGTGCATACCTTATCTCCCCATAGTGATGTTTTTTAGGTTTTTTGCACCCAGTTCAGACATAGAATGGAGTTCCAAACGTTATTCCTTAATGTTAGTAGTTTTTCGTTTGTGAACCCTCCCCATACACACCTATTGCCAATCCACATTATACGCATATATAGCCTGGGTCTCAGCGTCCCATACACGGTAAGTTTTTTAACTGCATGAGAGGACACACACAAGCTAGGGACCCCAACGTAGAGAAATACTTTGGCGTAGTGTTGGGGCTCTTCTGCATTGATCAATTCAGTAGCTAAATTTCTCTTTATTCATATATTCATGGCAGTAATGCAGGTTCCATTTTTCACATTTCATTCTTACAAATAGCTATTGAATTTTTCATGTCAGTATTCACACAGCAGTTTCTGCTATTCCATGTATTCCCCTTCCATAGTCACTGGTGTGCATACCTTATCTCCCCATAGTGATGTTTTTTAGGTTTTTTGCACCCAGTTCAGACATAGAATGGAGTTCCAAACGTTATTCCTTAATGTTAGTAGTTTTTCGTTTGTGAACCCTCCCCATACACACCTATTGCCAATCCACATTATACGCATATATAGCCTGGGTCTCAGCGTCCCATACACGGTAAGTTTTTTAACTGCATGAGAGGACACACACAAGCTAGGGACCCCAACGTAGAGAAATACTTTGGCGTAGTGTTGGGGCTCTTCTGCATTGATCAATTCAGTAGCTAAATTTCTCTTTATTCATATATTCATGGCAGTAATGCAGGTTCCATTTTTCACATTTCATTCTTACAAATAGCTATTGAATTTTTCATGTCAGTATTCACACAGCAGTTTCTGCTATTCCATGTATTCCCCTTCCATAGTCACTGGTGTGCATACCTTATCTCCCCATAGTGATGTTTTTTAGGTTTTTTGCACCCAGTTCAGACATAGAATGGAGTTCCAAACGTTATTCCTTAATGTTAGTAGTTTTTCGTTTGTGAACCCTCCCCATACACACCTATTGCCAATCCACATTATACGCATATATAGCCTGGGTCTCAGCGTCCCATACACGGTAAGTTTTTTAACTGCATGAGAGGACACACACAAGCTAGGGACCCCAACGTAGAGAAATACTTTGGCGTAGTGTTGGGGCTCTTCTGCATTGATCAATTCAGTAGCTAAATTTCTCTTTATTCATATATTCATGGCAGTAATGCAGGTTCCATTTTTCACATTTCATTCTTACAAATAGCTATTGAATTTTTCATGTCAGTATTCACACAGCAGTTTCTGCTATTCCATGTATTCCCCTTCCATAGTCACTGGTGTGCATACCTTATCTCCCCATAGTGATGTTTTTTAGGTTTTTTGCACCCAGTTCAGACATAGAATGGAGTTCCAAACGTTATTCCTTAATGTTAGTAGTTTTTCGTTTGTGAACCCTCCCCATACACACCTATTGCCAATCCACATTATACGCATATATAGCCTGGGTCTCAGCGTCCCATACACGGTAAGTTTTTTAACTGCATGAGAGGACACACACAAGCTAGGGACCCCAACGTAGAGAAATACTTTGGCGTAGTGTTGGGGCTCTTCTGCATTGATCAATTCAGTAGCTAAATTTCTCTTTATTCATATATTCATGGCAGTAATGCAGGTTCCATTTTTCACATTTCATTCTTACAAATAGCTATTGAATTTTTCATGTCAGTATTCACACAGCAGTTTCTGCTATTCCATGTATTCCCCTTCCATAGTCACTGGTGTGCATACCTTATCTCCCCATAGTGATGTTTCTTAGGTTTTTTGCACCCAGTTCAGACATAGAATGGAGTTCCAAACGTTATTCCTTAATGTTAGTAGTTTTTCGTTTGTGAACCCTCCCCATACACACCTATTGCCAATCCACATTATACGCATATATAGCCTGGGTCTCAGCGTCCCATACACGGTAAGTTTTTTAACTGCATGAGAGGACACACACAAGCTAGGGACCCCAACGTAGAGAAATACTTTGGCGTAGTGTTGGGGCTCTTCTGCATTGATCAATTCAGTAGCTAAATTTCTCTTTATTCATATATTCATGGCAGTAATGCAGGTTCCATTTTTCACATTTCATTCTTACAAATAGCTATTGAATTTTTCATGTCAGTATTCACACAGCAGTTTCTGCTATTCCATGTATTCCCCTTCCATAGTCACTGGTGTGCATACCTTATCTCCCCATAGTGATGTTTTTTAGGTTTTTTGCACCCAGTTCAGACATAGAATGGAGTTCCAAACGTTATTCCTTAATGTTAGTAGTTTTTCGTTTGTGAACCCTCCCCATACACACCTATTGCCAATCCACATTATACGCATATATAGCCTGGGTCTCAGCGTCCCATACACGGTAAGTTTTTTAACTGCATGAGAGGACACACACAAGCTAGGGACCCCAACGTAGAGAAATACTTTGGCGTAGTGTTGGGGCTCTTCTGCATTGATCAATTCAGTAGCTAAATTTCTCTTTATTCATATATTCATGGCAGTAATGCAGGTTCCATTTTTCACATTTCATTCTTACAAATAGCTATTGAATTTTTCATGTCAGTATTCACACAGCAGTTTCTGCTATTCCATGTATTCCCCTTCCATAGTCACTGGTGTGCATACCTTATCTCCCCATAGTGATGTTTTTTAGGTTTTTTGCACCCAGTTCAGACATAGAATGGAGTTCCAAACGTTATTCCTTAATGTTAGTAGTTTTTCGTTTGTGAACCCTCCCCATACACACCTATTGCCAATCCACATTATACGCATATATAGCCTGGGTCTCAGCGTCCCATACACGGTAAGTTTTTTAACTGCATGAGAGGACACACACAAGCTAGGGACCCCAACGTAGAGAAATACTTTGGCGTAGTGTTGGGGCTCTTCTGCATTGATCAATTCAGTAGCTAAATTTCTCTTTATTCATATATTCATGGCAGTAATGAAGGTTCCATTTTTCACATTTCATTCTTACAAATAGCTATTGAATTTTTCATGTCAGTATTCACACAGCAGTTTCTGCTATTCCATGTATTCCCCTTCCATAGTCACTGGTGTGCATACCTTATCTCCCCATAGTGATGTTTTTTAGGTTTTTTGCACCCAGTTCAGACATAGAATGGAGTTCCAAACGTTATTCCTTAATGAAATGTTAGAAAAGTTTGATAGCAGCCTTCTTGAACAGGAAATGCTGGAAATACTCACTGTTTGGGCTGAAAAAGATAATTTAGAGTTTCAACATTGGAGATGAAGGTAACTTCAACAAGTATGGGATTCAAAAACCATGCATGCAGAGCACAATGGATTAGTAGTCATACGCCATAACCACTCGGCAGCTCGTCTACAGGAAGAGTCTGTAGCCAGATGATGTGATCTAATGAGGATTTTGACAAGTCTGTGCAATTTCACTAAAGATTGTGTATGAGCTTCTGGCAAAGTGGCTCTTATCATATCTACAACAGTGGATTATGTCAAGAGTTGGACAAGCTCAAACTTTATCAGAGATTAACCAAAGTTTAGGGTTTTAATATCAGTAATTCAATAAAGATTGTATTTTTTGTCACTATTGAAGCCCTAAAAATTAGTCCAGTAAAGAAAGAATTTGCATTAGTCGTCTATCTCTAGACATTCAAGAAAACTGAAAGACATGAGGTGAGGGTGACTCTACCAGTAGTGCTTTTCTACTCTTACACAAAATGGTGCTGTGGCTTAGTTGGTTAAAGCGCCTGTCTTGTAAACAGGAGATCCTGAGATCGAATCTCAGCAGTGCCTTCTTTTCATAGCCTCTTACAGAGGTTTCTATCTTAAACAATGTACTTTCCTTTTAAAAATACTATAAAGTCAAACTTGTCTTTCTCATATCCCTTCCTTAGATAGTGCAATGGAGAGATTCTAAATCTGTGTTGTCTAAGTACTCAAAAGGAAGAAGATGTCAGCCAATGTAGGATGGCATCAATCATGCCAAATGAAAACAGTGGGTTTACTTTTGCCAGACTGAAATGTTAGAAAAGTTTGATAGCAGCCTTCTTGAACAGGAAATGCTGGAAATATTCACTGCTTGGGCTGAAAAAGATAATTTAGAGTTTCAACATTGGAGATGAAGATTACTTTAACAAGTATGGGATTCAAAAACCATGCATGCAGAGCACAATGGATTAGTAGTCATACGCCATAACCACTCAGCAGCTCGTCTACAGGAAGAATCTGTAGCCAGATGATGTGATCTATTGAGGATTTTGACAAGTCTGTGCAATTTCACTAAAGATTGTGTATGAGCTTCTGGCAAAGTGGCTCTTATCATATCTACAACAGTGGATTATGTCAAGAGTTGGACAAGCTCAAACTTTATCAGAGATTAACCAAAGTTTAGGGTTTTAATATCAGTAATTCAATAAAGATTGTATTTTTTGTCACTATTGAAGCCCTAAAAATTAGTCCAGTAAAGAAAGAATTTGCATAAGTCGTCTATCTCTAGACATTCAAGGACACTGAAAGACATGAGGTGAGGGCGACTCTACCAGTAGTGCTTTTCTACTCTTACACAAAGTGGTGCTGTGGCTTAGTTGGTTAAAGCGCCTGCCTCGTAAACAGGAGATCCTGAGTTCGAAACTTAGCAGTGCCTTCTTTTCATTGCCTCAGTACTGAAGTTTCTATGTTTAACAGTGTACTTTCCTTGTAAAAATACTATAAAGTCAAACTTGTCTTTCTCATATCCCTTCCTTAGATAGTGCAATGGAGAGATTCTAAATCTGTGTTGTCTAAGTACTCAAAAGGAAGAAGATGTCAGCCAATGTAGGATGGCATCAAGCATGCCAAATGAAAACAGTGGGTTTCCTTTTTCCAGATTGAAATGTTAGAAAAGTTTGATAGCAGCCTTCTTGAACAGGAAATGCTGGAAATACTCACTGCTTGGGCTGAAAAAGATAATTTAGACTTTCAACATTGGAGATGAAGATTATTTCAACAAGTATGGGATTAAAAAACCATGCATGCAGAGCACAATGGATTAGTAGTCATACGCCATAGCCACTCGGCAGCTCGATAGTGCAATGGAGAGATTCTAAATCTGTGTTGTCTAAGTACTCAAAAGGAAGAAGATGTCAGCCAATGTAGGATGGCATCAAGCATGCCAAATGAAAACAGTGGGTTTTCTTTTTCCAGATTGAAATGTTAGAAAAGTTTGATAGCAGCCTTCTTGAACAGGAAATGCTTGAAATATTCACTGCTTGGGCTGAAAAAGATAATTTAGAGTTTCAACATTGGAGATGAAGATTATTTCAACAAGTATGGGATTCAAAAACCATGCATGCAGAGCACAATGGATTAGTAGTCATACGCCATAGCCACTCGGCAGCTCGATAGTGCAATGGAGAGATTCTAAATCTGTTATGTATAAGTGTTCAAAAGGAAGCAGATGTCACCCAATGTAGGATGGCATCAAGCATGTCAAATGACAACAGTGCATTTTCCTTTGCCAGATTGAAATACTTCCACACATCTAACCCTGTTAAAAAAGTTTGATAACAGCTTTCTTGAACAGATAATGCTTGAAATATTCACCACTTGGGCTGAAAAAGATAATTAAGATTTTCAAATCTGGAGATGAAATTTACATCAACTATGGGATTCATACCCATGCATGTTCACCTTAACCTCTCAGCACCTCATCTACAGGAAGAGACTGAAACTAGGTAATGTGATCTGATGAGGAATTTGACAAGTCTGTGCAATTTCACTAAAGTTTGTGTATCAGCTTCTGGCAAAGTGGGCCTTATCCCATCTCCGACATTGGATAATGTCAAGAGTTAGACTAGCTCAAACTGTTTCAGAAATGAACCAAAGCTCAGGGTTTTAATACCAGTAATTTAAAAAAGATTATATTTTGTGTCACTATTGAAGCCCTAAAAAATGGTTTACCACAGAATGAATTTTCATTAGTCTGTCTCTAGACATTAGAGGACACAGAAGGACATGATGTGAGGGCCACTCTACTGGAAGCTGCTTTTTTTATTATCATGAGGCAAAGTGGTGCTGTAGCTTAGTGGGTTAAAGCGCCTGTCTCGTAAACAGGAGATCCTGAGTTCAAATCTCAGCAGTGCCTTCTTTTCATAGTCTCAGTATGGAGGTTTATTTCCTTAACTGGGACTTTCATAGTAAGAAGACTACAGTCAAACTTGCCTTTTTCATATCCCTAAGATAGTGCAATGAAGAGATTCTAAATCTGTTATGTATAAGTGTTCAAAAGGAAGAAGATGTCACCCAATGTAGGATGGCATCAAGCATGTCAAATGACATCAGTGCATTTTCCTTTGCCAGATTGAAATACTTCCACACATCTAACCCTGTTAAAAAAGTTTGATAACAGCTTTCTTGAACAGATAATGCTTTAAATATTCACCACTTGGGCTGAAAAAGATAATTAAGATTTTCAAATCTGGAGATGAAGATTACATCAACGAGTATGGGATTCGGACCCATGCATGTTCACCTTAACCTCTCAGCACCTCGTCTACAGGAAAAGACTGAAGCTAGGTAATGTGATCTGATGAGGAATTTGACAAGTCTGTGCAATTTCACTAAAGTTTGTGTATCAGCTGCTGGCAAAGTGTGCCTTATCTCATCTCCGACAGTGGATAATGTCAAGAGTTAGGGTACCTTCACACTTAGCGATGCAGCAGCGATCCGACCAGCGATCTGACCTGGTCAGGATCGCTGCTGCATCGCTACATGGTCGCTGGTGAGCTGTCAAACAGGCAGATCTCACCAACGACCAGTGAACAGCCTCCAGCCAGCAGCGACGTGCAAGCGACGCTGCGCTTGCACGGAGCCGCCGTCTGGAAGCTGCTGAGACTGGTAATTAAGGTAAACATCGGGTATGGTTACCCGATGTTTACATTAGTTACCAGCGCACAGCTGTGTGTGCAGGGAGCAGGGAGCCGCGCACTGAGCTCCTTGCTCTCCTAGCTACAGTACACATCGGGTTAATTAACCCGATGTGTAATGCAGCTACATGTGCAGAGAGCAGGGAGCTGCGCACACCGCTTAGCGCTGGCTCCTTGCTCTCCTAGCTGCTGTACACATCGGGTTAATTAACCCGATGTGTACAGCAGCTACATGTGCAGAGAGCCGGAGCCGGCAGCACAGGCAGCGTGAGAGCTGCAGAGGCTGGTAACTAAGGTAAATATCGGGTAACCACCTTGGTTACCCGATGTTTATCTTGGTTACAAGCTTACCTCAGCTGTCAGACGCCGGCGCCTGCTCCCTGCTCGCTTCATTTGTCGCTCTCTCGCTGTCACACACAGCGATCTGTGTGTCACAGCAGGAGAGCGGCTTTGAAGAAAACGAACCAGGGCTGTGTGTAACGAGCAGCGATCTCGCAGCAGGGGCCAGATCGCTGCTCATTGTCACACACAGCGAGATCGCTAATGAGGTCACTGCTGCTTCACAAAAAGCGTGACTCAGCAGCGATCTCGGCAGTGAGCTCGCTGTGTGTGAAGCACCCCTTAGACTAGCTCAAACTGTCTAAATCTGTGTTGTCTAAGTACTCAAAAGGAAGAAGATGTCAGCCAATGTAGGATGGCATCAAGCATGCCAAATGAAAACGGTGGGTTTTCTTTTTCCAGATTGAAATGTTAGAAAAGTTTGATAGCAGCCTTCTTGAACAGGAAATGCTTGAAATATTCACTGCTTGGGCTGAAAAAGATAATTTAGAGTTTCAACATTGGAGATGAAGATTATTTCAACAAGTATGGGATTCAAAAACCATGCATGCAGAGCACAATGGATTAGTAGTCATACGCCATAGCCACTCGGCAGCTCGATAGTGCAATGGAGAGATTCTAAATCTGTTATGTATAAGTGTTCAAAAGGAAGCAGATGTCACCCAATGTAGGATGGCATCAAGCATGTCAAATGACAACAGTGCATTTTCCTTTGCCAGATTGAAATACTTCCACACATCTAACCCTGTTAAAAAAGTTTGATAACAGCTTTCTTGAACAGATAATGCTTGAAATATTCACCACTTGGGCTGAAAAAGATAATTAAGATTTTCAAATCTGGAGATGAAATTTACATCAAATATGGGATTCATACCCATGCATGTTCACCTTAACCTCTCAGCACCTCGTCTACAGGAAGAGACTGAAACTAGGTAATGTGATCTGATGAGGAATTTGACAAGTCTGTGCAATTTCACTAAAGTTTGTGTATCAGCTTCTGGCAAAGTGGGCCTTATCCCATCTCCGACATTGGATAATGTCAAGAGTTAGACTAGCTCAAACTGTTTCAGAAATTAACCAAAGCTCAGGGTTTTAATACCAGTAATTTAAAAAAGATTATATTTTGTGTCACTATTGAAGCCCTAAAAAATGGTTTACCACAGAATGAATTTTCATTAGTCTGTCTCTAGACATTAGAGGACACAGAAGGACATGATGTGAGGGCCACTCTACTGGAAGCTGCTTTTTTTATTATCATGAGGCAAAGTGGTGCTGTAGCTTAGTGGGTTAAAGCGCCTGTCTCGTAAACAGGAGATCCTGAGTTCACATCTCAGCAGTGCCTTCTTTTCATAGTCTCAGTATGGAAGTTTATTTCCTTAACTGGGACTTTCATAGTAAGAAGACTACAGTCAAACTTGCCTTTTTCATATCCCTAAGATAGTGCAATGAAGAGATTCTAAATCTGTTATGTATAAGTGTTCAAGAGGAAGAAGATGTCACCCAATGTAGGATGGCATCAAGCATGTCAAATGACATCAGTGCATTTTCCTTTGCCAGATTGAAATACTTCCACACATCTAACCCTGTTAAAAAAGTTTGATAACAGCTTTCTTGAACAGATAATGCTTTAAATATTCACCACTTGGGCTGAAAAAGATAATTAAGATTTTCAAATCTGGAGATGAAGATTACATCAACGAGTATGGGATTCGGACCCATGCATGTTCACCTTAACCTCTCAGCACCTCGTCTACAGGAAAAGACTGAAGCTAGGTAATGTGATCTGATGAGGAATTTGACAAGTCTGTGCAATTTCACTAAAGTTTGTGTATCAGCTGCTGGCAAAGTGTGCCTTATCTCATCTCCGACAGTGGATAATGTCAAGAGTTAGGGTACCTTCACACTTAGCGATGCAGCAGCGATCCGACCAGCGATCTGACCTGGTCAGGATCGCTGCTGCATCGCTACATGGTCGCTGGTGAGCTGTCAAACAGGCAGATCTCACCAACGACCAGTGAACAGCCTCCAGCCAGCAGCGACGTGCAAGCGACGCTGCGCTTGCACGGAGCCGCCGTCTGGAAGCTGCTGAGACTGGTAATTAAGGTAAACATCGGGTATGGTTACCCGATGTTTACATTAGTTACCAGCGCACAGCTGTGTGTGCAGGGAGCAGGGAGCCGCGCACTGAGCTCCTTGCTCTCCTAGCTACAGTACACATCGGGTTAATTAACCCGATGTGTAATGCAGCTACATGTGCAGAGAGCAGGGAGCTGCGCACACCGCTTAGCGCTGGCTCCTTGCTCTCCTAGCTGCTGTACACATCGGGTTAATTAACCCGATGTGTACAGCAGCTACATGTGCAGAGAGCCGGAGCCGGCAGCACAGGCAGCGTGAGAGCTGCAGAGGCTGGTAACTAAGGTAAATATCGGGTAACCACCTTGGTTACCCGATGTTTATCTTGGTTACAAGCTTACCTCAGCTGTCAGACACCGGCGCCTGCTCCCTGCTCGCTTCATTTGTCGCTCTCTCGCTGTCACACACAGCGATCTGTGTGTCACAGCAGGAGAGCGGCTTTGAAGAAAACGAACCAGGGCTGTGTGTAACGAGCAGCGATCTCGCAGCAGGGGCCAGATCGCTGCTCATTGTCACACACAGCGAGATCGCTAATGAGGTCACTGCTGCTTCACAAAAAGCGTGACTCAGCAGCGATCTCGGCAGTGAGCTCGCTGTGTGTGAAGCACCCCTTAGACTAGCTCAAACTGTCTAAATCTGTGTTGTCTAAGTACTCAAAAGGAAGAAGATGTCAGCCAATGTAGGATGGCATCAAGCATGCCAAATGAAAACAGTGGGTTTTCTTTTTCCAGATTGAAATGTTAGAAAAGTTTGATAGCAGCCTTCTTGAACAGGAAATGCTTGAAATATTCACTGCTTGGGCTGAAAAAGATAATTTAGAGTTTCAACATTGGAGATGAAGATTATTTCAACAAGTATGGGATTCAAAAACCATGCATGCAGAGCACAATGGATTAGTAGTCATACGCCATAGCCACTCGGCAGCTCGATAGTGCAATGGAGAGATTCTAAATCTGTTATGTATAAGTGTTCAAAAGGAAGCAGATGTCACCCAATGTAGGATGGCATCAAGCATGTCAAATGACAACAGTGCATTTTCCTTTGCCAGATTGAAATACTTCCACACATCTAACCCTGTTAAAAAAGTTTGATAACAGCTTTCTTGAACAGATAATGCTTGAAATATTCACCACTTGGGCTGAAAAAGATAATTAAGATTTTCAAATCTGGAGATGAAATTTACATCAAATATGGGATTCATACCCATGCATGTTCACCTTAACCTCTCAGCACCTCGTCTACAGGAAGAGACTGAAACTAGGTAATGTGATCTGATGAGGAATTTGACAAGTCTGTGCAATTTCACTAAAGTTTGTGTATCAGCTTCTGGCAAAGTGGGCCTTATCCCATCTCCGACATTGGATAATGTCAAGAGTTAGACTAGCTCAAACTGTTTCAGAAATTAACCAAAGCTCAGGGTTTTAATACCAGTAATTTAAAAAAGATTATATTTTGTGTCACTATTGAAGCCCTAAAAAATGGTTTACCACAGAATGAATTTTCATTAGTCTGTCTCTAGACATTAGAGGACACAGAAGGACATGATGTGAGGGCCACTCTACTGGAAGCTGCTTTTTTTATTATCATGAGGCAAAGTGGTGCTGTAGCTTAGTGGGTTAAAGCGCCTGTCTCGTAAACAGGAGATCCTGAGTTCACATCTCAGCAGTGCCTTCTTTTCATAGTCTCAGTATGGAAGTTTATTTCCTTAACTGGGACTTTCATAGTAAGAAGACTACAGTCAAACTTGCCTTTTTCATATCCCTAGGATAGTGCAATGAAGAGATTCTAAATCTGTTATGTATAAGTGTTCAAGAGGAAGAAGATGTCACCCAATGTAGGATGGCATCAAGCATGTCAAATGACATCAGTGCATTTTCCTTTGCCAGATTGAAATACTTCCACACATCTAACCCTGTTAAAAAAGTTTGATAACAGCTTTCTTGAACAGATAATGCTTTAAATATTCACCACTTGGGCTGAAAAAGATAATTAAGATTTTCAAATCTGGAGATGAAGATTACATCAACGAGTATGGGATTCGGACCCATGCATGTTCACCTTAACCTCTCAGCACCTCGTCTACAGGAAAAGACTGAAGCTAGGTAATGTGATCTGATGAGGAATTTGACAAGTCTGTGCAATTTCACTAAAGTTTGTGTATCAGCTGCTGGCAAAGTGTGCCTTATCTCATCTCCGACAGTGGATAATGTCAAGAGTTAGGGTACCTTCACACTTAGCGATGCAGCAGCGATCCGACCAGCGATCTGACCTGGTCAGGATCGCTGCTGCATCGCTACATGGTCGCTGGTGAGCTGTCAAACAGGCAGATCTCACCAACGACCAGTGAACAGCCTCCAGCCAGCAGCGACGTGCAAGCGACGCTGCGCTTGCACGGAGCCGCCGTCTGGAAGCTGCTGAGACTGGTAACTAAGGTAAACATCGGGTATGGTTACCCGATGTTTACATTAGCTACCAGCGCACAGCTGTGTGTGCAGGGAGCAGGGAGCCGCACACTGAGCTCCTTGCTCTCCTAGCTACAGTACACATCGGGTTAATTAACCCGATGTGTAATGCAGCTACATGTGCAGAGAGCAGGGAGCCGCGCACACCGCTTAGCGCTGGCTCCTTGCTCTCCTAGCTGCTGTACACATCGGGTTAATTAACCCGATGTGTACAGCAGCTACATGTGCAGAGAGCCGGAGCCGGCAGCACAGGCAGCGTGAGAGCTGCAGAGGCTGGTAACTAAGGTAAATATCGGGTAACCACCTTGGTTACCCGATGTTTATCTTGGTTACAAGCTTACCTCAGCTGTCAGACGCCGGCGCCTGCTCCCTGCTCGCTTCATTTGTCGCTCTCTCGCTGTCACACACAGCGATCTGTGTGTCACAGCAGGAGAGCGGCTTTGAAGAAAACGAACCAGGGCTGTGTGTAACGAGCAGCGATCTCGCAGCAGGGGCCAGATCGCTGCTCATTGTCACACACAGCGAGATCGCTAATGAGGTCACTGCTGCTTCACAAAAAGCGTGACTCAGCAGCGATCTCGGCAGTGAGCTCGCTGTGTGTGAAGCACCCCTTAGACTAGCTCAAACTGTCTAAATCTGTGTTGTCTAAGTACTCAAAAGGAAGAAGATGTCAGCCAATGTAGGATGGCATCAAGCATGCCAAATGAAAACAGTGGGTTTTCTTTTTCCAGATTGAAATGTTAGAAAAGTTTGATAGCAGCCTTCTTGAACAGGAAATGCTTGAAATATTCACTGCTTGGGCTGAAAAAGATAATTTAGAGTTTCAACATTGGAGATGAAGATTATTTCAACAAGTATGGGATTCAAAAACCATGCATGCAGAGCACAATGGATTAGTAGTCATACGCCATAGCCACTCGGCAGCTCGATAGTGCAATGGAGAGATTCTAAATCTGTTATGTATAAGTGTTCAAAAGGAAGCAGATGTCACCCAATGTAGGATGGCATCAAGCATGTCAAATGACAACAGTGCATTTTCCTTTGCCAGATTGAAATACTTCCACACATCTAACCCTGTTAAAAAAGTTTGATAACAGCTTTCTTGAACAGATAATGCTTGAAATATTCACCACTTGGGCTGAAAAAGATAATTAAGATTTTCAAATCTGGAGATGAAATTTACATCAAATATGGGATTCATACCCATGCATGTTCACCTTAACCTCTCAGCACCTCGTCTACAGGAAGAGACTGAAACTAGGTAATGTGATCTGATGAGGAATTTGACAAGTCTGTGCAATTTCACTAAAGTTTGTGTATCAGCTTCTGGCAAAGTGGGCCTTATCCCATCTCCGACATTGGATAATGTCAAGAGTTAGACTAGCTCAAACTGTTTCAGAAATGAACCAAAGCTCAGGGTTTTAATACCAGTAATTTAAAAAAGATTATATTTTGTGTCACTATTGAAGCCCTAAAAAATGGTTTACCACAGAATGAATTTTCATTAGTCTGTCTCTAGACATTAGAGGACACAGAAGGACATGATGTGAGGGCCACTCTACTGGAAGCTGCTTTTTTTATTATCATGAGGCAAAGTGGTGCTGTAGCTTAGTGGGTTAAAGCGCCTGTCTCGTAAACAGGAGATCCTGAGTTCAAATCTCAGCAGTGCCTTCTTTTCATAGTCTCAGTATGGAAGTTTATTTCCTTAACTGGGACTTTCATAGTAAGAAGACTACAGTCAAACTTGCCTTTTTCATATCCCTAAGATAGTGCCATGAAGAGATTCTAAATCTGTTATGTGTAGGTGTTCAAGAGGAAGAAGATGTCACCCAATGTAGGATGGCATCAAGCACGTCAAATGACAACAGTGCATTTTCTTTTGCCAGATTGAAATACTTCCACACATCTAACCCTGTTAAAAAAGTTTGATAACAGCTCTCTTGAACAGATAATGCTTGAACTATTCACCACTTGGGCTGAAAAAGACAATTAAGATTTTCAAATCTGGAGATGAAGATTACATCGAGTATGGAATTCATACCCATGCATGTTCACCTTAACCTCTCAGCACCTCGTCTACAGGAAAAGACTGAAGCTAGGTAATGTGATCTGATGAGGAATTTGACAAGTCTGTGCAATTTCACTAACGTTTGTGTATCAGCTTCTGGCAAAGTGGTCCTTATCCCATCTCCGACATTGGATAATGTCAAGAGTTAGACTAGCTCAAGCTGTATCAGAAATGAACCAAAGCTCAGGGTTTTAATACCAGTAATTTAATAAAGATTATATTTTGTGTCACTATTGAAGCCCTAAAAAATGGTTTACCACAGAATGAATTTTCATTAGTCTGTCTCTAGACATTAGAGGACACTGAAGGACATGATGTGAGGGCCACTCTATTGGAAGCTGCTTTTTTTATCATGAGGCAAAGTGGTGCTGTGGCTTAGTGGGTTAGAGACCCTTTTTCGTAAATGGGAGATCCTGAGTTCAAATCTCAGCAGTGCCTTCTTTTCATAGTCTCAGTATGGCAGTTTATTTGCTTAACTGGGACTTCAATAGAAAGAAGACTAAAGTCAAACTTGCCTTTTTCATATCCCTAAGATAGTGCAATGAAGAGATTCTAAATCTGTTATGTGTAGGTGTTCAAGAGGAAGAAGATGTCACCCAATGTAGGATGGCATCAAGCATGTCAAATGACATCAGTGCATTTTCCTTTGCCAGATTGAAATACTTCCACACATCTAACCCTGTTAAAAAAGTTTGATAACAGCTTTCTTGAACAGATAATGCTTTAAATAATCACCACTTGGGCTGAAAAAGATAATTAAGCTTTTCAAATCTGGAGATGAAGATTACATCAAGTATGGGATTCATACCCATGCATGTTCACCTTAATCTCTCAGCACTTCGTCTACAGGAAGAGACTGAAGCTAGATAATGTGATCTGATGAGGAATTTGACAAGTTTGTGCAATTTCACTAAAGTTTGTGTATCAGCTTCTGGCAAAGTGGGCCTTATCCCATCTCCAACAGTGGATAATGTCAAGCGTTAGACTAGCTCAAACTGTATCAGAAATGAACCAAAGCTCAGGGTTTTAATACCAGTAATTTAATAAAGTTATATCTTGTGTCACTATTGAAGCCCTAAAAATGGTTTACCACAGAATGAATTTTCATTAGTCTGTCTCTAGACATTAGAGGACACTGAAGGACATGATGTGAGGGCCACTCTATTGGAAGCTGCTTTTTTTCTTTATCATGAGGCAAAGTGGCGCTGTGGCTTAGTGGGTTAAAGCGCCTGTTTCATAAACGGGAGATCCTGAGTTCAAATCTCAGCAGAGCCTTCTTTTCATAGTCTCAGTATGGCAGTTTATTTCCTTAATTGGGACTTCCATAGTAAGAAGACTAAAGTCAAACTTGCCTTTCTCATATCTTTAAGATAGTGCAATGAAGAGATTCTAAATCTGTTATGTATAAGTGTTCAAAAGGAAGAAGATGTCACCCAATGTAGGATGGCATCAAGCATGTCAAATGACATCAGTGCATTTTCCTTTGCCAGATTGAAATACTTCCTCACTTCTAACCCTGTTAAAAAAGTTTGATAACAGCTTTCTTGAACAGATAATGCTTGAAATATTCACTACTTGGGCTGAAAAAGATAATTAAGATTTTCAAATCTGGAGATGAAGATTACATCAACGAGTATGGGTTTCGGACCCATGCATGTTCACCTTAACCACCCAGCACCTCGTCTACAGGAAGAGATTGAAGCTAGGTAATGTGATCTGATGAGGAATTTGACAAGTCTGTGCAATTTCACTAAAGTTTGTGTATCAGCTTCTGGCAAAGTGTGCCTTATCTCATCTCCGACAGTGGATAATGTCAAGAGTTAGACTAGCTCAAACTGTATCAGAAATGAACCAAAGCTCAGGGTTTTAATACCAGTAATTTAATAAAGATTATATTTTGTGTCACTATTGAAGCCCTAAAAAATGGTTTACCACAGAATGAATTTTCATTAGTCTGTCTCTAGACATTAGAGGACACTGAAGGACATGATGTGAGTAGTGATGAGCGAGCATGCTTGTCACTACTCGGTACTCGCACGAGTATCACTGTACTCGGGCTGCTCGGCGGGGACCGAGTAATCTCGCGATACTCGTGCTTTACTCGTGGTCTTCATTTCTGCATGTTGGCGCTCTTTTGAGAGCCAGCCCTCATGCAGGGATTGGCTGGCAGACCACTGCAATGCCACAGCCCTGTTAGTTGTGGAATTGCAGTGATTGGCCGGCCTGCACAGCGTCACCGAGCCTTTATATAGGCCGGCGCGCTGTGCTCTGCTCACAGCTATTCTGACAGTGAGTGTAGGGAGAGTGTCGCTGATTCAGGGAAAGCTTTGCGGCCCTTTATAGTTAGTTCCGGAGCAGGGCTGCAAACAGTGTGACCAGAAGTCCTTCTCAGGACTATTCTAGTTGTATACAGGCAGGCAGGGTATAGCCAGGTCGGAGTACAGTAGCAGAGTCCTTCTCAGGACTATTGTTGCTATATACAGGCAGGGTATAGCCAGGTCGGAATACAGGCTAGTGACCAGAAGAGTCCTTGTCAGGACTATTGTAGCAGTATACAGGCAGGCAGGCAGGGTATATATAGCCATTCCTAGTGGTGACCGTATACCAGCCTTCATCATATCTGGGGCTGGTGTACACAGTGTAAAACAGTCCAGATAGTGTCAGACTTCTCAGTAATTGTCGCTCCTAAAAACCAGTTAGGTTCTTATTGCGTCCGTGCTTGCATTTAAAAACAGCACGTGTGTGGCAGTCGGTGGCAGGGTACAGGTGCGCGTTTTGCACAAACTATTATATAACGCACAAGTCTAGTGTATAATACACGTCAGTCAGCAGTGTCTGATAGTGTCAGACTTCTCAGTAATTGTCGCTCCTAAAAACCAGTTAGGTTCTTATTGCGTCCGTGCTTGCATTTAAAAACAGCACGTGTGTGGCAGTCGGTGGCAGGGTACAGGTGCGCGTTTTGCACAAACTATTATATAACGCACAAGTCTAGTGTATAATACACGTCAGTCAGCAGTGTCTGATAGTGTCAGACTTCTCAGTAATTGTCGCTCCTAAAAACCAGTTAGGTTCTTATTGCGTCCGTGCTTGCATTTAAAAACAGCACGTGTGTGGCAGTCGGTGGCAGGGTACAGGTGCGCGTTTTGCACAAACTATTATATAACGCACAAGTCTAGTGTATAATACACGTCAGTCAGCAGTGTCTGATAGTGTCAGACTTCTCAGTAATTGTCGCTCCTAAAAACCAGTTAGGTTCTTATTGCGTCCGTGCTTGCATTTAAAAACAGCACGTGTGTGGCAGTCGGTGGCAGGGTACAGGTGCGCGTTTTGCACAAACTATTATATAACGCACAAGTCTAGTGTATAATACACGTCAGTCAGCAGTGTCTGATAGTGTCAGACTTCTCAGTAATTGTCGCTCCTAAAAACCAGTTAGGTTCTTATTGCGTCCGTGCTTGCATTTAAAAACAGCACGTGTGTGGCAGTCGGTGGCAGGGTACAGGTGCGCGTTTTGCACAAACTATTATATAACGCACAAGTCTAGTGTATAATACACGTCAGTCAGCAGTGTCTGATAGTGTCAGACTTCTCAGTAATTGTCGCTCCTAAAAACCAGTTAGGTTCTTATTGCGTCCGTGCTTGCATTTAAAAACAGCACGTGTGTGGCAGTCGGTGGCAGGGTACAGGTGCGCGTTTTGCACAAACTATTATATAACGCACAAGTCTAGTGTATAATACACGTCAGTCAGCAGTGTCTGATAGTGTCAGACTTCTCAGTAATTGTCGCTCCTAAAAACCAGTTAGGTTCTTATTGCGTCCGTGCTTGCATTTAAAAACAGCACGTGTGTGGCAGTCGGTGGCAGGGTACAGGTGCGCGTTTTGCACAAACTATTATATAACGCACAAGTCTAGTGTATAATACACGTCAGTCAGCAGTGTCTGATAGTGTCAGACTTCTCAGTAATTGTCGCTCCTAAAAACCAGTTAGGTTCTTATTGCGTCCGTGCTTGCATTTAAAAACAGCACGTGTGTGGCAGTCGGTGTCAGGGTACAGGTGCGCGTTTTGCACAAACTATTATATAACGCACAAGTCTAGTGTATAATACACGTCAGTCAGCAGTGTCTGATAGTGTCAGACTTCTCAGTAATTGTCGCTCCTAAAAACCAGTTAGGTTCTTATTGCGTCCGTGCTTGCATTTAAAAACAGCACGTGTGTGGCAGTCGGTGGCAGGGTACAGGTGCGCGTTTTGCACAAACTATTATATAACGCACAAGTCTAGTGTATAATACACGTCAGTCAGCAGTGTCTGATAGTGTCAGACTTCTCAGTAATTGTCGCTCCTAAAAACCAGTTAGGTTCTTATTGCGTCCGTGCTTGCATTTAAAAACAGCACGTGTGTGGCAGTCGGTGGCAGGGTACAGGTGCGCGTTTTGCACAAACTATTATATAACGCACAAGTCTAGTGTATAATACACGTCAGTCAGCAGTGTCTGATAGTGTCAGACTTCTCAGTAATTGTCGCTCCTAAAAACCAGTTAGGTTCTTATTGCGTCCGTGCTTGCATTTAAAAACAGCACGTGTGTGGCAGTCGGTGTCAGGGTACAGGTGCGCGTTTTGCACAAACTATTATATAACGCACAAGTCTAGTGTATAATACACGTCAGTCAGCAGTGTCTGATAGTGTCAGACTTCTCAGTAATTGTCGCTCCTAAAAACCAGTTAGGTTCTTATTGCGTCCGTGCTTGCATTTAAAAACAGCACGTGTGTGGCAGTCGGTGGCAGGGTACAGGTGCGCGTTTTGCACAAACTATTATATAACGCACAAGTCTAGTGTATAATACACGTCAGTCAGCAGTGTCTGATAGTGTCAGACTTCTCAGTAATTGTCGCTCCTAAAAACCAGTTAGGTTCTTATTGCGTCCGTGCTTGCATTTAAAAACAGCACGTGTGTGGCAGTCGGTGGCAGCGTCAGGCTCCACGTTGTCCCTGGATAGAGACGTGCATGAGGGCCTCAAAACATTGTTCCCATTGCAAAGGAGTGGGTCTCCTGTCGTTGTAATGTCCATTCTGCAAAGAATGGGCGAAAAAATTTACCACTGGGGGTATACCTGAAACAAAGGCCTAAGTATTGCAATTTGTAACGGTCATCATCATGGTGGCGCATGAGGAGAAGGAGGAGCAGTCCAGCGATTAGCCAAACTCCAGAAGTGTGTACCCATGGGTGAGTGGAGGTACATGGCAAACTTTAAATTCCGCTCTCATTTGCTGGTGGTGTGGTGAAGTCTGGCCCAATCCAACCCTTGTTCATCTTGATCAGAGTCAGCTTGTCAGCATTTTCAGTTGACAGGCGGGTGCGTTTATCTGTAATGATTCCACCTGCGGCACTAAAAACACGCTCTGACAAAACGCTAGCAGCAGGGCAGGCCAGGCCTTCCAAGGCGTAGAGAGCCAATTCATGCCACGTGTCCAGCTTGGATACCCAATAATTGTAAGGCACAGAGGAATGTCGGAGTACAGTTGTTCGATCTGCAAGGTACTCCTTCAGCATCTGGGCAAACTTAGGATTTCTTGTGGCACTACCCCGCACCTCAGGGGCTGTGGTACGTGAGGGGCTGAGAAAACTGTCACACATCTTAAAGACTGTTCCCCTACCTCTGGCGGATTGGACTTGTGCCTCTCTCGGCTGTACGCCTCGGTTGTCCACTGATTCATGACCTATGCCGCTAGCGTTTTGTGAGGGGAATGCTTTGCCTACTTCCGTGACTATGGCCTTCTGGAACTGCTGCATTTTGCCTGACCTCTCCGCCTCGGGAATAAGAGACATAAAGTTCTCCTTTTAGCGTGGGTCTAACAGTGTTACCAACCAGTAATGATTGTCGGCCAAGATGTTCTTAACGCGAGGGTCACGAGACAGGCAGCTTACCATAAAGTCAGCCATGTGTGCCAGACTCTTAACAGCCATCACTTCAGTATCCTGACCGACACGATGACTGAACATGCTGTCCTCCTCCTCCTCATCATCTACCCTGTCCTCTGGCCAGCCACGCTGAACCGAGGATATGACTGCATGTCATATCCTCAATTTGGCCAGAGAGTTGCTCCATGTCTTCATCCTCCTCCTCGTCATAGTCCTCCACTGCACGTTGTGATGAGACGAGGCTGGGCTGTGTGTTATCATCACCCACACCCACTACTGTTTCTTGCTGAAACTCATCGCGCTCCGCCTGCAATGCATCATGTTTGTTTTCTGAGCAGAGACCATTTTAGAAGGCAGAGAAGCGGTATGGTGACGCTAATAATGTCGTCATCGCCGCTCACCATCTTGTTGTAGTCCTCAAAGTTTTGGCGGATGGTGCATAGGTCGGACATCCATCTCCACTCCTCAGGTGTTATGTGTGGAGTTTGACCCATTTCCCGACGGCTTAGGTGATGCAGGTACTCAACAACTGCCCTCTTCTGCTCACATATCCTGACCAACATGTGCAGAGTTGAATTCCAACGCGTGGGGACATCACACACCAGTCTGTGTGCCGGAAGATGCAAACGGCGTCTTAAGGCGGCAAGGCCGGCTGAAGCAGTAGGTGACTTTCGAAAATGTGCAGACAGGCGGCGAACTTTTACCAGCAGATCAGACAGCTCTGACTATGACTTTAGAAACCGCTGAACCTCGAGGTTGAGCACATGGGCCAAGCATGGAACATGTGTCAGCTGGCCTCGCCTCAAAGCCGCCACCAGGTTCCGGCCATTGTCACACACCACCTTTCCTGGCTTTAGGTTCAGAGTTGTGAGCCAGTGATCTGCCTGCTGTTTCAGAGCTGTCCACACCTCTTCTGCATTGTGGGGTTTGTCACCTATGCAGATTAGCTTCAGCACTGCCTGTTGCCGCTTCGCCGAGGCAGTGCTGCAGTGCTTCTGTGTCGCCCTGGACAAGCCAGGGGCCACAGAGCACAACACTTAAACACCCCACACTCCCTGCAGGCATATCATAGTCAAAACACAAAATCCTTGTTGCCTTCCCCAGGGGCTGTTGTCCACACCAGGGTGTGGAGCCAGGCGGTTGGTCTCCACCCACCGAGGAGGAGGGAAAACACAGGCAGTGAGAGTTAAGCTAAGGAAGTGGAAGGAGGAAAGTAGTAGAGAGGAGAAAAGTGACAGCAAAGAGCCTGAAGTTGGTCCGGGTGTGTGGCCTGGACAGGACAGCAAGGTTGGCAGGATGTGGTGACCGTCTGCAGTGGAGGCCGATTGGAGTCTGCCGTAAGGACCGTGGACGGGTGGTGACCCGGCCGTACCGGACCGGTATACAAAGCGAAGCCAGCACCATTGGCAGAGGACTTTCGGATCCCGGCAAGGCTTGGTGTCGCCGTGAATTTGCCAAATCCGTTATTGAAGGGGACCTCAGGGTTTCCAAACAGCCAAGTCCAGATAGAAGGCAACCGTACAACCGTGAAGGGGAGACACAGCCACCGGCAAGGGCAACCGTCTCCCAGGGCCAGCGCCTGTGGGCAAAAGGGGCTCCTCCGGCCCATATCCAGGTCAGGGAGCGGGTTACCGTTGGGAAACCATCACTACCAACACTTAACTTCGGTGCAGGGAGAGACAGTCATCACTAACCTGCAGGGAGGAACAACCGCAGCCGTCCGAGTGACCTGTCCATCCAGCCACTTGTTTTACCCTGAACTGTGTCATCATCATTGGGCTGAGTGAGTACCTCCGTGCCGTGCGGCACAGCGCTGCCCCTGCGACCATGCACTTCATCAGGCCCCGCAACCCGCCTGTCATCCATCTCTACCCCATCACCAGGCCCCGGGACAACCAACCCCCCTACCCACGTAGGGGAGAAATAACAACAAAGCTGCTCCCTGTCACAGGCTCCCGGGATCCCCGTCCAGAGCAGCGGTGGTGTCCACACAATCACCACAACCGTGGGTGGCGTCACGGACAATATCCCCAAAACCCAAACCACCCCTTTTCACTCACGGGCGAGTAGCGCCGCTCGAGTCCCCGGGATCCGGCCATCGCTCGAGCCAACGAGCAGCAGCAGCCGTAGAGCTGCGTCAGCCGGACCCGAGCAGTGGGAGAGCGCACCGTCCCCTCCTCCGCCAGCGACACTTACAGCTTGGGACTGGTGTGGAGGGTAAAGTGGATCAGGATGCGCAGGAGGAGGAGGAGGCTGAGGAGCATGACATTCCGGAGCTGTAGAGTGTGTGTGAAACCCTGACTGAGGTAGGGCCTGCAAAACTTGGTGTGTGAAGGACGTATTCCGTCCCTCGCTCAGACTGGGTCCCAGCTTGCACAATATTAACCCAGTGTGACGTCAACGAGATGTAGCGGCCTTGCCCACATGCACTTGTCCACGTGTCTGTGGTTAGGTGGACTTTGGCTGAAACAGCGTTGTTCCGGGCACGTGTGATGTTTTGTGACACGTGGTTAGTTATGCAATGCGGGGACGGCACACAGGGAGAAATAGTGGCGGCTGTGGACCGAGTAACGTGGGACAGCTGCCACCATCAGTTCGCGGAATGCTTCTGTCTCAACCAGCCTAAAAGGCAACATTTCCAGCGCAAGCAGTCGCGAAATGTTAGCATTTAGAACTGTGGCATGTGGGGTGTTGGCAGTGTATTTGCGCCTGCGCTCAAAGGTTTGCTGAATGGATAACTGAACGTTGCGCTGGGACAAGGACGTGCTTGATGATGGTGTTCTTTCTGCGTAGGCAACTGCAGGTGCAGGAGTGGAGGAGGCTTGTTCGCAGGCAGCATGGACAGGGGATTGGCTCGCATGCACAACCAGCGAAGACGTAGCAGTGACATCAGCAAGCACTGCTCCTCGACTCTGTTGTACTTCCCACAAAGTCGGGTGCTTGGCTGACATGTGCCTGATCATGCTGGTGGTGGTCAGGCTGCTAGTTTTGGTACCCCTGCTGATGCTGGCATGGCAGGTGTTGCAAATGGCCTTTTTAGAATCATCTGGAGCCAACTTAAAAAACTGCCAGTGTCAGAGTTCCTGGTTTTCCAGTTTTCTTTTGAAAGAGCTTGCCCTTTGTTAACATGGAGTTTTCTGTTATGTTGCCCTACTTCCTGTCCATCTGTTTAAAAGCCGCCCCTAAAGCTTAGTCCAGTGCCTGAGTATACTGCTTCCTGTGTGCTCCTGCCCTGCTGCTTTTGGTTCCTGATTGTTATTCGGATCCTCTTGGAAAACAACCGACACCGACTCTGGACTTCATCTGGTATCATCTAGCTGTACCTGGACTCCGTTTGCCGTCTTTGGTCGGAACTTCTGCCCGGTTCCTTCCGTTTAATACCACTCTGGACTCACATCACGTACAGACATTTTTCGACTTACCTATTGCCCTTTTGTGTCCCGGCTGCTGCGCATTTAGGGCTTCTGGGGTGATTGCCAGACAGTCCCTGTATAGGGGTTTGCTGTTGGTGGTCTCCCTGGGGGAGTCCGGTGCGCGGTACCGGGAATTCCCTTTCGCTCAGTCCCTGGAAGGTATTTCCTGTATTTATGTTCTACTGTGTTTTTGTTCCGTTTATGTACATATTTGCTGGTTGCATATTATAAATGTCTTGCACCAAGAACTCGTCTCTGGTTGTCATTGCCCTAACGCAATCGAAATCCTCAATACATACAATAGTATTACAGCCAGACTCGGGAAGACCTAACATTTGTACAGGCACCTTGTGTCGTGTTGTTCCGGGGAACAGTTGACTGACGTCTGCCTGGGGCCACCACTCTGCTTCTTACTGCCTGTTGTGATGCTACGCCTCCCTCCCCCTGTGCACTGCTGTCCTCGCTCTGCATATCCTCCTGCCAGGTTGGGTCAGTTACTGGATCATCCACCACGTCGTCTTCCTCTTCCGCACCCTGCTCCTCCTCCTGACTTCCTGACAATTGTGTCTCATCATCGGCCACCCCTTGTTGAGACACGTTGCCAACTTCGTGAGAACGTGGCTGCTCAAATATTTGTGCATCTGTACATACAATCTCGTCATGGCCCACTTCAACAGGAGCTGGCGAGAGGCCAGAATTTGTGAATGGAAACGTGAACGAACAGCTATTCCGAGTGTCCAAGTGTGGGATCAGTAATGTCCGTGGACGTGTACTCGGCCTGGTGGTAGGAAGGAGGATCAGGTTCTGAAATGTGCGGTGCAGTATCACGGCTACTGACACTTGACCGTGTGGAAGACAGAGTGTTTGTGGTGGTGCCAATCTGACTGGAAGCATTATCCGCTATCCAACTAACAACCTGTTGACACTGGTCTTGGTTCAAGAGGGGTGTACTGCTGCGGTCCCCAAGAATTTGGGACAGGACGTGCGAGCGACTAGATGTGGCCCTTTGTTGTGGCGAAATTAGAGCTTGCACACAACCTCGGTGTCTGCCTGCACCACCATCACGTCCACTTCCTTGTTCGTTGACAACGCCCTTGCGCATTTTGCAATGCTGTGCTGATGTGTATTCACTAGACTTGTGTGTTATATCCAAGTTTGTGCAAAACTCACACAAATGCAGCGGAAAGCTGCCACCAACAGGCACACACGTGCGGTTTTTAAATGCAAGCACGGAGGCACTAAGAACCTAACAGGTCTCTATCCAGGGACAACGTAGAGCCTCCCAATGTTTGGCTTCCCTGCCTAAGGGCTATACTATAATACACCCACTTCCTTCCAATGGGCACTTCAGGTTTACAGGCCTTCATGCACGTCTCTATCCAGGGACAACGTGGAGCCTCCCAATGTTTGGCTTCCCTGCCTAAGGGCTATACTATAATACACCCACTTCCTTCCAATGGGCACTTCAGGTTTACAGGCCTTCATGCACGTCTCTATCCAGGGACAACGTGGAGCCTCCCAATGTTTGGCTTCCCTGCCTAAGGGCTATACTATAATACACCCACTTCCTTCCAATGGGCACTTCAGGTTTACAGGCCTTCATGCACGTCTCTATCCAGGGACAACGTGGAGCCTCCCAATGTTTGGCTTCCCTGCCTAAGGGCTATACTATAATACACCCACTTCCTTCCAATGGGCACTTCAGGTTTACAGGCCTTCATGCACGTCTCTATCCAGGGACAACGTGGAGCCTCCCAATGTTTGGCTTCCCTGCCTAAGGGCTATACTATAATACACCCACTTCCTTCCAATGGGCACTTCAGGTTTACAGGCCCTCATGCACGTCTGTATGCAGGGGCATTGGTGAACCTCACAATTTAGGACTGCCCTGGCAAAGGAAAATACTACAAAGACTCACTTCCTCAAAATGGGCACATTAGACTCAAGAGGCCTTCATGTACGTCTCTTCTCAGGGACATCGGAGTGCCACACAATGTTTTCACGTAAAATCTTTCATGTATTGATCTCAAAAAGTAACATACACCAGCTCTATCTCACTATTGGGTATGTGCCCTTAACATTTCCGCCATGAAAAATCATTTTGGGGTCATTTTGGAAGGTTTTCTGGTGAGTCCGTAAAAATGGCGTAAAACGCGGACAAAATTGTTCACAGCTGTGACTTTTGAGTGATAAATGCTTCAAGGGGTCTTCCCCATGCTGTTGCCATGTCATTTGAGCACTCTTCTGAGACTTTTGTGACATTTTTAGGGTTTCTCCATGCTGCCGGGAGGTCATTTCACAAAAATACTCGGGTCTCCCATAGGATAACATTGGGCTCGTTGCTCGGGCCGAGTACACGAGTATCTTGGGAGGCTCGGCCCGAGCTTCGAGCACCCGAGCTTTTTAGTACTCGCTCATCACTAGATGTGAGGGCCACTCCACTGGAAGCTGCTTTTTTTTTATCATGAGGCAAAGTGGTGCTGTGGCTTAGTGGGTTAAAGTGCCTGTCTTGTAAATGGGAGATCCTGAGTTCAAATCTCAGCAGTGCCTTCTTTTCATAGTCTCAGTATGGCAGTTTATTTCCTTAACTGGGACTACCATAGTAAGAAGACTAAAGTCAAACTTTCCTTTCTCATATCCCTAAGATAGTGCAATGAAGCCCTGGCATCAAGCATGTCAAATGACATCAGTGCATTTTCCTTTGCCAGATTGAAATACTTCCACACTTCTAACCCTGTTAAAAAAGTTTGATAACAGCTTTCTTGAACAGATAATGCTTGAAATATTCACTACTTGGGCTGAAAAAGATAATTAAGATTTTCAAATCTGGAGATGAAGATTACATCAACGAGTATGGGATTCGGACCCATGCATGTTCACCTTAACCACCCAGCACCTCGTCTACAGGAAGAGATTGAAGCTAGGTAATGTGATCTGATGAGGAATTTGAAAAGTCTGTGCAATTTCACTAAAGTTTGTGTATCAGCTTCTGGCAAAGTGTGCCTTATCTCATCTCCGACAGTGGATAATGTCAAGAGTTAGACTAGCTCAAACTGTATCAGAAATGAACCAAAGCTCAGGGTTTTAATACCAGTAATTTAATAAAGATTATTTTTTGTGTCACTATTGAAGCCCTAAAAAATGGTTTACCACAGAATGATTTTTCATTAGTCTGTCTCTAGACATTAGAGGACACTGAAGGACATGATGTGAGGGCCACTCTACTGGAAGCTGCTTTTTTCATTATCATGAGGCATAGTGGTGCTGTGGCTTAGTGGGTTAGAGTGCCTGTCTCGTAAACAGGAGATACTGAGTTCAAATCTCAGCAGTGCCTTCTTTTCATAGTCTCAGTATGGAGGTTTATTTCCTTAACTGTAACTTTCATAGTAAGAAGACTAAAGTCAAACTTGCCTTTCTCATATCCCTAAGATAGTGCAATGAAGCCCTGGCATCAAGCATGTCAAATGACATCAGTGCATTTTCCTTTGCCAGATTGAAATACTTCCACACTTCTAACCGTGTTAAAAAAGTTTGATAACAGCTTTCTTGAACAGATAATGCTTGAAATATTCACTACTTGGGCTGAAAAAGATAATTAAGATTTTCAAATCTGGAGATGAAGATTACATCAACGAGTATGGGATTCGGACCCATGCATGTTCACCTTAACCACCCAGCACCTCGTCTACAGGAAGAGATTGAAGCTAGGTAATGTGATCTGATGAGGAATTTGAAAAGTCTGTGCAATTTCACTAAAGTTTGTGTATCAGCTTCTGGCAAAGTGTGCCTTATCTCATCTCCGACAGTGGATAATGTCAAGAGTTAGACTAGCTCAAACTGTATCAGAAATGAACCAAAGCTCAGGGTTTTAATACCAGTAATTTAATAAAGATTATTTTTTGTGTCACTATTGAAGCCCTAAAAAATGGTTTACCACAGAATGATTTTTCATTAGTCTGTCTCTAGACATTAGAGGACACTGAAGGACATGATGTGAGGGCCACTCTACTGGAAGCTGCTTTTTTCATTATCATGAGGCATAGTGGTGCTGTGGCTTAGTGGGTTAAAGTGCCTGTCTCGTAAACAGGAGATACTGAGTTCAAATCTCAGCAGTGCCTTCTTTTCATAGTCTCAGTATGGAGGTTTATTTCCTTAACTGTAACTTTCATAGTAAGAAGACTAAAGTCAAACTTGCCTTTCTCATATCCCTAAGATAGTGCAATGAAGCTCTGGCATCAAGCATGTCAAATGACATCAGTGCATTTTCCTTTGCCAGATTGAAATACTTCCACACTTCTAACCCTGTTAAAAAAGTTTGATAACAGCTTTCTTGAACAGATAATGCTTGAAATATTCACTACTTGGGCTGAAAAAGATAATTAAGATTTTCAAATCTGGAGATGAAGATTACATCAACGAGTATGGGATTCGGACCCATGCATGTTCACCTTAACCACCCAGCACCTCGTCTACAGGAAGAGATTGAAGCTAGGTAATGTGATCTGATGAGGAATTTGAAAAGTCTGTGCAATTTCACTAAAGTTTGTGTATCAGCTTCTGGCAAAGTGTGCCTTATCTCATCTCCGACAGTGGATAATGTCAAGAGTTAGACTAGCTCAAACTGTATCAGAAATGAACCAAAGCTCAGGGTTTTAATACCAGTAATTTAATAAAGATTATTTTTTGTGTCACTATTGAAGCCCTAAAAAATGGTTTACCACAGAATGAATTTTCATTAGTCTGTCTCTAGACATTAGAGGACACTGAAGGACATGATGTGAGGGCCACTCTACTGGAAGCTGCTTTTTTCATTATCATGAGGCATAGTGGTGCTGTGGCTTAGTGGGTTAAAGCGGCTGTCTCGTAAACAGGAGATACTGAGTTCAAATCTCAGCAGTGCATTCTTTTCATAGTCTCAGTATGGAGGTTTATTTCCTTAACTGTAACTTTCATAGTAAGAAGACTAAAGTCAAACTTGCCTTTCTCATATCCCTAAGATAGTGCAATGAAGCTCTGGCATCAAGCATGTCAAATGACATCAGTGCATTTTCCTTTGCCAGATTGAAATACTTCCACACTTCTAACCCTGTTAAAAAAGTTTGATAACAGCTTTCTTGAACAGATAATGCTTGAAATATTCACTACTTGGGCTGAAAAAGATAATTAAGATTTTCAAATCTGGAGATGAAGATTACATCAACGAGTATGGGTTTCGGACCCATGCATGTTCACCTTAACCACCCAGCACCTCGTCTACAGGAAAAGACTGAAGCTAGGTAATGTGATCTGATGAGGAATTTGACAAGTCTGTGCAATTTCACTAAAGTTTGTGTATCAGCTTCTGGCAAAGTGTGCCTTATCTCATCTCCGACAGTGGATAATGTCAAGAGTTAGACTAGCTCAAACTGTATCAGAAATGAACCAAAGCTCAGGGTTTTAATACCAGTAATTTAATAAAGATTATATTTTGTGTCACTATTGAAGCCCTAAAAAATGGTTTACCACAGAATGAATTTTCATTAGTCTGTCTCTAGACATTAGAGGACACTGAAGGACATGATGTGAGGGCCACTCCACTGGAAGCTGCTTTTTTTTATCATGAGGCAATGTGGTGCTGTGGCTTAGTGAGTTAAAGTGCCTGTCTTGTAAACGGGAGATCCTGAGTTCAAATCTCAGCAGTGCCTTCTTTTCATAGTCTCAGTATGGAGGTTTATTTCCTTAACTGTAACTTTCATAGTAAGAAGACTAAAGTCAAACTTGCCTTTCTCATATCCCTAAGATAGTGCAATGAAGCCCTGGCATCAAGCATGTCAAATGACATCAGTGCATTTTCCTTTGCCAGATTGAAATACTTCCACACATCTAACCCTGTTAAAAAAGTTTGATAACAGCTTTCTTGAACAGATAATGCTTGAAATATTCACTACTTGGGCTGAAAAAGATAATTAAGATGTTCAAATCTGGAGATGAATATTACATCAACGAGTATGGGATTCATACCCATGCATGTTCACCTTAACCACCCAGCACCTCGTCTACAGGAAAAGACTGAAGCTAGGTAATGTGATCTGATGAGGAATTTGACAAGTCTGTGCAATTTCACTAAAGTTTGTGTATCAGCTTCTGGCAAAGTGTGCCTTATCTCATCTCCGACAGTGGATAATGTCAAGAGTTAGACTAGCTCAAACTGTATCAGAAATGAACCAAAGCTCAGGGTTTTAATACCAGTAATTTAATAAAGATTATATTTTGTGTCACTATTGAAGCCCTAAAAAATGGTTTACCACAGAATGAATTTTCATTAGTCTGTCTCTAGACATTAGAGGACACTGAAGGACATGGTGTGAGGGCCACTCTACTGGAAGCTGCTTTTTTTATTATCATGAGGCAAAGTGGTGCTGTGGCTTAGTGGGTTAAAGCACCTGTCTCGTAAACAGGAGATCCTGAGTTTACATCTCAGCACTGCCTTCTTTTCATAGTCTCAGTATGGCAGTTTATTTCCTTAACTGGGACTTCCATAGTAAGAAGACTAAAGTCAAACTTGCCTTTATCATATCTTTAAGATAGTGCAATGAAGAGATTCTAAATCTGTTATGTATAAGTGTTCAAAAGGAAGAAGATGTCACCCAATGTAGGATGGCATCAAGCATGTCAAATGACAACAGTGCGTTTTCCTTTGCCAGATTGAAATACTTCCACACATCTAACCCTGTTAAAAAAGTTTGATAACAGCTTTCTTGAACAGATAATGCTTTATATATTCACTACTTGGGCTGAAAAAGATAATTAAGATTTTCAAATCTGGAGATGAAGATTACATCAACGAGTATGGGATTCGGACCCATGCATGTTCACCTTAACCACCCAGCACTTCGTCTACAGGAAGAGACTGAAGCTAGGTAATGTGATCTGATGAGGAATTTGACAAGTCTGTGCAATTTCACTAACGTTTGTGTATCAGCTTCTGGCAAAGTGGGCCTTATCCCATCTCCGACAGTGGATAATGTGTAGAGTTAGACTAGCTCAAGCTGTATCAGAAATGAACCAAAGCTCAGGGATTTAATACCAGTAATTTAATAAAGATTATATTTTGTCACTATTGAAGCACTAGAAAATGGTTTACCACAGAATGAATTTTCATTAGTCTGTCTCTAGACATTAGAGGACACTGAAGGATATGATGTGAGGGCCACTCTACTGGAAGCTGCTTTTTTTATTATCATGAGGCAAAGTGGTGCTGTGGCTTAGTCGGTTAAAGTGCCTGTCTTGTAAACAGGAGATCCTGAGTTCAAATCTCAGCAGTGCCTTCTTTTCATAGTCTCAGTATGGAGGTTTATTTCCGTAATTGTAACTTCCATAGTAAGAAGACTAAAGTCAAACTTGCCTTTCTCATATCCCTAAGATAGTGCAATGAAGAGATTCTAAATCTGTTATGTATAAGTGTTCAAAAGGAAGAAGATGTCACCCAATGTAGGATGGCATCAAGCATGTCAAATGACATCAGTGCATTTTCCTTTGCCAGATTGAAATACTTCCACACATCTAACCCTGTTAAAAAAGTTTGATAACAGCTTTCTTGAACAGATAATGCTTGAAATATTCACTACTTGGGCTGAAAAAGATAATTAAGATGTTCAAATCTGGAGATGAATATTACATCAACGAGTATGGGATTCATACCCATGCATGTTCACCTTAACCACCCAGCACCTCGTCTACAGGAAAAGACTGAAGCTAGGTAATGTGATCTGATGAGGAATTTGACAAGTCTGTGCAATTTCACTAAAGTTTGTGTATCAGCTTCTGGCAAAGTGTGCCTTATCTCATCTCCGACAGTGGATAATGTCAAGAGTTAGACTAGCTCAAACTGTATCAGAAATGAACCAAAGCTCAGGGTTTTAATACCAGTAATTTAATAAAGATTATTTTTTGAGTCACTATTGAAGCCCTAAAAAATGGTTTACCACAGAATGAATTTTCATTAGTCTGTCTCTAGACATTAGAGGACACTAAAGGACATGATGTGTGGGCCACTCTACTGGAAGCTGCTTTTTTTATTACCATGAGGCAAAGTGGTGCTGTGGCTTAGTGGGTTAAAGCGCCTGTCTCGTAAACAGGAGATCCTGAGTTTACATCTCAGCACTGCCTTCTTTTCATAGTCTCAGTATGGCAGTTTATTTCCTTAACTGGGACTTCCATAGTAAGAAGACTAAAGTCAAACTTGCCTTTTTCATATCTTTAAGATAGTGCAATGAAGAGATTCTAAATCTGTTATATATAAGTGTTCAAAAGGAAGAAGATGTCACCCAATGTAGGATGGCATCAAGCATGTCAAATGACAACAGTGCGTTTTCCTTTGCCAGATTGAAATACTTCCACACATCTAACCCTGTTAAAAAAGTTTGATAACAGCTTTCTTGAACAGATAATGCTTTATATATTCACTACTTGGGCTGAAAAAGATAATTAAGATTTTCAAATCTGGAGATGAAGATTACATCAACGAGTATGGGATTCGGACCCATGCATGTTCACCTTAACCACCCAGCACTTCGTCTACAGGAAGAGACTGAAGCTAGGTAATGTGATCTGATGAGGAATTTGACAAGTCTGTGCAATTTCACTAAAGTTTGTGTATCAGCTTCTGGCAAAGTGTGCCTTATCTCATCTCCGACAGTGGATAATGTCAAGAGTTAGACTAGCTCAAACTGTATCAGAAATGAACCAAAGCTCAGGGTTTTAATACCAGTAATTTAATAAAGATTATATTTTGTGTCACTATTGAAGCCCTTAAAAAATGGTTTACCACAGAATGAATTTTCATTAGTCTGTCTCTAGACATTAGAGGACACTGAAGGACATGGTGTGAGGGCCACTCTACTGGAAGCTGCTTTTTTTATTATCATGAGGCAAAGTGGTGCTGTGGCTTAGTGGGTTAAAGCGCCTGTCTCGTAAACAGGAGATCCTGAGTTTACATCTCAGCACTGCCTTCTTTTCATAGTCTCAGTATGGCAGTTTATTTCCTTAACTGGGACTTCCATAGTAAGAAGACTAAAGTCAAACTTGCCTTTATCATATCTTTAAGATAGTGCAATGAAGAGATTCTAAATCTGTTATGTATAAGTGTTCAAAAGGAAGAAGATGTCACCCAATGTAGGATGGCATCAAGCATGTCAAATGACAACAGTGCGTTTTCCTTTGCCAGATTGAAATACTTCCACACATCTAACCCTGTTAAAAAAGTTTGATAACAGCTTTCTTGAACAGATAATGCTTTATATATTCACTACTTGGGCTGAAAAAGATAATTAAGATTTTCAAATCTGGAGATGAAGATTACATCAACGAGTATGGGATTCGGACCCATGCATGTTCACCTTAACCACCCAGCACTTCGTCTACAGGAAGAGACTGAAGCTAGGTAATGTGATCTGATGAGGAATTTGACAAGTCTGTGCAATTTCACTAAAGTTTGTGTATCAGCTTCTGGCAAAGTGGGCCTTATCCCATCTCCGACAGTGGATAATGTGTAGAGTTAGACTAGCTCAAGCTGTATCAGAAATGAACCAAAGCTCAGGGATTTAATACCAGTAATTTAATAAAGATTATATTTTGTCACTATTGAAGCACTAGAAAATGGTTTACCACAGAATGAATTTTCATTAGTCTGTCTCTAGACATTAGAGGACACTGAAGGATATGATGTGAGGGCCACTCTACTGGAAGCTGCTTTTTTTATTATCATGAGGCAAAGTGGTGCTGTGGCTTAGTCGGTTAAAGTGCCTGTCTTGTAAACAGGAGATCCTGAGTTCAAATCTCAGCAGTGCCTTCTTTTCATAGTCTCAGTATGGAGGTTTATTTCCGTAATTGTAACTTCCATAGTAAGAAGACTAAAGTCAAACTTGCCTTTCTCATATCCCTAAGATAGTGCAATGAAGAGATTCTAAATCTGTTATGTATAAGTGTTCAAAAGGAAGAAGATGTCACCCAATGTAGGATGGCATCAAGCATGTCAAATGACAACAGTGCGTTTTCCTTTGCCAGATTGAAATACTTCCACACATCTAACCCTGTTAAAAAAGTTTGATAACAGCTTTCTTGAACAGATAATGCTTTAAATATTCACTACTTGGGCTGAAAAAGATAATTAAGATTTTCAAATCTGGAGATGAAGATTACATCAACGAGTATGGGATTCGGACCCATGCATGTTCACCTTAACCACCCAGCACTTCGTCTACAGGAAGAGACTGAAGCTAGGTAATGTGATCTGATGAGGAATTTGACAAGTCTGTGCAATTTCACTAAAGTTTGTGTATCAGCTTCTGGCAAAGTGGGCCTTATCCCATCTCCGACAGTGGATAATGTCAAGAGTTAGACTAGCTCAAGCTGTATCAGAAATGAACCAAAGCTCAGGGTTTTAATACCAGTAATTTAATAAAGATTATATTTTGTGTCACTATTGAAGCCCTAAAAAATGGTTTACCACAGAATGAATTTTCATTAGTCTGTCTCTAGACATAAGAGGACACTGAAGGACATGGTGTGAGGGCCACTCTACTGGAAGCTGCTTTTTTTATTATCATGAGGCAAAGTGGTGCTGTGGCTTTGTGGGTTAAAGTGCCTGTCTCGTAAACAGGAGATCCTGAGTTCAAATCTCAGCAGTGCCTTCTTTTCATAGTCTCAGTATGGAGGTTTATTTCCTTAACTGTAACTTTCATAGTAAGAAGACTAAAGTCAAACTTGCCTTTCTCATATCCCTAAGGCCCCCTTCACACGTCCGTGATACACGTGCGTGTTTGGTCCGTTTCCGTATATACCGGAGACACGGCCAAACGTGCACCAATGTTAATCTATGATTGTGGTCACACGTCCGTTATTTCATTATGTCCGTGTGTGCGTGTCCGTGATCCGTATGTGTTTGCGTTTGGCACGGATGCATGTCCGTTATCTGCACGGAGCACGCACACGTGGACACAATGAAAGTCTATGGGTATGTGCACACACGTTAGTAAACACGTATGCATATACCTATAGTCCGTGTCCGTTTGGTGTTTTTATTTCTAGTGATGTCGGCTATTCTTTCTATTTCTGTGTATGTCGGTCAATCTCCCTGAGTCCGTCGGTCAGTCTCTCTGTCGGTCTCTCTGTCTGTCTGTCCCTCTCTCACAGTCTGTCGGTCAGTTTCCCCCCCTCTCTCATACTTACCGTTCCCCGATCTCCGGCGCAGCGCTGCACGGCATTCACACTGCTGCGGCGGCTTTTACTATTTTGAAAAAGCCGGCCGCCCATTAAACAATCTCCTATTCCCTGCTTTCCCCGCCCACCGGCGCCTATGATTGGTTACAGTGAGACACGCCCCCACGCTGAGTGACAGGTGTCACTTTGCACCCAATCACAGCAGCCGGTGGGCGTGTCTATACTGTGCAGTAAAATAAATAAATAAATAATTAAAAAAAAACGGCGTGCGGTTCCCCCCAATTTTAATGCCAGCCAGATAAAGCCATACGGCTGAAGGCTGGTATTCTCAGGATGGGGAGCTCCACGTTATGGGGAGCCCCCCACCCTAACAATATCAGTCAGCAGCCGCCCAGAATTGCCGCATACATTATATGCGACAGTTCTGGGGCTGTACCCGGCTCTTCCCGATTTGCCCTGGTGCCGTTGGCAAATCGGGGTAATAAGGAGTTATTGGCAGCCCATAGCTGCCAATAAGTCCTAGATTAATCATGTCAGGCGTCTATGAGACACCTTCCATGATTAATCTGTAAGTTACAGTAAAAAAACACACACACCCGAAAAAATCCTTTATTTGAAATAAAAAACACACACAAATTCCCTCATTACCAATTTATTAACCCCGACAAACCCTCCATGTCCGGCGTACTCCACGGACCTCCAGCGTCGCGTCCAGCTCTGCTGCATGGAGGTGACAGGAGCAGCAGAAGACACCGCCGCTCCGGTCACCTCCACACAGCAAATGAGGTGAGTAGCGCGATCAGCTGCTGTCAGTCAGGTAACTCGCGGCCACCGCTGGATCCAGCGGTGGCCGCGGGTAACCTCGGTGACAGCAGCTGATCGCGCTACTCATCTCATTAGCTGCATGGAGGTGACCGGAGCGGCGGTGTATTCTGCAGCTCCTGTCACCTGCATGCAGCAGAGCTGGACGCGACGCTGGAGGTCCGTGGAGTACGCCGGACATGGAGGGTTTGTCGGGGTTAATAAATTGGTAATGAGGGAATTTGTGTGTGTTTTTTATTTCAAATAAAGGATTTTTTCGGGTGTGTGTGTTTTTTTACTGTAACTTACAGATTAATCATGGAAGGTGTCTCATAGACGCCTGACATGATTAATCTAGGACTTATTGGCAGCTATGGGCTGCCAATAACTCCTTATTACCCCGATTTGCCAACGGCACCAGGGCAAATCGGGAAGAGCCGGGTACAGCCCCAGAACTGTCGCATATAATGTATGCGGCAATTCTGGGCGGCTGCTGACTGATATTGTTAGGGTGGGGGGCTTCCCATAACGTGGAGCTCCCCATCCTGAGAATACCAGCCTTCAGCCGTATGGCTTTATCTGGCTGGCATTAAAATTGGGGGGAACCGCACGCCGTTTTTTTTTAATTATTTATTTATTTATTTTACTGCACAGTATAGACACGCCCACCGGCTGCTGTGATTGGGTGCAGTGTGACACCTGTCACTCAGCGTGGGGGCGTGTCTCACTGTAACCAATCATAGGCGCCGGTGGGCGGGGAAAGCAGGGAAAAGGAGATTGTTTAATGAGCGGCCGGCTTTTTCAAAATAGTAAAAGCCGCCGCAGCCATGTGAATGTCGTGCAGCGCTGCGCCGGGGATCGGTGAGTATGAGAGAGGGGGGGAAACTTCAGTCAATCGGGGGATTAGCGGTCACCGGTGAATCCTTCACAGGTGACCGCAAATCAGTACTCGACACAGACAGAGCCGTGGTATGAGGATGAAGTCGGGTGAAGTTCACCCGAGTTCATTCTCATCGCGCAACTCTGTCTGCTGTCAGCCGACATTTATAAACGACATTGTGCATCACACACACGGACATTACACACGGACATTACACGTACACATACACGTTAATTCCACACGCACACACGGACGTTCTGCACACAAACACGGCTAGCATACGCAATTCACACAGGTGCCACACGGACCATAAAAACGGACACAAAAACGGGACACGGACCCGAAAAACGGCCCGTAACACACGTGCGTGTTTTTCACGGACGTGTGAAGGGGGCCTAAGATAGTGCTATGAAGAGATTATAAATCTGTTATGTATAAATGTTCAAAAGGAAGAAGATGTCACCCAATGTAGGATGGCATCAAGCATGTGCTGTGGCTTAGTGGGTTAAAGCGCCTGTCTTGTAAACAGGAGATCCTGAGTTCAAATCTCAGCAGTGCCTTCTTTTCATAGTCTCAGTATGGAGGTTTATTTCCGTAATTGTAACTTTCATAGTAAGAAGACTAAAGTCAAACTTGCCTTTCTCATATCCCTAAGATAGTGCTATGAAGAGATTCTAAATCTGTTATGTATAAGTGTTCAAAAGGAAGAAGATGTCACCCAATGTAGGATGGCATCAAGCATGTCAAATGACATCAGTGCATTTTCCTTTGCCAGATTGAAATACTTCCACACAACTAACCCTGTTAAAAAAGTTTGATAACAGCTTTCTTGAACAGATAATGCTTTAAATATTCACCACTTGGGCTGAAAAAGATAATTAAGATTTTCAAATCTGGAGATGAAGATTACATCGAGTATGGGATTCATACCCATGCATGTTCACCTTAACCTCTCAGCACCTCGTCTACAGGAAAAGACTGAAGCTAGGTAATGTGATCTGATGAGGAATTTGAGAAGTATGTGCAATTTCACTAAAGTTTGTGTATCAGCTTCTGGCAAAGTGGGCCTTATCCCATCTCCGACAGTGGATAATGTCAAGAGTTAGACTAGCTCAAGCTGTATCAGAAATTAACCAAAGCTCAGGGTTTTAATACCAGTAATTTAATAAAGATTATATTTTGTGTCACTATTGAAGCCCTAAAAAATGGTTTACCACAGAATGAATTTTCATTAGTCTGTCTCTAGACATTAGAGGACACTGAAGGACATGGTGTGAGGGCCACTCTACTGGAAGCTGCTTTTTTTATTATCATGAGGCAAAGTGGTGCTGTGGCTTAGTGGGTGAAAGCGCCTGTCTTGTAAACAGGAGATCCTGAGTTCAAATCTCAGCAGCGCCTTCTTTTCATAGTCTCAGTATGGAGGTTTATTTCCGTAATTGTAACTTTCATAGTAAGAAGACTAAAGTCAAACTTGCCTTTCTCATATCCCTAAGATAGTGCAATGAAGAGATTCTAAATCTGTTATGTAAAAGTGTTCAAAAGGAAGAAGATGTCACCCAATGTAGGATGGCAGCAAGCATGTCAAATGACAACAGTGTGTTTTCCTTTGCCAGATTGAAATACTTCCACACATCTAACCCTGTTAAAAAAGTTTGATAACAGCTTTCTTGAACAGATAATGCTTTAAATATTCACTACTTGGGCTGAAAAAGATAATTAAGATTTTCAAATCTGGAGATGAAGATTACATCAACGAGTATGGGATTCGGACCCATGCATGTTAACCTTAACCACCCAGCACTTCGTCTACAGGAAGAGACTGAAGCTAGGTAATGTGATCTGATGAGGAATTTGACAAGTCTGTGCAATTTCACTAAAGTTTGTGTATCAGCTTCTGGCAAAGTGGGCCTTATCCCATCTCCGACAGTGGATAATGTCAAGAGTTAGACTAGCTCAAGCTGTATCAGAAATGAACCAAAGCTCAGGGTTTTAATACCAGTAATTTAATAAAGATTATATTTTGTGTCACTATTGAAGCCCTAAAAAATGGTTTACCACAGAATGAATTTTCATTAGTCTGTCTCTAGACATTAGAGGACACTGAAGGATATGATGTGAGGGCCACTCTACTGGAAGCTGCTTTTTTTATTATCATGAGGCAAAGTGGTGCTGTGGCTTAGTGGGTTAAAGCGCCTGTCTCGTAAACAGGAGATCCTGAGTTCAAATCTCAGCAGTGCCTTCTTTTCATAGTCTCAGTATGGAGGTTTATTTCCTTAACTGTAACTTTCATAGTAAGAAGACTAAAGTCTAACTTGCCTTTCTCATATCCCTAAGATAGTGCTATGAAGAGATTCTAAATCTGTTATGTATAAGTGTTCAAAAGGAAGAAGATGTCACCCAATGTAGGATGGCATCAAGCATGTCAAATGACATCAGTGCATTTTCCTTTGCCAGATTGAAATACTTCCACACATCTAACCCTGTTAAAAAAGTTTGATAACAGCTTTCTTGAACAGATAATGCATTAAATATTCACCACTTGGGCTGAAAAAGATAATTAAGATTTTCAAATCTGGAGATGAAGATTACATCGAGTATGGGATTCATACCCATGCATGTTCACCTTAACCTCTCAGCACCTCGTCTACAGGAAAAGACTGAAGCTAGGTAATGTGATCTGATGAGGAATTTGAGAAGTATGTGCAATTTCACTAAAGTTTGTGTATCAGCTTCTGGCAAAGTGGGCCTTATCCCATCTCCGACAGTGGATAATGTCAAGAGTTAGACTAGCTCAAGCTGTATCAGAAATGAACCAAAGCTCAGGGTTTTAATACCAGTAATTTAATAAAGATTATATTTTGTGTCACTATTGAAGCCCTAAAAAATGGTTTACCACAGAATGAATTTTCATTAGTCTGTCTCTAGACATTAGAGGACACTGAAGGATATGATGTGAGGGCCACTCTACTGGAAGCTGCTTTTTTTTATTATCATGAGGCAAAGTGGTGCTGTGGCTTAGTGGGTTAAAGCGCCTGTCTTGTAAACAGTAGATCCTGAGTTCAAATCTCAGCAGTGCCTTCTTTTCATAGTCTCAGTATGGCAGTTTATTTCCTTAACTGGGACTTCCATAGTAAGAAGACTAAAGTCAAACTTGCCTTTCTCATATCCCTAAGATAGTGCTATGAAGAGATTCTAAATCTGTTATGTATAAGTGTTCAAAAGGAAGAAGATGTCACCCAATGTAGGATGGCATCAAGCATGTCAAATGACAACAGTGCGTTTTCCTTTGCCAGATTGAAATACTTCCACACATCTAACCCTGTTAAAAAAGTTTGATAACAGCTTTCTTGAACAGATAATGCTTTAAATATTCACTACTTGGGCTGAAAAAGATAATTAAGATTTTCAAATCTGGAGATGAAGATTACATCAACGAGTATGGGATTCGGACCCATGCATGTTCACCTTAACCACCCAGCACTTCGTCTACAGGAAGAGACTGAAGCTAGGTAATGTGATCTGATGAGGAATTTGACAAGTCTGTGCAATTTCACTAAAGTTTGTGTATCAGCTTCTGGCAAAGTGGGCCTTATCCCATCTCCGACAGTGGATAATGTCAAGAGTTAGACTAGCTCAAGCTGTATCAGAAATGAACCAAAGCTCAGGGTTTTAATACCAGTAATTTAATAAAGATTATATTTTGTGTCACTATTGAAGCCCTAAAAAATGGTTTACCACAGAATGAATTTTCATTAGTCTGTCTCTAGACATTAGAGGACACTGAAGGATATGATGTGAGGGCCACTCTACTGGAAGCTGCTTTTTTTATTATCATGAGGCAAAGTGGTGCTGTGCCTTAGTGGGTTAAAGCGCCTGTCTTGTAAACAGGAGATCCTGAGTTCAAATCTCAGCAGTGCCTTCTTTTCATAGTCTCAGTATGGAGGTTTATTTCCGTAATTGTAACTTTCATAGTAAGAAGACTAAAGTCAAACTTGCCTTTCTCATATCCCTAAGATAGTGCAATGAAGAGATTCTAAATCTGTTATGTATAAGTGTTCAAAAGGAAGAAGATGTCACCCAATGTAGGATGGCATCAAGCATGTCAAATGACAACAGTGCGTTTTCCTTTGCCAGATTGAAATACTTCCACACATCTAACCCTGTTAAAAAAGTTTGATAACAGCTTTCTTGAACAGATAATGCTTTAAATATTCACCACTTGGGCTGAAAAAGATAATTAAGATTTTCAAATCTGGAGATGAAGATTACATCAACGAGTATGGGATTCGGACCCATGCATGTTCACCTTAACCACCCAGCACTTCTTCTACAGGAAGAGACTGAAGCTAGGTAATGTGATCTGATGAGGAATTTGACAAGTCTGTGCAATTTCACTAAAGTTTGTGTATCAGCTTCTGGCAAAGTGGGCCTTATCCCATCTCCGACAGTGGATAATGTCAAGAGTTAGACTAGCTCAAACTGTATCAGAAATGAACCAAAGCTCAGGGTTTTAATACCAGTAATTTAATAAAGATTATATTTTGTGTCACTATTGAAGCCCTAAAAAATGGTTTACCACAGAATGAATTTTCATTAGTCTGTCTCTAGACATAAGAGGACACTGAAGGACATGGTGTGAGGGCCACTCTACTGGAAGCTGCTTTTTTTATTATCATGAGGCAAAGTGGTGCTGTGGCTTAGTGGGTTGAAGCGCCTGTCTTGTAAACAGGAGATCCTGAGTTCAAATCTCAGCAGTGCCTTCTTTTCATAGTCTCAGTATGGAGGTTTATTTCCTTAACTGTAACTTTCATAGTAAGAAGACTAAAGTCAAACTTGCCTTTCTCATATCCCTAAGATAGTGCTATGAAGAGATTCTAAATCTGTTATGTATAAGTGTTCAAAAGGAAGAAGATGTCACCCAATGTAGGATGGCATCAAGCATGTCAAATGACATCAGTGCATTTTCTTTTGCCAGATTGAAATATTTCCACACATCTAACCCTGTTAAAAAAGTTTGATAACAGCTTTCTTGAACAGATAATGCTTTAAATATTCACCACTTGGGCTGAAAAAGATAATTAAGATTTTCAAATCTGGAGATGAAGATTACATCGAGTATGGGATTCATACCCATGCATGTTCACCTTAACCTCTCAGCACCTCGTCTACAGGAAAAGACTGAAGCTAGGTAATGTGATCTGATGAGGAATTTGACAAGTCTGTGCAATTTCACTAAAGTTTGTGTATCAGCTTCTGGCAAAGTGGGCCTTATCCCATCTCCGACAGTGGATAATGTCAAGAGTTAGACTAGCTCAAGCTGTATCAGAAATGAACCAAAGCTCAGGGTTTTAATACCAGTAATTTAATAAAGATTATATTTTGTGTCACTATTGAAGCCCTAAAAAATGGTTTACCACAGAATGAATTTTCATTAGTCTGTCTCTAGACATTAGAGGACACTGAAGGACATGGTGTGAGGGCCACTCTACTGGAAGCTGCTTTTTTTTTTATCATGAGGCAAAGTGGTGCTGTGGTTTAGTGGGTTAAAGCGCCTGTTTTGTAAACAGTAGATCCTGAGTTCAAATCTCAGCAGTGCCTTCTTTTCATAGTCTCAGTATGGAGGTTTATTTCCTTAACTGTAGCTTTCATAGTAAGAAGACTAAAGTCAAACTTGCCTTTCTCATATCCCTAAGATAGTGCTATGAAGAGATTCTAAATCTGTTATGTATAAGTGTTCAAAAGGAAGAAGATGTCACCCAATGTAGGATGGCATCAAGCATGTCAAATGACATCAGTGCATTTTCCTTTGCCAGATTGAAATACTTCCACACATCTAACCCTGTTAAAAAAGTTTGATAACAGCTTTCTTGAACAGATAATGCATTAAATATTCACCACTTGGGCTGAAAAAGATAATTAAGATTTTCAAATCTGGAGATGAAGATTACATCGAGTATGGGATTCATACCCATGCATGTTCACCTTAACCTCTCAGCACCTCGTCTACAGGAAAAGACTGAAGCTAGGTAATGTGATCTGATGAGGAATTTGAGAAGTATGTGCAATTTCACTAAAGTTTGTGTATCAGCTTCTGGCAAAGTGGGCCTTATCCCATCTCCGACAGTGGATAATGTCAAGAGTTAGACTAGCTCAAGCTGTATCAGAAATGAACCAAAGCTCAGGGTTTTAATACCAGTAATTTAATAAAGATTATATTTTGTGTCACTATTGAAGCCCTAAAAAATGGTTTACCACAGAATGAATTTTCATTAGTCTGTCTCTAGACATTAGAGGACACTGAAGGATATGATGTGAGGGCCACTCTACTGGAAGCTGCTTTTTTTTATTATCATGAGGCAAAGTGGTGCTGTGGCTTAGTGGGTTAAAGCGCCTGTCTTGTAAACAGTAGATCCTGAGTTCAAATCTCAGCAGTGCCTTCTTTTCATAGTCTCAGTATGGCAGTTTATTTCCTTAACTGGGACTTCCATAGTAAGAAGACTAAAGTCAAACTTGCCTTTCTCATATCCCTAAGATAGTGCTATGAAGAGATTCTAAATCTGTTATGTATAAGTGTTCAAAAGGAAGAAGATGTCACCCAATGTAGGATGGCATCAAGCATGTCAAATGACAACAGTGCGTTTTCCTTTGCCAGATTGAAATACTTCCACACATCTAACCCTGTTAAAAAAGTTTGATAACAGCTTTCTTGAACAGATAATGCTTTAAATATTCACTACTTGGGCTGAAAAAGATAATTAAGATTTTCAAATCTGGAGATGAAGATTACATCAACGAGTATGGGATTCGGACCCATGCATGTTCACCTTAACCACCCAGCACTTCGTCTACAGGAAGAGACTGAAGCTAGGTAATGTGATCTGATGAGGAATTTGACAAGTCTGTGCAATTTCACTAAAGTTTGTGTATCAGCTTCTGGCAAAGTGGGCCTTATCCCATCTCCGACAGTGGATAATGTCAAGAGTTAGACTAGCTCAAGCTGTATCAGAAATGAACCAAAGCTCAGGGTTTTAATACCAGTAATTTAATAAAGATTATATTTTGTGTCACTATTGAAGCCCTAAAAAATGGTTTACCACAGAATGAATTTTCATTAGTCTGTCTCTAGACATTAGAGGACACTGAAGGATATGATGTGAGGGCCACTCTACTGGAAGCTGCTTTTTTTATTATCATGAGGCAAAGTGGTGCTGTGCCTTAGTGGGTTAAAGCGCCTGTCTTGTAAACAGGAGATCCTGAGTTCAAATCTCAGCAGTGCCTTCTTTTCATAGTCTCAGTATGGAGGTTTATTTCCGTAATTGTAACTTTCATAGTAAGAAGACTAAAGTCAAACTTGCCTTTCTCATATCCCTAAGATAGTGCAATGAAGAGATTCTAAATCTGTTATGTATAAGTGTTCAAAAGGAAGAAGATGTCACCCAATGTAGGATGGCATCAAGCATGTCAAATGACAACAGTGCGTTTTCCTTTGCCAGATTGAAATACTTCCACACATCTAACCCTGTTAAAAAAGTTTGATAACAGCTTTCTTGAACAGATAATGCTTTAAATATTCACCACTTGGGCTGAAAAAGATAATTAAGATTTTCAAATCTGGAGATGAAGATTACATCAACGAGTATGGGATTCGGACCCATGCATGTTCACCTTAACCACCCAGCACTTCTTCTACAGGAAGAGACTGAAGCTAGGTAATGTGATCTGATGAGGAATTTGACAAGTCTGTGCAATTTCACTAAAGTTTGTGTATCAGCTTCTGGCAAAGTGGGCCTTATCCCATCTCCGACAGTGGATAATGTCAAGAGTTAGACTAGCTCAAACTGTATCAGAAATGAACCAAAGCTCAGGGTTTTAATACCAGTAATTTAATAAAGATTATATTTTGTGTCACTATTGAAGCCCTAAAAAATGGTTTACCACAGAATGAATTTTCATTAGTCTGTCTCTAGACATTAGAGGACACTGAAGGACATGGTGTGAGGGCCACTCTACTGGAAGCTGCTTTTTTTATTATCATGAGGCAAAGTGGTGCTGTGGTTTAGTGGGTTAAAGCGCCTGTTTTGTAAACAGGAGATCCTGAGTTCAAATCTCAGCAGTGCATTCTTTTCATAGTCTCAGTATGGAGGTTTATTTCCGTAATTGTAACTTTCATAGTAAGAAGACTAAAGTCAAACTTGCCTTTCTCATATCCCTAAGATAGTGCTATGAAGAGATTCTAAATCTGTTATGTATAAGTGTTCAAAAGGAAGAAGATGTCACCCAATGTAGGATGGCATCAAGCATGTCAAATGACAACAGTGTGTTTTCCTTTGCCAGATTGAAATACTTCCACACATCTAACCCTGTTAAAAAAGTTTGATAACAGCTTTCTTGAACAGATAATGCTTTAAATATTCACTACTTGGGCTGAAAAAGATAATTAAGATTTTCAAATCTGGAGATGAAGATTACATCAACGAGTATGGGATTCGGACCCATGCATGTTCACCTTAACCACCCAGCACTTCGTCTACAGGAAGAGACTGAAGCTAGGTAATGTGATCTGATGAGGAATTTGACAAGTCTGTGCAATTTCACTAAAGTTTGTGTATCAACTTCTGGCAAAGTGGGCCTTATCCCATCTCCGACAGTGGATAATGTCAAGAGTTAGACTAGCTCAAGCTGTATCAGAAATGAACCAAAGCTCAGGGTTTTAATACCAGTAATTTAATAAAGATTATATTTTGTGTCACTATTGAAGCCCTAAAAAATGGTTTACCACAGAATGAATTTTCATTAGTCTGTCTCTAGACATAAGAGGACACTGAAGGACATGGTGTGAGGGCCACTCTACTGGAAGCTGCTTTTTTTATTATCATGAGGCAAAGTGGTAATGTGGCTTAGTGGGTTAAAGCGCCTCTCTCGTAAACAGGAGATCCTGAGTTCAAATCTCAGCAGTGCCTTCTTTTCATAGTCTCAGTATGGAGGTTTATTTCCTTAACTGTAACTTTCATAGTAAGAAGACTAAAGTCAAACTTGCCTTTCTCATATCCCTAAGATAGTGCTATGAAGAGATTCTAAATCTGTTATGTATAAGTGTTCAAAAGGAAGAAGATGTCACCCAATGTAGGATGGCATCAAGCATGTCAAATGACATCAGTGTATTTTCCTTTGCCAGATTGAAATACTTCCACACATCTAACCCTGTTAAAAAAGTTTGATAACAGCTTTCTTGAACAGATAATGCATTAAATATTCACCACTTGGGCTGAAAAAGATAATTAAGATTTTCAAATCTGGAGATGAAGATTACATCGAGTATGGGATTCATACCCATGCATGTTCACCTTAACCTCTCAGCACCTCGTCTACAGGAAAAGACTGAAGCTAGGTAATGTGATCTGATGAGGAACTTGAGAAGTATGTGCAATTTCACTAAAGTTTGTGTATCAGCTTCTGGCAAAGTGGGCCTTATCCCATCTCCGACAGTGGATAATGTCAAGAGTTAGACTAGCTCAAGCTGTATCAGAAATGAACCAAAGCTCAGGGTTTTAATACCAGTAATTTAATAAAGATTATATTTTGTGTCACTATTGAAGCCCTAAAAAATGGTTTACCACAGAATGAATTTTCATTAGTCTGTCTCTAGACATTAGAGGACACTGAAGGATATGATGTGAGGGCCACTCTACTGGAAGCTGCTTTTTTTTATTATCATGAGGCAAAGTGGTGCTGTGGCTTAGTGGGTTAAAGCGCCTGTCTTGTAAACAGTAGATCCTGAGTTCAAATCTCAGCAGTGCCTTCTTTTCATAGTCTCAGTATGGCAGTTTATTTCCTTAACTGGGACTTCCATAGTAAGAAGACTAAAGTCAAACTTGCCTTTCTCATATCCCTAAGATAGTGCTATGAAGAGATTCTAAATCTGTTATGTATAAGTGTTCAAAAGGAAGAAGATGTCACCCAATGTAGGATGGCATCAAGCATGTCAAATGACAACAGTGCGTTTTCCTTTGCCAGATTGAAATACTTCCACACATCTAACCCTGTTAAAAAAGTTTGATAACAGCTTTCTTGAACAGATAATGCTTTAAATATTCACTACTTGGGCTGAAAAAGATAATTAAGATTTTCAAATCTGGAGATGAAGATTACATCAACGAGTATGGGATTCGGACCCATGCATGTTCACCTTAACCACCCAGCACTTCGTCTACAGGAAGAGACTGAAGCTAGGTAATGTGATCTGATGAGGAATTTGACAAGTCTGTGCAATTTCACTAAAGTTTGTGTATCAGCTTCTGGCAAAGTGGGCCTTATCCCATCTCCGACAGTGGATAATGTCAAGAGTTAGACTAGCTCAAGCTGTATCAGAAATGAACCAAAGCTCAGGGTTTTAATACCAGTAATTTAATAAAGATTATATTTTGTGTCACTATTGAAGCCCTAAAAAATGGTTTACCACAGAATGAATTTTCATTAGTCTGTCTCTAGACATTAGAGGACACTGAAGGATATGATGTGAGGGCCACTCTACTGGAAGCTGCTTTTTTTATTATCATGAGGCAAAGTGGTGCTGTGCCTTAGTGGGTTAAAGCGCCTGTCTTGTAAACAGGAGATCCTGAGTTCAAATCTCAGCAGTGCCTTCTTTTCATAGTCTCAGTATGGAGGTTTATTTCCGTAATTGTAACTTTCATAGTAAGAAGACTAAAGTCAAACTTGCCTTTCTCATATCCCTAAGATAGTGCAATGAAGAGATTCTAAATCTGTTATGTATAAGTGTTCAAAAGGAAGAAGATGTCACCCAATGTAGGATGGCATCAAGCATGTCAAATGACAACAGTGCGTTTTCCTTTGCCAGATTGAAATACTTCCACACATCTAACCCTGTTAAAAAAGTTTGATAACAGCTTTCTTGAACAGATAATGCTTTAAATATTCACCACTTGGGCTGAAAAAGATAATTAAGATTTTCAAATCTGGAGATGAAGATTACATCAACGAGTATGGGATTCGGACCCATGCATGTTCACCTTAACCACCCAGCACTTCTTCTACAGGAAGAGACTGAAGCTAGGTAATGTGATCTGATGAGGAATTTGACAAGTCTGTGCAATTTCACTAAAGTTTGTGTATCAGCTTCTGGCAAAGTGGGCCTTATCCCATCTCCGACAGTGGATAATGTCAAGAGTTAGACTAGCTCAAACTGTATCAGAAATGAACCAAAGCTCAGGGTTTTAATACCAGTAATTTAATAAAGATTATATTTTGTGTCACTATTGAAGCCCTAAAAAATGGTTTACCACAGAATGAATTTTCATTAGTCTGTCTCTAGACATAAGAGGACACTGAAGGACATGGTGTGAGGGCCACTCTACTGGAAGCTGCTTTTTTTATTATCATGAGGCAAAGTGGTGCTGTGGCTTAGTGGGTTGAAGCGCCTGTCTTGTAAACAGGAGATCCTGAGTTCAAATCTCAGCAGTGCCTTCTTTTCATAGTCTCAGTATGGAGGTTTATTTCCTTAACTGTAACTTTCATAGTAAGAAGACTAAAGTCAAACTTGCCTTTCTCATATCCCTAAGATAGTGCTATGAAGAGATTCTAAATCTGTTATGTATAAGTGTTCAAAAGGAAGAAGATGTCACCCAATGTAGGATGGCATCAAGCATGTCAAATGACATCAGTGCATTTTCCTTTGCCAGATTGAAATACTTCCACACATCTAACCCTGTTAAAAAAGTTTGATAACAGCTTTCTTGAACAGATAATGCTTTAAATATTCACCACTTGGGCTGAAAAAGATAATTAAGATTTTCAAATCTGGAGATGAAGATTACATCGAGTATGGGATTCATACCCATGCATGTTCACCTTAACCTCTCAGCACCTCGTCTACAGGAAAAGACTGAAGCTAGGTAATGTGATCTGATGAGGAATTTGAGAAGTATGTGCAATTTCACTAAAGTTTGTGTATCAGCTTCTGGCAAAGTGGGCCTTATCCCATCTCCGACAGTGGATAATGTCAAGAGTTAGACTAGCTCAAGCTGTATCAGAAATGAACCAAAGCTCAGGGTTTTAATACCAGTAATTTAATAAAGATTATATTTTGTGTCACTATTGAAGCCCTAAAAAATGGTTTACCACAGAATGAATTTTCATTAGTCTGTCTCTAGACATTAGAGGACACTGAAGGACATGGTGTGAGGGCCACTCTACTGGAAGCTGCTTTTTTTATTATCATGAGGCAAAGTGGTGCTGTGGTTTAGTGGGTTAAAGCGCCTGTTTTGTAAACAGGAGATCCTGAGTTCAAATCTCAGCAGTGCATTCTTTTCATAGTCTCAGTATGGAGGTTTATTTCCGTAATTGTAACTTTCATAGTAAGAAGACTAAAGTCAAACTTGCCTTTCTCATATCCCTAAGATAGTGCTATGAAGAGATTCTAAATCTGTTATGTATAAGTGTTCAAAAGGAAGAAGATGTCACCCAATGTAGGATGGCATCAAGCATGTCAAATGACAACAGTGTGTTTTCCTTTGCCAGATTGAAATACTTCCACACATCTAACCCTGTTAAAAAAGTTTGATAACAGCTTTCTTGAACAGATAATGCTTTAAATATTCACTACTTGGGCTGAAAAAGATAATTAAGATTTTCAAATCTGGAGATGAAGATTACATCAACGAGTATGGGATTCGGACCCATGCATGTTCACCTTAACCACCCAGCACTTCGTCTACAGGAAGAGACTGAAGCTAGGTAATGTGATCTGATGAGGAATTTGACAAGTCTGTGCAATTTCACTAAAGTTTGTGTATCAGCTTCTGGCAAAGTGGGCCTTATCCCATCTCCGACAGTGGATAATGTCAAGAGTTAGACTAGCTCAAGCTGTATCAGAAATGAACCAAAGCTCAGGGTTTTAATACCAGTAATTTAATAAAGATTATATTTTGTGTCACTATTGAAGCCCTAAAAAATGGTTTACCACAGAATGAATTTTCATTAGTCTGTCTCTAGACATAAGAGGACACTGAAGGACATGGTGTGAGGGCCACTCTACTGGAAGCTGCTTTTTTTATTATCATGAGGCAAAGTGGTAATGTGGCTTAGTGGGTTAAAGCGCCTCTCTCGTAAACAGGAGATCCTGAGTTCAAATCTCAGCAGTGCCTTCTTTTCATAGTCTCAGTATGGAGGTTTATTTCCTTAACTGTAACTTTCATAGTAAGAAGACTAAAGTCAAACTTGCCTTTCTCATATCCCTAAGATAGTGCTATGAAGAGATTCTAAATCTGTTATGTATAAGTGTTCAAAAGGAAGAAGATGTCACCCAATGTAGGATGGCATCAAGCATGTCAAATGACATCAGTGCATTTTCCTTTGCCAGATTGAAATACTTCCACACATCTAACCCTGTTAAAAAAGTTTGATAACAGCTTTCTTGAACAGATAATGCTTTAAATATTCACCACTTGGGCTGAAAAAGATAATTAAGATTTTCAAATCTGGAGATGAAGATTACATCGAGTATGGGATTCATACCCATGCATGTTCACCTTAACCTCTCAGCACCTCGTCTACAGGAAAAGACTGAAGCTAGGTAATGTGATCTGATGAGGAATTTGAGAAGTATGTGCAATTTCACTAAAGTTTGTGTATCAGCTTCTGGCAAAGTGGGCCTTATCCCATCTCCGACAGTGGATAATGTCAAGAGTTAGACTAGCTCAAGCTGTATCAGAAATGAACCAAAGCTCAGGGTTTTAATACCAGTAATTTAATAAAGATTATATTTTGTGTCACTATTGAAGCCCTAAAAAATGGTTTACCACAGAATGAATTTTCATTAGTCTGTCTCTAGACATTAGAGGACACTGAAGGACATGGTGTGAGGGCCACTCTACTGGAAGCTGCTTTTTTTATTATCATGAGGCAAAGTGGTGCTGTGGCTTAGTGGGTTAAAGCGCCTGTCTTGTAAACAGGAGATCCTGAGTTCAAATCTCAGCAGTGCCTTCTTTTCATAGTCTCAGTATGGAGGTTTATTTCCGTAATTGTAACTTTCATAGTAAGAAGACTAAAGTCAAACTTGCCTTTCTCATATCCCTAAGATAGTGCAATGAAGAGATTCTAAATCTGTTATGTATAAGTGTTCAAAAGGAAGAAGATGTCACCCAATGTAGGATGGCATAAAGCATGTCAAATGACATCAGTGCATTTTCCTTTGCCAGATTGAAATACTTCCACACATCTAACCCTGTTAAAAAAGTTTGATAACAGCTTTCTTGAACAGATAATGCTTTAAATATTCACCACTTGGGCTGAAAAAGATAATTAAGATTTTCAAATCTGGAGATGAAGATTACATCGAGTATGGGATTCATACCCATGCATGTTCACCTTAACCTCTCAGCACCTCGTCTACAGGAAAAGACTGAAGCTAGGTAATGTGATCTGATGAGGAATTTGAGAAGTATGTGCAATTTCACTAAAGTTTGTGTATCAGCTTCTGGCAAAGTGGGCCTTATCCCATCTCCGACAGTGGATAATGTCAAGAGTTAGACTAGCTCAAGCTGTATCAGAAATGAACCAAAGCTCAGGGTTTTAATACCAGTAATTTAATAAAGATTATATTTTGTGTCACTATTGAAGCCCTAAAAAATGGTTTACCACAGAATGAATTTTCATTAGTCTGTCTATAGACATTAGAGGACACTGAAGGACATGGTGTGAGGGCCACTCTACTGGAAGCTGCTTTTTTTATTATCATGAGGCAAAGTGGTGCTGTGGTTTAGTGGGTTAAAGCGCCTGTCTTGTAAACAGGAGATCCTGAGTTCAAATCTCAGCAGTGCCTTCTTTTCATAGTCTCAGTATGGAGGTTTATTTCCGTAATTGTAACTTTCATAGTAAGAAGACTAAAGTCAAACTTGCCTTTCTCATATCCCTAAGATAGTGCAATGAAGAGATTCTAAATCTGTTATGTATAAGTGTTCAAAAGGAAGAAGATGTCACCCAATGTAGGATGGCATCAAGCATGTCAAATGACAACAGTGTGTTTTCCTTTGCCAGATTGAAATACTTCCACACATCTAACCCTGTTAAAAAAGTTTGATAACAGCTTTCTTGAACAGATAATGCTTTAAATATTCACTACTTGGGCTGAAAAAGATAATTAAGATTTTCAAATCTGGAGATGAAGATTACATCAACGAGTATGGGATTCGGACCCATGCATGTTCACCTTAACCACCCAGCACTTCGTCTACAGGAAGAGACTGAAGCTAGGTAATGTGATCTGATGAGGAATTTGACAAGTCTGTGCAATTTCACTAAAGTTTGTGTATCAGCTTCTGGCAAAGTGGGCCTTATCCCATCTCCGACAGTGGATAATGTCAAGAGTTAGACTAGCTCAAGCTGTATCAGAAATGAACCAAAGCTCAGGGTTTTAATACCAGTAATTTAATAAAGATTATATTTTGTGTCACTATTGAAGCCCTAAAAAATGGTTTACCACAGAATGAATTTTCATTAGTCTGTCTCTAGACATAAGAGGACACTGAAGGACATGGTGTGAGGGCCACTCTACTGGAAGCTGCTTTTTTTATTATCATGAGGCAAAGTGGTGCTGTGGCTTAGTGGGTTAAAGCGCCTGTCTCGTAAACAGGAGATCCTGAGTTCAAATCTCAGCAGTGCCTTCTTTTCATAGTCTCAGTATGGAGGTTTATTTCCTTAACTGTAACTTTCATAGTAAGAAGACTAAAGTCAAACTTGCCTTTCTCATATCCCTAAGATAGTGCTATGAAGAGATTCTAAATCTGTTATGTATAAGTGTTCAAAAGGAAGAAGATGTCACCCAATGTAGGATGGCATCAAGCATGTCAAATGACATCAGTGCATTTTCCATTGCCAGATTGAAATACTTCCACACATCTAACCCTGTTAAAAAAGTTTGATAACAGCTTTCTTGAACAGATAATGCTTTAAATATTCACCACTTGGGCTGAAAAAGATAATTAAGATTTTCAAATCTGGAGATGAAGATTACATCGAGTATGGGATTCATACCCATGCATGTTCACCTTAACCTCTCAGCACCTCGTCTACAGGAAAAGACTGAAGCTAGGTAATGTGATCTGATGAGGAATTTGAGAAGTATGTGCAATTTCACTAAAGTTTGTGTATCAGCTTCTGGCAAAGTGGGCCTTATCCCATCTCCGACAGTGGATAATGTCAAGAGTTAGACTAGCTCAAGCTGTATCAGAAATGAACCAAAGCTCAGGGTTTTAATACCAGTAATTTAATAAAGATTATATTTTGTGTCACTATTGAAGCCCTAAAAAATGGTTTACCACAGAATGAATTTTCATTAGTCTGTCTCTAGACATTAGAGGACACTGAAGGACATGGTGTGAGGGCCACTCTACTGGAAGCTGCTTTTTTTATTATCATGAGGCAAAGTGGTGCTGTGGCTTAGTGGGTTAAAGCGCCTGTCTTGTAAACAGGAGATCCTGAGTTCAAATCTCAGCAGTGCCTTCTTTTCATAGTCTCAGTATGGAGGTTTATTTCCGTAATTGTAACTTTCATAGTAAGAAGACTAAAGTCAAACTTGCCTTTCTCATATCCCTAAGATAGTGCAATGAAGAGATTCTAAATCTGTTATGTATAAGTGTTCAAAAGGAAGAAGATGTCACCCAATGTAGGATGGCATCAAGCATGTCAAATGACAACAGTGTGTTTTCCTTTGCCAGATTGAAATACTTCCACACATCTAACCCTGTTAAAAAAGTTTGATAACAGCTTTCTTGAACAGATAATGCTTTAAATATTCACTACTTGGGCTGAAAAAGATAATTAAGATTTTCAAATCTGGAGATGAAGATTACATCAACGAGTATGGGATTCGGACCCATGCATGTTCACCTTAACCACCCAGCACTTCGTCTACAGGAAGAGACTGAAGCTAGGTAATGTGATCTGATGAGGAATTTGACAAGTCTGTGCAATTTCACTAAAGTTTGTGTATCAGCTTCTGGCAAAGTGGGCCTTATCCCATCTCCGACAGTGGATAATGTCAAGAGTTAGACTAGCTCAAGCTGTATCAGAAATGAACCAAAGCTCAGGGTTTTAATACCAGTAATTTAATAAAGATTATATTTTGTGTCACTATTGAAGCCCTAAAAAATGGTTTACCACAGAATGAATTTTCATTAGTCTGTCTCTAGACATAAGAGGACACTGAAGGACATGGTGTGAGGGCCACTCTACTGGAAGCTGCTTTTTTTATTATCATGAGGCAAAGTGGTGCTGTGGCTTAGTGGGTTAAAGCGCCTGTCTCGTAAACAGGAGATCCTGAGTTCAAATCTCAGCAGTGCCTTCTTTTCATAGTCTCAGTATGGAGGTTTATTTCCTTAACTGTAACTTTCATAGTAAGAAGACTAAAGTCAAACTTGCCTTTCTCATATCCCTAAGATAGTGCTATGAAGAGATTCTAAATCTGTTATGTATAAGTGTTCAAAAGGAAGAAGATGTCACCCAATGTAGGATGGCATCAAGCATGTCAAATGACAACAGTGTGTTTTCCTTTGCCAGATTGAAATACTTCCACACATCTAACCTTGTTAAAAAAGTTTGATAACAGCTTTCTTGAACAGATAATGCTTTAAATATTCACTACTTGGGCTGAAAAAGATAATTAAGATTTTCAAATCTGGAGATGAAGATTACATCGAGTATGGGATTCATACCCATGCATGTTCACCTTAACCTCTCAGCACCTCGTCTACAGGAAAAGACTGAAGCTAGGTAATGTGATCTGATGAGGAATTTGACAAGTCTGTGCAATTTCACTAAAGTTTGTGTATCAGCTTCTGGCAAAGTGTGCCTTATCTCATCTCCGACAGTGGATAATGTCAAGAGTTAGACTAGCTCAAACTGTATCAGAAATGAACCAAAGCTCAGGGTTTTAATACCAGTAATTTAATAAAGATTATATTTTGTGTCACTATTGAAGCCCTAAAAAATGGTTTACCACAGAATGAATTTTCATTAGTCTGTCTCTAGACATTAGAGGACACTGAAGGACATGGTGTGAGGGCCACTCTACTGGAAGCTGCTTTTTTTATTATCATGAGGCAAAGTGGTGCTGTGGCTTAGTGGGTTAAAGCGCCTGTTTTGTAAACAGGAGATCCTGAGTTTACATCGCAGCACTGCCTTCTTTTCATAGTCTCAGTATGGCAGTTTATTTCCTTAACTGGGACTTCCATAGTAAGAAGACTAAAGTCAAACTTGCCTTTTTCATATCTTTAAGATAGTGCAATGAAGAGATTCTAAATCTGTTATGTATAAGTGTTCAAAAGGAAGAAGATGTCACCCAATGTAGGATGGCATAAAGCATGTCAAATGACATCAGTGCATTTTCCTTTGCCAGATTGAAATACTTCCACACATCTAACCCTGTTAAAAAAGTTTGATAACAGCTTTCTTGAACAGATAATGCTTTAAATATTCACCACTTGGGCTGAAAAAGATAATTAAGATTTTCAAATCTGGAGATGAAGATTACATCGAGTATGGGATTCATACCCATGCATGTTCACCTTAACCTCTCAGCACCTCGTCTACAGGAAAAGACTGAAGCTAGGTAATGTGATCTGATGAGGAATTTGAGAAGTATGTGCAATTTCACTAAAGTTTGTGTATCAGCTTCTGGCAAAGTGGGCCTTATCCCATCTCCGACAGTGGATAATGTCAAGAGTTAGACTAGCTCAAGCTGTATCAGAAATGAACCAAAGCTCAGGGTTTTAATACCAGTAATTTAATAAAGATTATATTTTGTGTCACTATTGAAGCCCTAAAAAATGGTTTACCACAGAATGAATTTTCATTAGTCTGTCTATAGACATTAGAGGACACTGAAGGACATGGTGTGAGGGCCACTCTACTGGAAGCTGCTTTTTTTATTATCATGAGGCAAAGTGGTGCTGTGGTTTAGTGGGTTAAAGCGCCTGTCTTGTAAACAGGAGATCCTGAGTTCAAATCTCAGCAGTGCCTTCTTTTCATAGTCTCAGTATGGAGGTTTATTTCCGTAATTGTAACTTTCATAGTAAGAAGACTAAAGTCAAACTTGCCTTTCTCATATCCCTAAGATAGTGCAATGAAGAGATTCTAAATCTGTTATGTATAAGTGTTCAAAAGGAAGAAGATGTCACCCAATGTAGGATGGCATCAAGCATGTCAAATGACAACAGTGTGTTTTCCTTTGCCAGATTGAAATACTTCCACACATCTAACCCTGTTAAAAAAGTTTGATAACAGCTTTCTTGAACAGATAATGCTTTAAATATTCACTACTTGGGCTGAAAAAGATAATTAAGATTTTCAAATCTGGAGATGAAGATTACATCAACGAGTATGGGATTCGGACCCATGCATGTTCACCTTAACCACCCAGCACTTCGTCTACAGGAAGAGACTGAAGCTAGGTAATGTGATCTGATGAGGAATTTGACAAGTCTGTGCAATTTCACTAAAGTTTGTGTATCAGCTTCTGGCAAAGTGGGCCTTATCCCATCTCCGACAGTGGATAATGTCAAGAGTTAGACTAGCTCAAGCTGTATCAGAAATGAACCAAAGCTCAGGGTTTTAATACCAGTAATTTAATAAAGATTATATTTTGTGTCACTATTGAAGCCCTAAAAAATGGTTTACCACAGAATGAATTTTCATTAGTCTGTCTCTAGACATAAGAGGACACTGAAGGACATGGTGTGAGGGCCACTCTACTGGAAGCTGCTTTTTTTATTATCATGAGGCAAAGTGGTGCTGTGGCTTAGTGGGTTAAAGCGCCTGTCTCGTAAACAGGAGATCCTGAGTTCAAATCTCAGCAGTGCCTTCTTTTCATAGTCTCAGTATGGAGGTTTATTTCCTTAACTGTAACTTTCATAGTAAGAAGACTAAAGTCAAACTTGCCTTTCTCATATCCCTAAGATAGTGCTATGAAGAGATTCTAAATCTGTTATGTATAAGTGTTCAAAAGGAAGAAGATGTCACCCAATGTAGGATGGCATCAAGCATGTCAAATGACAACAGTGTGTTTTCCTTTGCCAGATTGAAATACTTCCACACATCTAACCTTGTTAAAAAAGTTTGATAACAGCTTTCTTGAACAGATAATGCTTTAAATATTCACTACTTGGGCTGAAAAAGATAATTAAGATTTTCAAATCTGGAGATGAAGATTACATCGAGTATGGGATTCATACCCATGCATGTTCACCTTAACCTCTCAGCACCTCGTCTACAGGAAAAGACTGAAGCTAGGTAATGTGATCTGATGAGGAATTTGACAAGTCTGTGCAATTTCACTAAAGTTTGTGTATCAGCTTCTGGCAAAGTGTGCCTTATCTCATCTCCGACAGTGGATAATGTCAAGAGTTAGACTAGCTCAAACTGTATCAGAAATGAACCAAAGCTCAGGGTTTTAATACCAGTAATTTAATAAAGATTATATTTTGTGTCACTATTGAAGCCCTAAAAAATGGTTTACCACAGAATGAATTTTCATTAGTCTGTCTCTAGACATTAGAGGACACTGAAGGACATGGTGTGAGGGCCACTCTACTGGAAGCTGCTTTTTTTATTATCATGAGGCAAAGTGGTGCTGTGGCTTAGTGGGTTAAAGCGCCTGTTTTGTAAACAGGAGATCCTGAGTTTACATCGCAGCACTGCCTTCTTTTCATAGTCTCAGTATGGCAGTTTATTTCCTTAACTGGGACTTCCATAGTAAGAAGACTAAAGTCAAACTTGCCTTTTTCATATCTTTAAGATAGTGCAATGAAGAGATTCTAAATCTGTTATGTATAAGTGTTCAAAAGGAAGAAGATGTCACCCAATGTAGGATGGCATCAAGCATGTCAAATGACAACTGTGCGTTTTCCTTTGCCAGATTGAAATACTTCCACACATCTAACCCTGTTAAAAAAGTTTGATAACAGCTTTCTTGAACAGATCATGCTTTAAATATTCACTACTTGGGCTGAAAAAGATAATTAAGATTTTCAAATCTGGAGATGAAGATTACATCAACGAGTATGGGATTCGGACCCATGCATGTTCACCTTAACCACCCAGCACTTCGTCTACAGGAAGAGACTGAAGCTAGGTAATGTGATCTGATGAGGAATTTGACAAGTCTGTGCAATTTCACTAAAGTTTGTGTATCAGCTTCTGGCAAAGTGGGCCTTATCCCATCTCCGACAGTGGATAATGTCAAGAGTTAGACTAGCTCAAGCTGTATCAGAAATGAACCAAAGCTCAGGGTTTTAATACCAGTAATTTAATAAAGATTATATTTTGTGTCACTATTGAAGCCCTAAAAAATGGTTTACCACAGAATGAATTTTCATTAGTCTGTCTCTAGACATAAGAGGACACTGAAGGACATGGTGTGAGGGCCACTCTACTGGAAGCTGCTTTTTTTATTATCATGAGGCAAAGTGGTGCTGTGGCTTAGTGGGTTAAAGCGCCTGTCTCGTAAACAGGAGATCCTGAGTTCAAATCTCAGCAGTGCCTTCTTTTCATAGTCTCAGTATGGAGGTTTATTTCCTTAACTGTAACTTTCATAGTAAGAAGACTAAAGTCAAACTTGCCTTTCTCATATCCCTAAGATAGTGCTATGAAGAGATTCTAAATCTGTTATGTATAAGTGTTCAAAAGGAAGAAGATGTCACCCAATGTAGGATGGCATCAAGCATGTCAAATGACAACAGTGTGTTTTCCTTTGCCAGATTGAAATACTTCCACACATCTAACCTTGTTAAAAAAGTTTGATAACAGCTTTCTTGAACAGATAATGCTTTAAATATTCACTACTTGGGCTGAAAAAGATAATTAAGATTTTCAAATCTGGAGATGAAGATTACATCGAGTATGGGATTCATACCCATGCATGTTCACCTTAACCTCTCAGCACCTCGTCTACAGGAAAAGACTGAAGCTAGGTAATGTGATCTGATGAGGAATTTGACAAGTCTGTGCAATTTCACTAAAGTTTGTGTATCAGCTTCTGGCAAAGTGTGCCTTATCTCATCTCCGACAGTGGATAATGTCAAGAGTTAGACTAGCTCAAACTGTATCAGAAATGAACCAAAGCTCAGGGTTTTAATACCAGTAATTTAATAAAGATTATATTTTGTGTCACTATTGAAGCCCTAAAAAATGGTTTACCACAGAATGAATTTTCATTAGTCTGTCTCTAGACATTAGAGGACACTGAAGGACATGGTGTGAGGGCCACTCTACTGGAAGCTGCTTTTTTTATTATCATGAGGCAAAGTGGTGCTGTGGCTTAGTGGGTTAAAGCGCCTGTTTTGTAAACAGGAGATCCTGAGTTTACATCGCAGCACTGCCTTCTTTTCATAGTCTCAGTATGGCAGTTTATTTCCTTAACTGGGACTTCCATAGTAAGAAGACTAAAGTCAAACTTGCCTTTTTCATATCTTTAAGATAGTGCAATGAAGAGATTCTAAATCTGTTATGTATAAGTGTTCAAAAGGAAGAAGATGTCACCCAATGTAGGATGGCATCAAGCATGTCAAATGACAACTGTGCATTTTCCTTTGCCAGATTGAAATACTTCCACACATCTAACCCTGTTAAAAAAGTTTGATAACAGCTTTCTTGAACAGATCATGCTTTAAATATTCACTACTTGGGCTGAAAAAGATAATTAAGATTTTCAAATCTGGAGATGAAGATTACATCAACGAGTATGGGATTCGGACCCATGCATGTTCACCTTAACCACCCAGCACTTCGTCTACAGGAAGAGACTGAAGCTAGGTAATGTGATCTGATGAGGAATTTGACAAGTCTGTGCAATTTCACTAAAGTTTGTGTATCAGCTTCTGGCAAAGTGGGCCTTATCCCATCTCCGACAGTGGATAATGTCAAGAGTTAGACTAGCTCAAGCTGTATCAGAAATGAACCAAAGCTCAGGGTTTTAATACCAGTAATTTAATAAAGATTATATTTTGTGTCACTATTGAAGCCCTAAAAAATGGTTTACCACAGAATGAATTTTCATTAGTCTGTCTCTAGACATTAGAGGACACTGAAGAACATGGTGTGAGGGCCACTCTACTGGAAGCTGCTTTTTTTATTATCATGAGTCAAAGTGGTGCTGTGGCTTAGTGGGTTAAAGCGCCTGTCTTGTAAACAGGAGATCCTGAGTTTACATCGCAGCACTGCCTTCTTTTCATAGTCTCAGTATGGCAGTTTATTTCCTTAACTGGGACTTCCATAGTAAGAAGACTAAAGTCAAACTTGCCTTTTTCATATCTTTAAGATAGTGCAATGAAGAGATTCTAAATCTGTTATGTATAAGTGTTCAAAAGGAAGAAGATGTCACCCAATGTAGGATGGCATCAAGCATGTCAAATGACAACAGTGCGTTTTCCTTTGCCAGATTGAAATACTTCCACACATCTAACCCTGTTAAAAAAGTTTGATAACAGCTTTCTTGAACAGATAATGCTTTAAATATTCACTACTTGGGCTAAAAAAGATAATTAAGATTTTCAAATCTGGAGATGAAGATTACATCGAGTATTGGATTCATACCCATGCAAGTTCATCTTAACCTCTCAGCACCTCGTCTACAGGAAAAGACTGAAGCTAGGTAATGTGATCTGATGAGGAATTTGACAAGTCTGTGCAATTTCACTAAAGTTTGTGTATCAGCTTCTGGCAAAGTGTGCCTTATCTCATCTCCGACAGTGGATAATGTCAAGAGTTAGACTAGCTCAAACTGTATCAGAAATGAACCAAAGCTCAGGGTTTTAATACCAGTAATTTAATAAAGATTATATTTTGTGTCACTATTGAAGCCCTAAAAAATGGTTTACCACAGAATGAATTTTCATTAGTCTGTCTCTAGACATAAGAGGACACTGAAGGACATGGTGTGAGGGCCACTCTACTGAAAGCTGCTTTTTTTATTATCATGAGGCAAAGTGGTGCTGTGGCTTAGTGGGTTAAAGCGCCTGTCTCGTAAACAGGAGATCCTGAGTTCAAATCTCAGCAGTGCCTTCTTTTCATAGTCTCAGTATGGAGGTTTATTTCCTTAACTGTAACTTTCATAGTAAGAAGACTAAAGTCAAACTTGCCTTTCTCATATCCCTAAGATAGTGCTATGAAGAGATTCTAAATCTGTTATGTATAAGTGTTCAAAAGGAAGAAGATGTCACCCAATGTAGGATGGCATCAAGCATGTCAAATGACATCAGTGCATTTTCCTTTGCCAGATTGAAATACTTCAATACTTCTAACCCTGTTAAAAAAGTTTGATAACAGCTTTCTTGAACAGATAAAGCTTTAAATATTCACTACTTGGGCTGAAAAAGATAATTAAGATTTTCAAATCTGGAGATGAAGATTACATTGAGTATGGGATTCATACCCATGCATGTTCACCTTAACCTCTCAGCACCTCGTCTACAGGAAAAGACTGAAGCTAGGTAATGTGATCTGATGAGGAATTTGACAAGTCTGTGCAATTTCACTAAAGTTTGTGTATCAGCTTCTGGCAAAGTGTGCCTTATCTCATCTCCGACAGTGGATAATGTCAAGAGTTAGACTAGCTCAAACTGTATCAGAAATGAACCAAAGCTCAGGGTTTTAATACCAGTAATTTAATAAAGATTATATTTTGTGTCACTATTGAAGCCCTAAAAAATGGTTTACCACAGAATGAATTTTCATTAGTCTGTCTCTAGACATTAGAGGACACTGAAGGACATGGTGTGAGGGCCACTCTACTGGAAGCTGCTTTTTTTATTATCATGAGGCAAAGTGGTGCTGTGGCTTAGTGGGTTAAAGCGCCTGTTTCGTAAACAGGAGATCCCGAGTTTTCATCTCAGCACTGCCTTCTTTTCATAGTCTCAGTATGGCAGTTTATTTCCTTAACTGGGACTTCCATAGTAAGAAGACTAAAGTCAAACTTGCCTTTTTCATATCTTTAAGATAGTGCAATGAAGAGATTCTAAATCTGTTATGTATAAGTGTTCAAAAGGAAGAAGATGTCACCCAATGTAGGATGGCATCAAGCATGTCAAATGACAACAGTGCGTTTTCCTTTGCCAGATTGAAATACTTCCACACATCTAACCCTGTTAAAAAAGTTTGATAACAGCTTTCTTGAACAGATAATGCTTTAAATATTCACTACTTGGGCTGAAAAAGATAATTAAGATTTTCAAATCTGGAGATGAAGATTACATCAACGAGTATGGGATTCGGACCCATGCATGTTCACCTTAACCACCCAGCACTTCGTCTACAGGAAGATACTGAAGCTAGGTAATGTGATCTGATGAGGAATTTGACAAGTCTGTGCAATTTCACTAAAGTTTGTGTATCAGCTTCTGGCAAAGTGGGCCTTATCCCATCTCCGACAGTGGATAATGTCAAGAGTTAGACTAGCTCAAGCTGTATCAGAAATGAACCAAAGCTCAGGGTTTTAATACAAGTAATTTAATAAAGATTATATTTTGTCACTATTGAAGCCCTAAAAAATGGTTTACCACAGAATTAATTTTCATTAGTCTGTCTCTAGACATTAGAGGACACTGAAGGATATGATGTGAGGGCCACTCTACTGGAAGCTGATTTTTTTATTATCATGAGGTAAAGTGATGCTGTGGCTTAGTGGGTTAAAGCGCCTGTCTTGTAAACAGGAGATTCTGAGTTCAAATCTCAGCAGTGCCTTCTTTTCATAGTCTCAGTATGGAGGTTTATTTCCGTAATTGTAACTTTCATAGTAAGAAGACTAAAGTCAAACTTGCCTTTCTCATATCCCTAAGATAGTGCAATGAAGAGATTCTAAATCTGTTATGTATAAGTGTTCAAAAGGAAGAAGATGTCACCCAATGTAGGATGGCATCAAGCATGTTAAATGACAACAGTGCGTTTTCCTTTGCCAGATTGAAATACTTCCACACATCTAACCCTGTTAAAAAAGTTTGATAACAGCTTTCTTGAACAGATAATGCTTTAAATATTCACTACTTGGGCTGAAAAAGATAATTAAGATTTTCAAATCTGGAGATGAAGATTACATCAACGAGTATGGGATTCGGACCCATGCATGTTCACCTTAACCACCCAGCACTTCGTCTACAGGAAGAGACTGAAGCTAGGTAATGTGATCTGATGAGGAATTTGACAAGTCTGTGCAATTTCACTAAAGTTTGTGTATCAGCTCCTGGCAAAGTGGGCCTTATCCTATCTCCGACAGTGGATAATGTCAAGAGTTAGACTAGCTCAAGCTGTATCAGAAATGAACCAAAGCTCAGGGTTTTAATACCAGTAATTTAATAAAGATTATATTTTGTGTCACTATTGAAGCCCTAAAAAATGGTTTACCACAGAATGAATTTTCATTAGTCTGTCTCTAGACATTAGAGGACACTGAAGGATATGATGTGAGGGCCACTCTACTGGAAGCTGCTTTTTTTATTATCATGAGGCAAAGTGGTGCTGTGGCTTAGTGGGTTAAAGCGCCTGTCTTGTAAACAGGAGATTCTGAGTTCAAATCTCAGCAGTGCCTTCTTTTCATAGTCTCAGTATGGAGGTTTATTTCCGTAATTGTAACTTTCATAGTAAGAAGACTAAAGTCAAACTTGCCTTTCTCATATCCCTAAGATAGTGCAATGAAGAGATTCTAAATCTGTTATGTGTAAGTGTTCAAAAGGAAGAAGATGTCACCCAATGTAGGATGGCATCAAGCATGTCAAATGACAACAGTGCGTTTTCCTTTGCCAGATTGAAATACTTCCACACATCTAAGCCTGTTAAAAAAGTTTGATAACAGCTTTCTTGAACAGATAATGCTTTAAATATTCACTACTTGGGCTGAAAAAGATAATTAAGATTTTCAAATCTGGAGATGAAGATTACATCAACGAGTATGGGATTCGGACCCATGCATGTTCACCTTAACCACCCAGCACTTCGTCTACAGGAAGAGACTGAAGCTAGGTAATGTGATCTGATGAGGAATTTGACAAGTCTGTGCAATTTCACTAAAGTTTGTGTATCAGCTCCTGGCAAAGTGGGCCTTATCCTATCTCCGACAGTGGATAATGTCAAGAGTTAGACTAGCTCAAGCTGTATCAGAAATGAACCAAAGCTCAGGGTTTTAATACCAGTAATTTAATAAAGATTATATTTTGTGTCACTATTGAAGCCCTAAAAAATGGTTTACCACAGAATGAATTTTCATTAGTCTGTCTCTAGACATTAGAGGACACTGAAGGATATGATGTGAGGGCCACTCTACTGGAAGCTGCTTTTTTTATTATCATGAGGCAAAGTGGTGCTGTGGCTTAGTGGGTTAAAGCGCCTGTCTTGTAAACAGGAGATTCTGAGTTCAAATCTCAGCAGTGCCTTCTTTTCATAGTCTCAGTATGGAGGTTTATTTCCGTAATTGTAACTTTCATAGTAAGAAGACTAAAGTCAAACTTGCCTTTCTCATATCCCTAAGATAGTGCAATGAAGAGATTCTAAATCTGTTATGTGTAAGTGTTCAAAAGGAAGAAGATGTCACCCAATGTAGGATGGCATCAAGCATGTCAAATGACAACAGTGCGTTTTCCTTTGCCAGATTGAAATACTTCCACACATCTAAGCCTGTTAAAAAAGTTTGATAACAGCTTTCTTGAACAGATAATGCTTTAAATATTCACTACTTGGGCTGAAAAAGATAATTAAGATTTTCAAATCTGGAGATGAAGATTACATCAACGAGTATGGGATTCGGACCCATGCATGTTCACCTTAACCACCCAGCACTTCGTCTACAGGAAGAGACTGAAGCTAGGTAATGTGATCTGATGAGGAAGTTGACAAGTCTGTGCAATTTCACTAAAGTTTGTGTATCAGCTCCTGGCAAAGTGGGCCTTATCCTATCTCCGACAGTGGATAATGTCAAGAGTTAGACTAGCTCAAGCTGTATCAGAAATGAACCAAAGCTCAGGGTTTTAATACCAGTAATTTAATAAAGATTATATTTTGTGTCACTATTGAAGCCCTAAAAAATGGTTTACCACAGAATGAATTTTCATTAGTCTGTCTCTAGACATTAGAGGACACTGAAGGATATGATGTGAGAGCCACTCTACTGGAAGCTGCTTTTTTTATTATCATGAGGCAAAGTGGTGCTGTGGCTTAGTGGGTTAAAGCGCCTGTCTTGTAAACAGGAGAGCCTGAGTTCAAATCTCAGCAGTGCCTTCTTTTCATAGTCTCAGTATGGAGGTTTATTTCCGTAATTGTAACTTTCATAGTAAGAAGACTAAGGTCAAACTTGCCTTTCTCATATCTTTAAGATAGTACAATGAAGAGATTCTAAATATGTTATGTATAAGTGTTCAAAAGGAAGAAGATGTCACCCAATGTAGGATGGCATCAAGCATGTCAAATGACAACAGTGCGTTTTCCTTTGCCAGATTGAAATACTTCCACACATCTAACCCTGTTAAAAAAGTTTGATAACAGCTTTCTTGAACAGATAATGCTTGAAATATTCACCACTTGGGCTGAAAAAGATAATTAAGATTTTCAAATCTGGAGATGAAGATTACATCGAGTATGGGATTCATACCCATGCATGTTCACCTTGACCTCTCAGCACCTCGTCTACAGGAAAAGACTGAAGCTAGGTAATGTGATCTGATGAGGAATTTGACAAGTCTGTGCAATTTCACTAAAGTTTGTGTATCAGCTTCTGGCAAAGTGTGCCTTATCTCATCTCCGACAGTGGATAATGTCAAGAGTTAGACTAGCTCAAACTGTATCAGAAATGAACCAAAGCTCAGGGTTTTAATACCAGTAATTTAATAAAGATTATATTTTGTGTCACTATTGAAGCCCTAAAAAATGGTTTACCACAGAATGAATTTTCATTAGTCTGTCTCTAGACATTAGAGGACACTGAAGGATATGATGTGAGGGCCACTCTACTGGAAGCTGCTTTTTTTATTATCATGAGGCAAAGTGGTGCTGTGGCTTAGTGGGTTAAAGCGCCTGTCTTGTAAACAGGAGATTCTGAGTTCAAATCTCAGCAGTGCCTTCTTTTCATAGTCTCAGTATGGAGGTTTATTTCCGTAATTGTAACTTTCATAGTAAGAAGACTAAAGTCAAACTTGCCTTTCTCATATCCCTAAGATAGTGCAATGAAGAGATTCTAAATCTGTTATGTGTAAGTGTTCAAAAGGAAGAAGATGTCACCCAATGTAGGATGGCATCAAGCATGTCAAATGACAACAGTGCGTTTTCCTTTGCCAGATTGAAATACTTCCACACATCTAAGCCTGTTAAAAAAGTTTGATAACAGCTTTCTTGAACAGATAATGCTTTAAATATTCACTACTTGGGCTGAAAAAGATAATTAAGATTTTCAAATCTGGAGATGAAGATTACATCAACGAGTATGGGATTCGGACCCATGCATGTTCACCTTAACCACCCAGCACTTCGTCTACAGGAAGAGACTGAAGCTAGGTAATGTGATCTGATGAGGAATTTGACAAGTCTGTGCAATTTCACTAAAGTTTGTGTATCAGCTCCTGGCAAAGTGGGCCTTATCCTATCTCCGACAGTGGATAATGTCAAGAGTTAGACTAGCTCAAGCTGTATCAGAAATGAACCAAAGCTCAGGGTTTTAATACCAGTAATTTAATAAAGATTATATTTTGTGTCACTATTGAAGCCCTAAAAAATGGTTTACCACAGAATGAATTTTCATTAGTCTGTCTCTAGACATTAGAGGACACTGAAGGATATGATGTGAGGGCCACTCTACTGGAAGCTGCTTTTTTTATTATCATGAGGCAAAGTGGTGCTGTGGCTTAGTGGGTTAAAGCGCCTGTCTTGTAAACAGGAGATTCTGAGTTCAAATCTCAGCAGTGCCTTCTTTTCATAGTCTCAGTATGGAGGTTTATTTCCGTAATTGTAACTTTCATAGTAAGAAGACTAAAGTCAAACTTGCCTTTCTCATATCCCTAAGATAGTGCAATGAAGAGATTCTAAATCTGTTATGTGTAAGTGTTCAAAAGGAAGAAGATGTCACCCAATGTAGGATGGCATCAAGCATGTCAAATGACAACAGTGCGTTTTCCTTTGCCAGATTGAAATACTTCCACACATCTAAGCCTGTTAAAAAAGTTTGATAACAGCTTTCTTGAACAGATAATGCTTTAAATATTCACTACTTGGGCTGAAAAAGATAATTAAGATTTTCAAATCTGGAGATGAAGATTACATCAACGAGTATGGGATTCGGACCCATGCATGTTCACCTTAACCACCCAGCACTTCGTCTACAGGAAGAGACTGAAGCTAGGTAATGTGATCTGATGAGGAATTTGACAAGTCTGTGCAATTTCACTAAAGTTTGTGTATCAGCTCCTGGCAAAGTGGGCCTTATCCTATCTCCGACAGTGGATAATGTCAAGAGTTAGACTAGCTCAAGCTGTATCAGAAATGAACCAAAGCTCAGGGTTTTAATACCAGTAATTTAATAAAGATTATATTTTGTGTCACTATTGAAGCCCTAAAAAATGGTTTACCACAGAATGAATTTTCATTAGTCTGTCTCTAGACATTAGAGGACACTGAAGGATATGATGTGAGAGCCACTCTACTGGAAGCTGCTTTTTTTATTATCATGAGGCAAAGTGGTGCTGTGGCTTAGTGGGTTAAAGCGCCTGTCTTGTAAACAGGAGAGCCTGTGTTCAAATCTCAGCAGTGCCTTCTTTTCATAGTCTCAGTATGGAGGTTTATTTCCGTAATTGTAACTTTCATAGTAAGAAGACTAAGGTCAAACTTGCCTTTCTCATATCTTTAAGATAGTACAATGAAGAGATTCTAAATATGTTATGTATAAGTGTTCAAAAGGAAGAAGATGTCACCCAATGTAGGATGGCATCAAGCATGTCAAATGACATCAGTGCATTTTCCTTTGCCAGATTGAAATACTTCCACACTTCTAACCCTGTTAAAAAAGTTTGATAACAGCTTTCTTGAACAGATAATGCTTTAAATATTCACTACTTGGGCTGAAAAAGATAATTAAGATTTTCAAATCTGGAGATGAAGATTACATCGAGTATGGGATTCATACCCATGCATGTTCACCTTAACCTCTCAGCACCTCGTCTACAGGAAAAGACTGAAGCTAGGTAATGTGATCTGATGAGGAATTTGACAAGTCTGTGCAATTTCACTAAAGTTTGTGTATCAGCTTCTGGCAAAGTGTGCCTTATCTCATCTCCGACAGTGGATAATGTCAAGAGTTAGACTAGCTCAAACTGTATCAGAAATGAACCAAAGCTCAGGGTTATAATACCAGTAATTTAATAAAGATTATTTTTTGTGTCACTATTGAAGCCCTAAAAAATGGTTTACCACAGAATGAATTTTCATTAGTCTGTCTCTAGACATAAGAGGACACTTAAGGACATGGTGTGAGGGCCACTCTACTGGAAGCTGCTTTTTTTATTATCATGAGGCAAAGTGGTGCTGTGGCTTAGTGGGTTAAAGCGCCTGTCTCGTAAACAGGAGATCCTGAGTTCAAATCTCAGCAGTGCCTTCTTTTCATAGTCTCAGTATGGAGGTTTATTTCCTTGACTGTAACTTTCATAGTAAGAAGACTAAAATCAAACTTGCCTTTCTCATATCCCTAAGATAGTGCTATGAAGAGATTCTAAATCTGTTATGTATAAGTGTTCAAAAGGAAGAAGATGTCACCCAATGTAGGATGGCATCAAGCATGTCAAATGACATCAGTGCATTTTCCTTTGCCAGATTGAAATACTTCCACACATCTAACCCTGTTAAAAAAGTTTGATAACAGCTTTCTTGAACAGATAATGCTTTAAATATTCACCACTTGGGCTGAAAAAGATAATTAAGATTTTCAAATCTGGAGATGAAGATTACATCGAGTATGGGATTCATACCCATGCATGTTCACCTTAACCTCTCAGCACCTCATCTACAGGAAAAGACTGAAGCTAGGTAATGTGATCTGATGAGGAATTTGAGAAGTCTGTGCAATTTCACTAAAGTTTGTGTATCAGCTTCTGGCAAAGTGGGCCTTATCCCATCTCCGACAGTGGATAATGTCAAGAGTTAGACTAGCTCAAGCTGTATCAGAAATGAACCAAAGCTCAGGGTTTTAATACCAGTAATTTAATAAAGATTATATTTTGTGTCACTATTGAAGCCCTAAAAAATGGTTTACCACAGAATGAATGTTCATTATTCTGTCTCTAGACATTAGAGGACACTGAAGTACATGATGTGAGGGCCACTCTACTGGAAGCTGCTTTTTATTTTATCATGAGGCAAAGTGGTGCTGTGGCTTAGTGGATTAAAGCGCCTGTCTCGTAAACAGGAGATCCTCAATTCAAATTTCAGCAGTGCCTTCTTTTTATAGTCCCAGTATGGAAGTTTCTTTCCTTAACTGGGACTTTCATAGTAAGAAGACTAAAGTCAAACTTGCCTTTTTCATATCTCTAAGATAGTGCAATGAAGGGATTCTAAATCTGTTATGTATAAGTGTTGAAAAGGAAGAAGATGTCACCCAATGTAGGATGGCATCAAGCATGTCAAATGACAACAGTGCGTTTTCCTTTGCCAGATTGAAATACTTCCACACATCTAACCCTGTTAAAAAAGTTTGATAACAGCTTTCTTGAACAGATAATGCTTGAAATATTCACCACTTGGGCTGAAAAAGATAATTAAGATTTTCAAATCTGGAGATGAAGATTACATCGAGTATGGGATTCATACCCATGCATGTTCACCTTGACCTCTCAGCACCTCGTCTACAGGAAAAGACTGAAGCTAGGTAATGTGATCTGATGAGGAATTTGACAAGTCTGTGCAATTTCACTAAAGTTTGTGTATCAGCTTCTGGCAAAGTGTGCCTTATCTCATCTCCGACAGTGGATAATGTCAAGAGTTAGACTAGCTCAAACTGTATCAGAAATGAACCAAAGCTCAGGGTTTTAATACCAGTATTTTAATAAAGATTATATTTTGTGTCACTATTGAAGCCCCAAAAAATGGTTTATTACAGAATGAATTTTCATTAGTCTGTCTCTAGACATTAGAGGACACTGAAGGACATGATGTGAGGGCCACTCTACTGGAAGCTGCTTTGTTTTATCCTGAGGCAAAGTGGTTCTGTGGCTTAGTGGGTTAAAGCGCCTGTCTGGTAAACAGGAGATACTCAGTTCAAATTTCAGCAGTGCCTTCTTTTTATAGTCTCAGTATGGAAGTTTTTTTCTTTAACTGGGACTATCATAGTAAGAAGACTAAAGTCAAACTTGCCTTTTTCATATCTTTAAGATAGTGCAATGAAGAGATTCTAAATCTGTTATGTATAAGTGTTCAAAAGGAAGAAGATGTCACCCAATGTAGGATGGCATCAAGCATGTCAAATGACAACAGTGCGTTTTCCTTTGCCAGATTGAAATACTTCCACACATCTATCCCTGTTAAAAAAGTTTGATAACAGCTTTCTTGAAGAGATAATGCTTGAAATATTCACCACTTGGGCTGAAAAAGATAGATAAGATTTTCAAATCTGGAGATGAAGATTACATCAACGAGTATGGTATTCATACTCATGCATGTTCACCTTAACCTCTCAGCACCTCGTCTACAGGAAGAGACTGAAGCTAGGTAATGTGATCTGATGAGGAATTTGACAAGTCTGTGCGATTTCACTAATGTTTGTGTATCAGCTTCTGGCAAAGTGGGCCTTATCCCATCTCCGACAGTGGATAATGTCAAGAGTTAGACTAGCTCAAACTGTATCAGAAATGAACCAAAGCTCAGGGTTTTAATACCAGTAATTTAATAAACATTATATTTTGTGTCACTATTGAAGCCCTAAAAAATGGTTTACCACAGAATGAATTTTCATTAGTCTGTCTCTAGACATTAGAGGACACTGAAGGACATGATGTGAGGGCCACTCTACTGGAAGCTGATTTTTATTTTATCATGAGGCAAAGTGGTGCTGTGGCTTAGTGGGTTAAAGCACCTGTCTCGTAAAAGGGGATCCTGAGTTCAAATTTCAGCAGTGCCTTCTTTTCATAGTCTCAGTATGGAAATTTTTTTCCTTAACTGGGACTTTCATAGTAAGAAGACTAAAGTCAAACTTGCCTTTATCATATCCCTAAGATAGTGAAATGAAGAGATTCTAAATCTGTTATGTATAAGTGTTGGAAAGGAACAAGATGTCACCCAATGTAGGATGGCATCAAGCATGTCAAATGACAACAGTGCGTTTTCCTTTGCCAGATTGAAATACTTCCACACATCTAACCCTGTTAAAAAAGTTTGATAACAGCTTTCTTGAACAGATAATGCTTTAAATATTCACTACTTGGGCTGAAAAAGATAATTAAGATTTTCAAATCTGGAGATGAAGATTACATCAACGAGTATGGGATTCGGACCCATGCATGTTCACCTTAACCACCCAGCACTTCGTCTACAGGAAGAGACTGAAGCTAGGTAATGTGATCTGATGAGGAATTTGACAAGTCTGTGCAATTTCACTAAAGTTTGTGTATCAGCTTCTGGCAAAGTGTGCCTTATCTCATCTCCGACAGTGGATAATGTCAAGAGTTAGACTAGCTCAAACTGTATCAGAAATGAACCAAAGCTCAGGGTTTTAATACCAGTAATTTAATAAAGATTATTTTTTGTGTCACTATTGAAGCCCTAAAAAATGGTTTACCACAGAATGAATTTTCATTAGTCTGTCTCTAGACATAAGAGGACACTTAAGGACATGGTGTGAGGGCCACTCTACTGGAAGCTGCTTTTTTTATTATCATGAGGCAAAGTGGTGCTGTGGCTTAGTGGGTTAAAGCGCCTGTCTCGTAAACAGGAGATCCTGAGTTCAAATCTCAGCAGTGCCTTCTTTTCATAGTCTCAGTATGGAGGTTTATTTCCGTAATTGTAACTTTCATAGTAAGAAGACTAAGGTCAAACTTGCCTTTCTCATATCTTTAAGATAGTACAATGAAGAGATTCTAAATCTGTTATGTATAAATGTTCAAAAGGAAGAAGCTGTCACCCAATGTAGGATGGCATCAAGCATGTCAAATGACAACAGTGCATTTTCCTTTGCCAGATTGAAATACTTCCACACATCTAACCCTGTTAAAAAAGTTTGATAACAGCTTTCTTGAACAGATAATGCTTGAAATATTCACCACTTGGGCTGAAAAAGATAATTAAGATTTTCAAATCTGGAGATGAAATTTACATCGAGTATGGGATTCAGTCCCATGCATGTTCACCTTAACCTCTCAGCACCTCGTCTACAGGAAGAGACTGAAACTAGGTAATGTGATCTGATGAGGAATTTGACAAGTCTGTGCAATTTCACTAAAGTTTGTGTATCAGCTTCTGGCAAAGTGTGCCTTATCTCATCTCCGACAGTGGATAATGTCAAGAGTTAGACTAGCTCAAACTGTATCAGAAATGAACCAAAGCTCAGGGTTTTAATACCAGTAATTTAATAAACATTATATTTTGTGTCACTATTGAAGCCCTAAAAAATGGTTTACCACAGAATGAATTTTCATTAGTCTGTCTCTAGACATTAGAGGACACTGAAGGACATGATGTGAGGGCCACTCTACTGGAAGCTGCTTTTTTTATCATGAGGCAAAGTGGTGCTGTGGCTTAGTGGGTTAAAGCACATGTCTCGTAAAAGGGGATCATGAATTCAAATTTAAGCAGTGCCTTCTTTTCATAGTCTCAGTATGGAAGTTTTTTTTCCTTAACTGGGACTTTCATAGTAAGAAGACTAAAGTCAAACTTGCCTTTATCATATCCCTAAGATAGTGAAATGAAGAGATTCTAAATCTGTTATGTATAAGTGTTGGAAAGGAAGAAGATGTCACCCAATGTAGGATGGCATCAAGCATGTCAAATGACAACAGTGCATTTTCCTTTGCCAGATTGAAATACTTCCACACATCTAACCCTGTTAAAAAAGTTTGATAACAGCTTTCTTGAACAGATAATGCTTGAAATATTCACCACTTGGGCTGAAAAAGATAATTAAGATTTTCAAATCTGGAGATGAAATTTACATCGAATATGGGATTCATACCCAGGAATGTTCACCTTAACCTCTCAGCACCTCGTCTACAGGAAGAGACTGAAACTAAGTAATGTGATCTGATGAGGAATTTGACAAGTCTGTGCAATTTCACTAAAGTTTGTGTATCAGCTTCTGGCAAAGTGAGCCTTATCTCATCTCCGACAGTGGATAATGTCAAGAGTTAGACTAGCTCAAACTGTATCAGAAATGAACCAAAGCTCAGGGTTTTAATACCAGTAATTTAATAAACGTTATATTTTGTGTCACTATTGAAGCCCTAAAAAATGGTTTACCACAGAATGAATTTTCATTAGTCTGTCTCTAGACATTAGAGGACACTGAAGGACATGATGTGAGGGCCACTCTACTGGAAGCTGCTTTTTATTTTATCATGAGGCAAAGTGGTGCTGTGGCTTAGTGGGTTAAAGCGCCTGTCTCGTAAAAGGGGATCCTGAGTTCAAATTTCAGCAGTGCCTTCTTTTCATAGTCTCAGTATGGAAGTTTTTTTCCTTAACTGGGACTTTCATAGTAAGAAGACTAAAGTCAAACTTGCCTTTATCATATCCCTAAGATAGTGAAATGAAGAGATTCTAAATCTGTTATGTATAAGTGTTGGAAAAGAAGAAGATTTCACCCAATGTAGGATGGCATCAAGCATGTCAAATGACAACAGTGCATTTTCCTTTGCCAGATTGAAATACTTCCACACATCTAACCCTGTTAAAAAAGTTTGATAACAGCTTTCTTGAACAGATAATGCTTGAAATATTCACCACTTGGGCTGAAAAAGATATTTAAGATTTTCAAATCTGGAGATGAAATTTACATCGAATATGGGATTCATACCCATGCATGTTCACCTTAACCTCTCAGCACCTCGTCTACAGGAAGAGACTGAAACTAGGTAATGTGATCTGATGAGGAATTTGACAAGTCTGTGCAATTTCACTAAAGTTTGTGTATCAGCTTCTGGCAAAGTGAGCCTTATCTCATCTCCGACAGTGGATAATGTCAAGAGTTAGACTAGCTCAAACTGTATCAGAAATGAACCAAAGCTCAGGGTTTTAATACCAGTAATTTAATAAACATTATATTTTGTGTCACTATTGAAGCCCTAAAAAATGGTTTACCACAGAATGAATTTTCATTAGTCTGTCTCTAGACATTAGAGGACACTGAAGGACATGATGTGAGGGCCACTCTACTGGAAGCTGCTTTTTATATTATCATGAGGCAAAGTGGTGCTGTGGCTTAGTGGGTTAAAGCGCCTGTCTCGTAAAAGGGGATCCTGAGTTCAAATTTCAGCAGTGCCTTCTTTTCATAGTCTCAGTATGGAAGTTTTTTTCCTTAACTGGGACTTTCATAATAAGAAGACTAAAGTCAAACTTGCCTTTATCATATCCCTAAGATAGTGAAATGAAGAGATTCTAAATCTGTTATGTATAAGTGTTGGAAAGGAAGAAGATGACACCCAATGTAGGATGGCATCAAGCATGTCAAATGACAACAGTGCGTTTTCCTTTGCCAGATTGAAATACTTCCACACATCTAACCCTGTTGAAAAAGTTTGATAACAGCTTTCTTGAACAGATAATGCTTGAAATATTCACCACTTGGGCTGAAAAAGATAATTAAGATTTTCAAATCTGGAGATGAAATTTACATCGAGTATGGGATTCATACCCATGCATGTTCACCTTAACCTCTCAGCACCTCGTCTACAGGAAGAGACTGAAACTAGGTAATGTGATCTGATGAGGAATTTGACAAGTCTGTGCAATTTCACTAAAGTTTGTGTATCAGCTTCTGGCAAAGTGTGCCTTATCCCATCTCCGACAGTGGATAATGTCAAGAGTTAGACTAGCTCAAACTGTATCAGAAATGAACCAAAGCTCAGGGTTTTGATACCAGTAATTTAATAAACATTATATTTTGTGTCACTATTGAAGCCCTAAAAAATGGTTTACCACAGAATGAATTTTCATTAGTCTGTCTCTAGACATTAGAGGACACTGAAGGACATGATGTGAGGGCCACTCTACTGGAAGCTGCTTTTTTTTTTTCTTTCATGAGGCAAAGTGGTGCAGTGGCTTAGTGGGTTAAAGCGCCTGTCTCGTAAACAGGAGATCCTGAGTTCAAATCTCAGCAGTGCCTTCTTTTCATCGTCTCAGTATGGAAGTTTCTATCCATAACTGGGACTTTCATAGTAAGAAGACTAAAGTCAAACTTGCCTTTCTCATATCCCTAAGATAGTGCAATGAAAAGATTCTAAATCTGTTATGTATAAGTGTTGGAAAGGAAGAAGATGTCACCCAATGTAGGATGGCATCAAGCATGTCAAATGACAACAGTGTATTTTCCTTTGCCAGATTGAAATACTTCCACACATCTAACCCTGTTAAAAAAGTTTGAAAACAGCTTTCTTGAACAGATAATGCTTGAAATATTAACCACTTGGGCTGAAAAAGATAATTAAGATTTTCAAATCTGGAGATGAAATTTACATCGAATATGGGATTCATACCCATGCATGTTCACCTTAACCTCTCAGCACCTCGTCTACAGGAAGAGACTGAAACTAGGTAATGTGATCTGATGAGGAATTTGACAAGTCTGTGCAATTTCACTAAAGTTTGTGTATCAGCTTCTGGCAAAGTGAGCCTTATCTCATCTCCGACAGTGGATAATGTCAAGAGTTAGACTAGCTCAAACTGTATCAGAAATGAACCAAAGCTCAGGGTTTTAATACCAGTAATTTAATAAACATTATATTTTGTGTCACTATTGAAGCCCTAAAAAATGGTTTACCACAGAATGAATTTTCATTAGTCTGTCTCTAGACATTAGAGGACACTGAAGGACATGATGTGAGGGCCACTCTACTGGAAGCTGCTTTTTATTTTATCATGAGGCAAAGTGGTGCTGTGGCTTAGTGGGTTAAAGCGCCTGTCTCGTAAAAGGGGATCCTGAGTTCAAATTTCAGCAGTGCCTTCTTTTCATAGTCTCAGTATGGAAGTTTTTTTCCTTAACTGGGACTTTCATAGTAAGAAGACTAAAGTCAAACTTGCCTTTATCATATCCCTAAGATAATGAAATGAAGAGATTCTAAATCTGTTATGTATACGTTTTCAAAAGGAAGAAGATGTCACCCAATGTAGGATGGCATCAGGCATGTCAAATGACAACAGTGCATTTTCCTTTGCCAGATTGAAATACTTCCACACATCTAACCCTGTTAAAAAAGTTTGATAACAGCTTTCTTGAACAGATAATGCTTGAAATATTCACCACTTGGGCTGAAAAAGATAATTAAGATTTTCAAATCTGGAGATGAAATTTACATCGAGTATGGGATTCATACCCATGCATGTTCACCTTAACCTCTCAGCACCTCGTCTACAGGAAGAGACTGAAACTAGGTAATGTGATCTGATGAGGAATTTGACAAGTCTGTGCAATTTCACTAAAGTTTGTGTATCAGCTTCTGGCAAAGTGTGCCTTATCTCATCTCCGACAGTGGATAATGTCAAGAGTTAGACTAGCTCAAACTGTATCAGAAATGAACCAAAGCTCAGGGTTTTGATACCAGTAATTTAATAAACATTATATTTTGTGTCACTATTGAAGCCCTAAAAAATGGTTTACCACAGAATGAATTTTCATTAGTCTGTCTCTAGACATTAGAGGACACTGAAGGACATGATGTGAGGGCCACTCTACTGGAAGCTGCTTTTTTTTTTTCTATCATGAGGCAAAGTGGTGCAGTGGCTTAGTGGGTTAAAGCGCCTGTCTCGTAAACAGGAGATCCTGAGTTCAAATCTCAGCAGTGCCTTCTTTTCATCGTCTCAGTATGGAAGTTTCTATCCATAACTGGGACTTTCATAGTAAGAAGACTAAAGTCAAACTTGCCTTTCTCATATCCCTAAGATAGTGCAATGAAAAGATTCTAAATCTGTTATGTATAAGTGTTGGAAAGGAAGAAGATGTCACCCAATGTAGGATGGCATCAAGCATGTCAAATGACAACAGTGCATTTTCCTTTGCCAGATTGAAATACTTCCACACATCTAACCCTGTTAAAAAAGTTTGATAACAGCTTTCTTGAACAGATAATGCTTGAAATATTAACCACTTGGGCTGAAAAAGATAATTAAGATTTTCAAATCTGGAGATGAAATTTACATCGAGTATGGGATTCATACCCATGCATGTTCACCTTAACCTCTCAGCACCTCGTCTACAGGAAGAGACTGAAACTAGGTAATGTGATCTGATGAGGAATTTGACAAGTCTTTGCAATTTCACTAAAGTTTGTGTATCAGCTTCTGGCAAAGTGTGCCTTATCTCATCTCCGACAGTGGATAATGTCAAGAGTTAGACTAGCTCAAACTGTATCAGAAATGAACCAAAGCTCAGGGTTTTGATACCAGTAATTTAATAAACATTATATTTTGTGTCACTATTGAAGCCCTAAAAAATGGTTTACCACAGAATGAATTTTCATTAGTCTGTCTCTAGACATTAGAGGACACTGAAGGACATGATGTGAGGGCCACTCTACTGGAAGCTGCTTTTTATTTTATCATGAGGCAAAGTGGTGCTGTGGCTTAGTGGGTTAAAGCGCCTGTCTCGTAAAAGGGGATCCTGAGTTCAAATTTCAGCAGTGCCTTCTTTTCATAGTCTCAGTATGGAAGTTTTTTTCCTTAACTGGGACTTTCATAGTAAGAAGACTAAAGTCAAACTTGCCTTTATCATATCCCTAAGATAATGAAATGAAGAGATTCTAAATCTGTTATGTATACGTTTTCAAAAGGAAGAAGATGTCACCCAATGTAGGATGGCATCAGGCATGTCAAATGACAACAGTGCATTTTCCTTTGCCAGATTGAAATACTTCCACACATCTAACCCTGTTAAAAAAGTTTGATAACAGCTTTCTTGAACAGATAATGCTTGAAATATTCACCACTTGGGCTGAAAAAGATAATTAAGATTTTCAAATCTGGAGATGAAATTTACATCGAGTATGGGATTCATACCCATGCATGTTCACCTTAACCTCTCAGCACCTCGTCTACAGGAAGAGACTGAAACTAGGTAATGTGATCTGATGAGGAATTTGACAAGTCTGTGCAATTTCACTAAAGTTTGTGTATCAGCTTCTGGCAAAGTGTGCCTTATCTCATCTCCGACAGTGGATAATGTCAAGAGTTAGACTAGCTCAAACTGTATCAGAAATGAACCAAAGCTCAGGGTTTTGATACCAGTAATTTAATAAACATTATATTTTGTGTCACTATTGAAGCCCTAAAAAATGGTTTACCACAGAATGAATTTTCATTAGTCTGTCTCTAGACATTAGAGGACACTGAAGGACATGATGTGAGGGCCACTCTACTGGAAGCTGCTTTTTTTTTTTCTATCATGAGGCAAAGTGGTGCAGTGGCTTAGTGGGTTAAAGCGCCTGTCTCGTAAACAGGAGATCCTGAGTTCAAATCTCAGCAGTGCCTTCTTTTCATCGTCTCAGTATGGAAGTTTCTATCCATAACTGGGACTTTCATAGTAAGAAGACTAAAGTCAAACTTGCCTTTCTCATATCCCTAAGATAGTGCAATGAAAAGATTCTAAATCTGTTATGTATAAGTGTTGGAAAGGAAGAAGATGTCACCCAATGTAGGATGGCATCAAGCATGTCAAATGACAACAGTGCATTTTCCTTTGCCAGATTGAAATACTTCCACACATCTAACCCTGTTAAAAAAGTTTGATAACAGCTTTCTTGAACAGATAATGCTTGAAATATTAACCACTTGGGCTGAAAAAGATAATTAAGATTTTCAAATCTGGAGATGAAATTTACATCGAGTATGGGATTCATACCCATGCATGTTCACCTTAACCTCTCAGCACCTCGTCTACAGGAAGAGACTGAAACTAGGTAATGTGATCTGATGAGGAATTTGACAAGTCTTTGCAATTTCACTAAAGTTTGTGTATCAGCTTCTGGCAAAGTGTGCCTTATCTCATCTCCGACAGTGGATAATGTCAAGAGTTAGACTAGCTCAAACTGTATCAGAAATGAACCAAAGCTCAGGGTTTTGATACCAGTAATTTAATAAACATTATATTTTGTGTCACTATTGAAGCCCTAAAAAATGGTTTACCACAGAATGAATTTTCATTAGTCTGTCTCTAGACATTAGAGGACACTGAAGGACATGATGTGAGGGCCACTCTACTGGAAGCTGCTTTTTATTTTATCATGAGGCAAAGTGGTGCTGTGGCTTAGTGGGTTAAAGCGCCTGTCTCGTAAAAGGGGATCCTGAGTTCAAATTTCAGCAGTGCCTTCTTTTCATAGTCTCAGTATGGAAGTTTTTTTCCTTAACTGGGACTTTCATAGTAAGAAGACTAAAGTCAAACTTGCCTTTATCATATCCCTAAGATAATGAAATGAAGAGATTCTAAATCTGTTATGTATACGTTTTCAAAAGGAAGAAGATGTCACCCAATGTAGGATGGCATCAGGCATGTCAAATGACAACAGTGCATTTTCCTTTGCCAGATTGAAATACTTCCACACATCTAACCCTGTTAAAAAAGTTTGATAACAGCTTTCTTGAACAGATAATGCTTGAAATATTCACCACTTGGGCTGAAAAAGATAATTAAGATTTTCAAATCTGGAGATGAAATTTACATCGAGTATGGGATTCATACCCATGCATGTTCACCTTAACCTCTCAGCACCTCGTCTACAGGAAGAGACTGAAACTAGGTAATGTGATCTGATGAGGAATTTGACAAGTCTGTGCAATTTCACTAAAGTTTGTGTATCAGCTTCTGGCAAAGTGTGCCTTATCTCATCTCCGACAGTGGATAATGTCAAGAGTTAGACTAGCTCAAACTGTATCAGAAATGAACCAAAGCTCAGGGTTTTGATACCAGTAATTTAATAAACATTATATTTTGTGTCACTATTGAAGCCCTAAAAAATGGTTTACCACAGAATGAATTTTCATTAGTCTGTCTCTAGACATTAGAGGACACTGAAGGACATGATGTGAGGGCCACTCTACTGGAAGCTGCTTTTTTTTTTTCTATCATGAGGCAAAGTGGTGCAGTGGCTTAGTGGGTTAAAGCGCCTGTCTCGTAAACAGGAGATCCTGAGTTCAAATCTCAGCAGTGCCTTCTTTTCATCGTCTCAGTATGGAAGTTTCTATCCATAACTGGGACTTTCATAGTAAGAAGACTAAAGTCAAACTTGCCTTTCTCATATCCCTAAGATAGTGCAATGAAAAGATTCTAAATCTGTTATGTATAAGTGTTGGAAAGGAAGAAGATGTCACCCAATGTAGGATGGCATCAAGCATGTCAAATGACAACAGTGCATTTTCCTTTGCCAGATTGAAATACTTCCACACATCTAACCCTGTTAAAAAAGTTTGATAACAGCTTTCTTGAACAGATAATGCTTGAAATATTAACCACTTGGGCTGAAAAAGATAATTAAGATTTTCAAATCTGGAGATGAAATTTACATCGAATATGGGATTCATACCCATGCATGTTCACCTTAACCTCTCAGCACCTCGTCTACAGGAAGAGACTGAAACTAGGTAATGTGATCTGATGAGGAATTTGACAAGTCTGTGCAATTTCACTAAAGTTTGTGTATCAGCTTCTGGCAAAGTGAGCCTTATCTCATCTCCGACAGTGGATAATGTCAAGAGTTAGACTAGCTCAAACTGTATCAGAAATGAACCAAAGCTCAGGGTTTTAATACCAGTAATTTAATAAACATTATATTTTGTGTCACTATTGAAGCCCTAAAAAATGGTTTACCACAGAATGAATTTTCATTAGTCTGTCTCTAGACATTAGAGGACACTGAAGGACATGATGTGAGGGCCACTCTACTGGAAGCTGCTTTTTATTTTATCATGAGGCAAAGTGGTGCTGTGGCTTAGTGGGTTAAAGCGCCTGTCTCGTAAAAGGGGATCCTGAGTTCAAATTTCAGCAGTGCCTTCTTTTCATAGTCTCAGTATGGAAGTTTTTTTCCTTAACTGGGACTTTCATAGTAAGAAGACTAAAGTCAAACTTGCCTTTATCATATCCCTAAGATAATGAAATGAAGAGATTCTAAATCTGTTATGTATACGTTTTCAAAAGGAAGAAGATGTCACCCAATGTAGGATGGCATCAGGCATGTCAAATGACAACAGTGCATTTTCCTTTGCCAGATTGAAATACTTCCACACATCTAACCCTGTTAAAAAAGTTTGATAACAGCTTTCTTGAACAGATAATGCTTGAAATATTCACCACTTGGGCTGAAAAAGATAATTAAGATTTTCAAATCTGGAGATGAAATTTACATCGAGTATGGGATTCATACCCATGCATGTTCACCTTAACCTCTCAGCACCTCGTCTACAGGAAGAGACTGAAACTAGGTAATGTGATCTGATGAGGAATTTGACAAGTCTGTGCAATTTCACTAAAGTTTGTGTATCAGCTTCTGGCAAAGTGTGCCTTATCTCATCTCCGACAGTGGATAATGTCAAGAGTTAGACTAGCTCAAACTGTATCAGAAATGAACCAAAGCTCAGGGTTTTGATACCAGTAATTTAATAAACATTATATTTTGTGTCACTATTGAAGCCCTAAAAAATGGTTTACCACAGAATGAATTTTCATTAGTCTGTCTCTAGACATTAGAGGACACTGAAGGACATGATGTGAGGGCCACTCTACTGGAAGCTGCTTTTTTTTTTTCTATCATGAGGCAAAGTGGTGCAGTGGCTTAGTGGGTTAAAGCGCCTGTCTCGTAAACAGGAGATCCTGAGTTCAAATCTCAGCAGTGCCTTCTTTTCATCGTCTCAGTATGGAAGTTTCTATCCATAACTGGGACTTTCATAGTAAGAAGACTAAAGTCAAACTTGCCTTTCTCATATCCCTAAGATAGTGCAATGAAAAGATTCTAAATCTGTTATGTATAAGTGTTGGAAAGGAAGAAGATGTCACCCAATGTAGGATGGCATCAAGCATGTCAAATGACAACAGTGCATTTTCCTTTGCCAGATTGAAATACTTCCACACATCTAACCCTGTTAAAAAAGTTTGATAACAGCTTTCTTGAACAGATAATGCTTGAAATATTAACCACTTGGGCTGAAAAAGATAATTAAGATTTTCAAATCTGGAGATGAAATTTACATCGAATATGGGATTCATACCCATGCATGTTCACCTTAACCTCTCAGCACCTCGTCTACAGGAAGAGACTGAAACTAGGTAATGTGATCTGATGAGGAATTTGACAAGTCTGTGCAATTTCACTAAAGTTTGTGTATCAGCTTCTGGCAAAGTGAGCCTTATCTCATCTCCGACAGTGGATAATGTCAAGAGTTAGACTAGCTCAAACTGTATCAGAAATGAACCAAAGCTCAGGGTTTTAATACCAGTAATTTAATAAACATTATATTTTGTGTCACTATTGAAGCCCTAAAAAATGGTTTACCACAGAATGAATTTTCATTAGTCTGTCTCTAGACATTAGAGGACACTGAAGGACATGATGTGAGGGCCACTCTACTGGAAGCTGCTTTTTATTTTATCATGAGGCAAAGTGGTGCTGTGGCTTAGTGGGTTAAAGCGCCTGTCTCGTAAAAGGGGATCCTGAGTTCAAATTTCAGCAGTGCCTTCTTTTCATAGTCTCAGTATGGAAGTTTTTTTCCTTAACTGGGACTTTCATAGTAAGAAGACTAAAGTCAAACTTGCCTTTATCATATCCCTAAGATAATGAAATGAAGAGATTCTAAATCTGTTATGTATACGTTTTCAAAAGGAAGAAGATGTCACCCAATGTAGGATGGCATCAGGCATGTCAAATGACAACAGTGCATTTTCCTTTGCCAGATTGAAATACTTCCACACATCTAACCCTGTTAAAAAAGTTTGATAACAGCTTTCTTGAACAGATAATGCTTGAAATATTCACCACTTGGGCTGAAAAAGATAATTAAGATTTTCAAATCTGGAGATGAAATTTACATCGAGTATGGGATTCATACCCATGCATGTTCACCTTAACCTCTCAGCACCTCGTCTACAGGAAGAGACTGAAACTAGGTAATGTGATCTGATGAGGAATTTGACAAGTCTGTGCAATTTCACTAAAGTTTGTGTATCAGCTTCTGGCAAAGTGTGCCTTATCTCATCTCCGACAGTGGATAATGTCAAGAGTTAGACTAGCTCAAACTGTATCAGAAATGAACCAAAGCTCAGGGTTTTGATACCAGTAATTTAATAAACATTATATTTTGTGTCACTATTGAAGCCCTAAAAAATGGTTTACCACAGAATGAATTTTCATTAGTCTGTCTCTAGACATTAGAGGACACTGAAGGACATGATGTGAGGGCCACTCTACTGGAAGCTGCTTTTTTTTTTTCTATCATGAGGCAAAGTGGTGCAGTGGCTTAGTGGGTTAAAGCGCCTGTCTCGTAAACAGGAGATCCTGAGTTCAAATCTCAGCAGTGCCTTCTTTTCATCGTCTCAGTATGGAAGTTTCTATCCATAACTGGGACTTTCATAGTAAGAAGACTAAAGTCAAACTTGCCTTTCTCATATCCCTAAGATAGTGCAATGAAAAGATTCTAAATCTGTTATGTATAAGTGTTGGAAAGGAAGAAGATGTCACCCAATGTAGGATGGCATCAAGCATGTCAAATGACAACAGTGTATTTTCCTTTGCCAGATTGAAATACTTCCACACATCTAACCCTGTTAAAAAAGTTTGAAAACAGCTTTCTTGAACAGATAATGCTTGAAATATTAACCACTTGGGCTGAAAAAGATAATTAAGATTTTCAAATCTGGAGATGAAATTTACATCGAATATGGGATTCATACCCATGCATGTTCACCTTAACCTCTCAGCACCTCGTCTACAGGAAGAGACTGAAACTAGGTAATGTGATCTGATGAGGAATTTGACAAGTCTGTGCAATTTCACTAAAGTTTGTGTATCAGCTTCTGGCAAAGTGAGCCTTATCTCATCTCCGACAGTGGATAATGTCAAGAGTTAGACTAGCTCAAACTGTATCAGAAATGAACCAAAGCTCAGGGTTTTAATACCAGTAATTTAATAAACATTATATTTTGTGTCACTATTGAAGCCCTAAAAAATGGTTTACCACAGAATGAATTTTCATTAGTCTGTCTCTAGACATTAGAGGACACTGAAGGACATGATGTGAGGGCCACTCTACTGGAAGCTGCTTTTTATTTTATCATGAGGCAAAGTGGTGCTGTGGCTTAGTGGGTTAAAGCGCCTGTCTCGTAAAAGGGGATCCTGAGTTCAAATTTCAGCAGTGCCTTCTTTTCATAGTCTCAGTATGGAAGTTTTTTTCCTTAACTGGGACTTTCATAGTAAGAAGACTAAAGTCAAACTTGCCTTTATCATATGCCTAAGGCCCCCTTCACACGTCCGTGATACACGTGCGTGTTTGGTCCGTTTCCGTATATACCGGAGACACGGCCAAACGTGCACCAATGTTAATCTATGATTGTGGTCACACGTCCGTTATTTCATTATGTCCGTGTGTGCGTGTCCGTGATCCGTATGTGTTTGCGTTTGGCACGGATGCATGTCCGTTATCTGCACGGAGCACACACACGTGGACACAATGAAAGTCTATGGGTATGTGCACACATGTTAGTAAACACGTATGCATCTACCTATAGTCCGTGTCCGTTTGGTGTTTTTATTTCTAGTGATGTCGGCTATTCTTTCTATTTCTGTGTATGTCCGTCAATCTCCCTGAGTCCGTCGGTCAGTCTCTCTGTCGGTCTCTCTGTCTGTCTGTCCCTCTCTCACAGTCTGTCGGTCAGTTTCCCCCCCTCTCTCATACTTACCGTTCCCCGATCTCCGGCGCAGCGCTGCACGGCATTCACACTGCTGCGGCGGCTTTTACTATTTTGAAAAAGCCGGCCGCCCATTAAACAATCTCCTATTCCCTGCTTTCCCCGCCCACCGGCGCCTATGATTGGTTACAGTGAGACACGCCCCCACGCTGAGTGACAGGTGTCACACTGCACCCAATCACAGCAGCCGGTGGGCGTGTCTATACTGTGCAGTGAAATAAATAAATAAATAATTAAAAAAAAACGGCGTGCGGTTCCCCCCAATTTTAATGCCAGCCAGATAAAGCCATACGGCTGAAGGCTGGTATTCTCAGGATGGGGAGCTCCACGTTATGGGGAGCCCCCCACCCTAACAATATCAGTCAGCAGCCGCCCAGAATTGCCGCATACATTATATGCGACAGTTCTGGGGCTGTACCCGGCTCTTCCCGATTTGCCCTGGTGCTTTGGCAAATCGGGGTAATAAGGAGTTATTGGCAGCCCATAGCTGCCAATAAGTCCTAGATTAATCATGTCAGGCGTCTATGAGACACCCTCCATGATTAATCTGTAAGTGACAGTAAATAAACACACACACACCAGAAAAAATCCTTTATTAGAAATACAAACACACACACATTCCCTGGTTCACCACTTTAATCATCCCCGAAAAAGCCCTCCATGTCCGGCGTCATCCAGGATGCTCCAGCGTCGCATCCAGCGCTGCTGCATGGAGGTGACAGGAGCTGCAGAAGACACCGCCGCTCCGGTCACCTCCACGTAGCTAATGAAGACAGCCGCGCGATCAGCCTGAGCTGTCAGTGAGGTTACCCGCTGTCACTGGATCCAGTGACAGCGGGTAACCTCTGTGACAGCTCAGCTGATCGCACGGCTGTCTTCACTAGCTGCGTGGAGGTGACCGGAGCGGCGGTGTCTTCTGCAGCTCCTGTCACCTCCATGCAGCGACGCTGGAGCATCCTGGATGACGCCGGACATGGAGGGCTTTCTCGGGGATGATTAAAGTGGTGAACCAGGGAATGTGTGTGTGTTTTTATTTCTAATAAAGGATTTTTTCTGGTGTGTGTGTGTTTATTTACTGTCACTTACAGATTAATCATGGAGGGTGTCTCATAGACGCCTGACATGATTAATCTAGGACTTATTGGCAGCTATGGGCTGCCAATAACTCCTTATTACCCCGATTTGCCAAAGCACCAGGGCAAATCGGGAAGAGCCGGGTACAGCCCCAGAACTGTCGCATATAATGTATGCGGCAATTCTGGGCGGCTGCTGACTGATATTGTTAGGGTGGGGGGCTCCCCGTAACGTGGAGCTCCCCATCCTGAGAATACCAGCCTTCAGCCGTATGGCTTTATCTGGCTGGCATTAAAATTGGGGGGAACCGCACGCCGTTTTTTTTTAATTATTTATTTATTTATTTCACTGCACAGTATAGACACGCCCACCGGCTGCTGTGATTGGGTGCAGTGTGACACCTGTCACTCAGCGTGGGGGCGTGTCTCACTGTAACCAATCATAGGCACCGGTGGGCGGGGAAAGCAGGGAATAGGAGATTGTTTAATGAGCGGCCGGCTTTTTCAAAATAGTAAAAGCCGCCGCAGCAGTGTGAATGCCGTGCAGCGCCGGTGATCGGGGATCGGTGAGTATGAGAGAGGGGGGGACACTTCAGTCACTCGGGGGATTAGCGGTCACCGGTGAATCCTTCACAGGTGACCGCTAATCAGTACTCGACACAGACAGAGCCGCGGTATGAGGATGAAGTCGGGTGAAGTTCACCCGAGTTCATTCTCATCGCGCAACTCTGTCTGCTGTCAGCCGACATTTATAAACGACATTGTGCATCACACACACGGACATTACACACGGACATTACACGTACACACACACGTTAATTCCACACGCACACACGGACGTTCTGCACACAAACACGGCTAGCATACGCAATTCACACAGGTGCCACACGGACCATAAAAACGGACACAAAAACGGGACACGGACCCGAAAAACGGCCCGTAACACACGTGCGTGTTTTTCACGGACGTGTGAAGGGGGCCTAAGATAGTGAAATGAAGAGATTCTAAATCTGTTATGTATAAGTGTATGAAAGGAAGAAGATGTCACCCAATGTAGGATGGCATCAAGCATGTCAAATTACAACAGTGCATTTTCCTTTGCCAGATTGAAATACTTCCACACATCTAACCCTGTTAAAAAAGTTTGATAACAGCTTTCTTGAACAGATAATGCTTGAAATATTCACCACTTGGGCTGAAAAAGATAATTAAGATTTTCAAATCTGGAGATGAAATTTACATCGAGTATGGGATTCATACCCATGCATGTTCACCTTAACCTCTCAGCACCTCGTCTACAGGAAGAGACTGAAACTAGGTAATGTGATCTGATGAGGAATTTGACAAGTCTGTGCAATTTCACTAAAGTTTGTGTATCAGCTTTTGGCAAAGTGTGCCTTATCTCATCTCCGACAGTGGATAATGTCAAGAGTTAGACTAGCTCAAACTGTATCAGAAATGAACCAAAGCTCAGGGTTTTAATACCAGTAATTTAATAAACATTATATTTTGTGTCACTATTGAAGCCCTAAAAAATGGTTTACCACATAATGAATTTTCATTAGTCTGTCTCTAGACATTAGAGGACACTGAAGGACATGATGTGGGGGCCACTCTACTGGAAGCTGCTTTTTATTTTATCATGAGGCAAAGTGGTGCTGTGGCTTAGTGGGTTAAAGTGCCTGGCTCGTAAAAGGGGATCCTGAGTTCAAATTTCAGCAGTGCCTTCTTTTCATAGTCTCAGTATGGAAGTTTTTTTCCTTAACTGGGACTATCATAGTAAGAAGACTAAAGTCAAACTTGCCTTTATCATATCCCTAAGATAGTGAAATGAAGAGATTCTAAATCTGTTATGTATAAGTATTGGAAAGGAAGAAGATGTCACCCAATGTAGGATGGCATCAAGCATGTCAAATGACAACAGTGCATTTTCCTTTGCCAGATTGAAATACTTCCACACATCTAACCCTGTTAAAAAAGTTTGATAACAGCTTTCTTGAACAGATAATGCTTGAAATATTCACCACTTGGGCTGAAAAAGATAATTAAGATTTTCAAATCTGGAGATGAAATTTACATCGAATATGGGATTCATACCCATGCATGTTCACCTTAACCTCTCAGCACCTCGTCTACAGGAAGAGACTGAAGCTAGGTAATGTGATCTGATGAGGAATTTGACAAGTCTGTGCAATTTCACTAAAGTTTGTGTATCAGCTTCTGGCAAAGTGTGCCTTATCTCATCTCCGACAGTGGATAATGTCAAGAGTTAGACAAGCTCAAACTGTATCAGAAATGAACCAAAGCTCAGGGTTTTAATACCAGTAATTTAATAAACATTATATTTTGTGTCACTATTGAAGCCCTAAAAAAAGGTTTACCACAGAATGAATTTTCATTAGTCTGTCTCTAGACATTAGAGGACACTGAAGGACAGGATGTGAGGGCCACTCTACTGGAAGCTGCTTTTTTTACCATGAGGCAAAGTGGTGCTGTGGCTTAGTGGGTTAAAGCGCATGTCTCGTAAAAAGGGATCATGAGTTCAAATTTCAGCAGTGCCTTCTTTTCATAGTCTCAGTATGGAAGTTTTTTTCCTTAACTGGGACTTTCATAGTAAGAAGACTAAAGTCAAACTTGCCTTTATCATATCCCTAAGATAGTGAAATGAAGAGATTCTAAATCTGTTATGTATAAGTGTTCAAAAGGAAGAAGATGTCACCCAATGTAGGATGGCATCAAGCATGTCAAATGACAACAGTGCATTTTCCTTTGCCAGATTGAAATACTTCCACACATCTAACCCTGTTAAAAAAGTTTGATAACAGCTTGCTTGAACAGATAATGCTTGAAATATTCACCACTTGGGCTGAAAAAGATAATTAAGATTTTCAAATCTGGAGATGCTATTTCCAGCACCTCTGCACTGCACCCTCAAAATCATTTTTATCAAGCCATTATAATAGCAAACACTGAGGAAACTTAGTGGCATCCTAAAAGTGGCTGTTGGACTTCATTAGTGTCCCACTGGTGCCAAGCTATTTCCAGCACCTCTGCATTGCACCCTCAAACTCATTGTTACTAAGCCATTATAATAGCAAACACTGAGGAAACTTATAGTAAACCAGAGAGACAAAGAGGGATATAGCAACTCATATCAGATATTTGAAAGAATCACTTCAAACTGAATCAGTGAAAAAATCGGTTATAAACTTTATTAAATACAAAAGATGCAGATTAAAATACACCAAGAACAGTGATCCAAAGATTTCACAGTATTAAATATAAACACAGGTAAAGAGTAGAGTTGAGCGCGGTTCGCGGTTCGAGGTTCTACAGTTCGCGGCTCGAGTGATTTTGGGGGCTGTTCTAGATAGAACTAGAACTCGAGCTATTTGCTAAAGCTCGATAGTTCTAGATACATTTGAGAACGGTTCTAGCAGCAAAAAGACCAGCTAATTACTAGCTGGCTTTCCGCTGTAATAGTGTAAGTCACTCTGTGACTCACACTTTTATGAAATTTCAGTGTATAGTGTGCGGGAACAACGCATTGAGATCACTGCTGTATGGATAATGGCCATTTTATTTTCCCTTGTCTTCCTTCCCTAAGCGCGCGCGTATTGTGGGGCGGGCCAGCATATTAGCCAATCCCAGACACACACAAGTGCTAGTGGACTTTTAGCCAGAGAAGCAACGGCATGTGTGATAGGATGTCCATGTCACATGTCCCTGCATTACAAAAACGAGTATCTGCCCGTCCGGACGCCATTACCTCTTCTGCGTCCTTGGTGTCAGTCACCGCTGGCGCAGCGCCTATCTCCGATACTGCTGTGTACGCTCTATACACAGTGCTGTACAGAATAGGGATAGCACTTTCTATCAGTCCTTTTAAGGGCTAATACTGGCAGGGTCAGAGCCATAGGTGACAGGTCCGTGAAAACAGAGTTTAACAGCTACACAAGATGACAGCGTCTGTGTAGCTAAGGTCAGGGATTTCCTCGCTGCATTTCCCCAATAGGAGAGATAGAAAGGCAGGCTTCCTTTCCTCTACCCAGAGACCCACAACCCTGCCACTTTACCCTCCTGCCCTTTGCACACTCAAACTCATTGTTACTAAGCCATTATACTAGCAAACACTGAGTGAACTTAGTGGCATCCTAAACGTGGCTGTTGGACTTCTGTATTGTCCCACTAGTGCAAAGATATTTGCAGCACGTCTACCTGCATTGCACACTCAAACTCATTGTTACTAAGCCATTATACTAGCAAACACTGAGTGAACTTAGTGGCATCATAAAAGTGGCTGTTGGACTTCTGTATTGTCCCACTAGTGCAAAGATATTTGCAGCGTGTCTTCCTGCATTGCACACTCAAACTCATTGTTACTAAGACATTATAATAGAAAAAATTGAGTAAACTTAGTGGCATACAAGAAGTGGCTGTTGTACTCCATTAGTGCCCCACTGGTGCAAATCTATGTGCAGCACCTCTGCATAACACCCTCCTGCTCTGTTTTTAATAAGCTATAATGATAGCAAAAAATGCTGCCATTTAGTGCCATTCAAGAACTGGCTGTTGTATTTCATTATTGTCCCACTGGTGCCAAGCTATTTCTAGCACTTGTGCAGGACAACCTCCTGCTCTGTTTTTAATAAGCTATAATGATAGCAAAAAATGCTGCCATTTAGTGGCATACAAGAACTGGCTGTTGTACTCCATTAGTGCCCCACTGGTGCCAAGCTATTTCTAGCACCTGTGCAGGACACCCTCCTGCTCTGTTTTTAATAAGCTATAATGATAGCAAAAAATGCTGCCATTTAGTGGCATACAAGAACTGGCTGTTGTATTTCATTATTGTCCCACTGGTGCCAAGCTATTTCTAGCACCTGTGCAGGACACCCTCCTGCTCTGTTTTTAATAAGCTATAATGATAGCAAAAAATGCTGCCATTTAGTGGCATACAAGAAGTGACTGTTGGACTTCCATTAGTGTCCCACTGGTGCAAATCTATTTGCAGCACCTCTGCTTGACACCCTCATGCACATTTTGCTACGCTAATTTTATAGCAAACTCAGGGAATTCCTTGCTGCATTTGATCATTCGGAGAGATAGAAAGTGAGGCTTCCTTTATCTTTTCCTTCTGTTCATAGACAGCATCTCCAAGTCCACACCCGAAGAGCAATTTCTCCTCCACGTCCAAGTGTGGAGAGGCAGCTAGTGCGCATGCGTGTGCCAATTTACCCCAGCCGCAGCCTAACTCCAGTGTTTCGCCTAGTGAGTATGCTCATCCTGACTGTGCCATTCCTGAGGCTAAGTCTTCATTTCGGGATACAGCGCATGCTCCCATACTTAGTGCGAAAAGCCTCTTTGCACAGGTACTTGCACTCCGTGCCGGGTCTAAGTCCTGTGTTGTGCCTAGACACCATGCTAAAGCTGATAGTCTTTTTTTGGAGACTGTATTTCATGCTACTGAGCATGCTCAGGCACTTACTGCATCAGAGACTAGGTCCGGTAATGAACTCTTTGGCACTGCCCCTGATGTGGGGGGCCCATATAGACCACAGGGCATCAGGTGTCCTGACGATGTGGCCAGGCCACTCCCAAATGGCTTGCAGAGGCCTGGGCCTATGACTTGTCACCTCATTATTGATGGTCAGACGATGACTGGTGAGGTGTTTGTGTCGTGGCAGCCATGAGGTCATTATTTAGGTTGCGGTTCCAAATAGGACGCTAGTTATGCCACTCATGATGTGTCACTCTGCTTTTGTCTTCAGGAGGTGCATTGTGGTCCACCCTGGTTTGGGGCGGACCCAGGTTATAAAACGGGATGGAGCCAACAAGGAGGTACGCAGTCTTCTATTATGCTCCGAAAGAGCACACCTCCATGTGTTGAACCCATTGCGGCTTTAGTCCAGAGGTAGGCAGGGATAGAGCGTCGATGAAGGCCGCCACCACAGTTGGTAACGCAGAACAGTTAAGACCAGCTCCTGTACTACAAGTCCTGCTTGTGCAGCCCAGTGGCATTAACAGGCCTGCTGCTGCTGATGTGCCTGCTGTCCACAGGTGTGGCCCCAATGCACACGGTTAGCGTACTCAATGGCCCCTGTGATGTTAACAGGGAGTTCCTGGGCTGGGTGGGCGTGTGGACCCTGTGACGCTAACAGGGCTCCCAGTCTCCAGATCCCAGTGGCGTCTAACTCGGTTCAGGCAACTATTAGTTTCATAGCCACACAGATCTGTATCCTCCACCTAACCTTCCAGTTGCCAACCTCTCCTTTTCCATCTGGGAGCACGGTGGACATTGACTGCTGATGGGGATATATACCTTTCTCTTTCTTTTCTTATTAATTTTCGTTATATAGCGGTAACATAGTATATACCGCCTTATCCAAATCTGCCAGTCCCACCGTAACAGATGGTGTTTCTTCATCAAATGTTACTTTTGCTTAACCACCAAACCCACGGACAAAAACTTTTTTCCCCTTTCCAACACAACTGTTCCCCTTTCCACCAGCATCTGTCCTTTTTCAACTCATTTGATATATGACCAAAAGTGCAACTCTGCAGGGACACCGTACTCAATGCCATCTCAGCACAGCAGACAGCCCTCGGTCCCTCAGATGTGGACAAGTAAAAGACCATTTCCTCCTATCCATGACAAAGCGTTGAGATTCACTCTGTGCAGCACTGGTGTTTACTGGAAAAGCAGATCTAAGAATCCGTATCACCTTCTGCAGATAATCCTGTATACGTGCGTCCCTTTCTATGGCAGGAATTATTTCGCCAAATTTTATCTTGTACCAGGGATCTAACAGTGTGGCAACCCAGTAGCTAGCATTACTTCGATTTCGTACAATCCGAGGGTCATGTTGTAGGTAGTGCAGCAAGAAGGCGCTCATGTGTCTTGTGCATCCAGGAGGACCAAGTCCTTGCTGTGTTGGTGGCAGAGAGGTGAGAATCGTGCCTCCTTCCTCTGCCCTCTCCCCCCAACCTCGTACAACCGAAATGTGAGCAAGCTCTCACTCATCTGCTGAGTCTTCTATGCCCATCACCAGTTCGTCCTCCATTTCTTCATGGGCTCCTGCACCTTCCTCAACAATTTTTGCTGATCCTATGCGCCCTTGTTAATCCCTCTCCCCCACCATGACTGCCGCCTAGGTGCTGCTCACCATCTGGACCTTGTAGATCTTATTATCCCTTCTGCATATGACTCCTCCTGTACTTCCTCCCCTTCCTCTTTGACCAACACCTGACTGCGAATAATGCTTACAGTGTGCTCCATCTTGTAGATGACCAGAATTGTCACGCTGAGAATGGCATCGCCAGTGCTAAACATCTTCGTCGACATTTGTAAACTGTGTAGAAGGGTGCATAGGTCCTTGATCTGACACCACTCCAGCAGCGTGATCTGCACCACCTCTGGATCAAGTTAGCCCAGGGTATACGTCAGACCGTATTTCAGCAGGGCTCTGCGGTGCTGCCAAAGACGCTGCAACATGTGCAGATTCCAATTTCTGCGTGTCGGAACATCACATTTCCGGCGTTTAACCGCCAGACCTTAAGACTTCAGGAGCGATGAAAGTTGTTGAGCTGCTGGGTGTGAAGGATGAAAGTGAGCACATAGCAGCGTGCCCGCTGCACAAGGCCATGTAGGCTGGGATGGTATTTTAAAAATTGCTAGAGAATCAGATTCAACACGTGAGCCATACAAGGCACGTGTGTCATTTTGCCCTGCCGAAGGGCCGCAGACAGGTTTGCATCATTGACGCACACGGCTGTTAAGTCACCAACGTAGTCCACTCAATCAATTTGTACTCCGGTCGCCAGGTGACAACGTGTTCCTTTCGTGCATAGTGCTGATGATGGGAAAGGAGTCGATGCCAGCGGCGCAGGTGGACGCAGGTTATGGTCACCCACTGGGTTGCATTACCTTGACAGATACAGAACCACAGGCTGAATGTTGGTGGTGGGTATCTCACAGATGAAGTACCATCATTCAGCTACAACCAATGGGAATACACCGCACCCTTTTTTAGGCCCCTCCTGTCTCCAGACCACTGCCAGACAAAGCTATGAACCTCTTGTTACTGTTACCCCCAGTTCAGTTTTATGATTTTGTGTGCTTGTTACCTGACTACTTTTCCTGCTTGCTGTTAATGTACCTCGTTGGCCGATCCGCATTTCACCTCTGCTTGTTTTCTGATTAAGTCCCATTCTGTTCCTCTTCATCAATTAATGTTTTTGACCCTGCCTGACTACTATTCTCTGGAACTGCAGCCTTCCACTGGTATTGATCAACTTGGGCCCTGTGTAATTCCAAATCACTGTATAGGGGTTAAAGGGTTTCAGGGTTCTGGGTGTCCAGCTTGGTGAGTGGCTTGCCTCTAGCCTATCCTTTACAGCCCATCTGAGTGTGTCGATCCAGGCAGGCGTTACACCGTGCCCTCTGCAGAAGGCCATGTAGGCCGGGATAGTGTTTTAAAAATTGCTGGACAACCAGGTTCAACACGTGAGCCATACAAGGCATGTGTGTCACATTGCCCTGAAGAAGGGTCGCAGACTGGTTTGCATCATTGTCGCACCCGACCTTCCCTGGCTGCTGGTTGAGTGGAGACAACCATTGATGAAACTCGGTCTCACTCTCCAGAGCTTACCGTCTACAACTCCTCAGCAGTGTGACTCACAATTCACAGACATTTCAAAGAAAAGAGTCGACCGCCTCATGCTGTTGAGCTCTGCTGCCAGCATAGTAAGGAGGTGTGTGGGATTCCTTGTGTGCAGTTACAACGCGGGTGGCCTGACCACACAGGGTTTGGGCCAAGGTGGAGGACCCACACGAGGTTGAGGAGGCAGAAGCAGTGGAGGAACTTCTACATACAGAGGAAGGATTGACACACAACTCGTGGGGATGGCAAAACTTGTACAGCAGACTCTTCTCCATCTCTCACCATAGTTACCCAGTGCCTAGTCAGCGACATGTAACTCCCCTGTCCATGCTTAATGTTCCAAGTATCTGTGGTGAAATGCACCCTGTCACACACAGAGTTTCTCAAGGAATCGGTGAGGTTGTGTGCGACCTGCTGTGGTAGCGCTGGCACGCCAGTCTCCCTCGTTACCACTAATTGGGCCACACACACCCCACTTGACTGGCATCAGTTGACCCCCTTTTGAAAAAGAAAAAGATGCTTTGCATGAAGCACTCTCAAAAATACGCGTGCCTTTCACCTCCCCTGGATGAGCCAGGGGAAGAAAAGTCCTCTGAGAGCCATGACTTGTTCATCTTGGTTCTTTTAGAAACACAGTGAGGGGACTCCAACCACAGTCTCCCTCGTTGCCACTAATTGGGCCACACACCCCCCACTTGACTGGCATCAGTTGACCCCCCTTTTGAAAAAGAAAAAGGTGCTTGGCATGAAGCACTCTCAAAAATACGCATGCCTTTCACCTCCCCTAGATGAGCCAGGGGAAGAAAAGTCCTCTGAGAGCCATGACTTGTTCATCTTGGTTCTTTTACAAACACAGCGAGGGGACTCCAACCACAGTCTCCCTCGTTGCCACTAATTGGGCCACACACACCCCACTTGACTGGCATCAGTTGACCCCCCTTTTGAAAAAGAAAAAGATACTTGGCATGAAGCACTCTCAAAAATACGCGTGCATTTCACCTCCCCTGGATGAGCCAGGGGAAGAAAAGTCCTCTGAGAGCCATGTCCACATTGTCAGTGGACAGACATGTGTGCTTATCTGCCAGCAGACCCCCAGCAGCACTGAAGACAGGTTCCGAGAGAACGCTGGCTGCAGGACACGACAAGATCCCCAAGGCGTACGTGGCAAGCTCAGGCAATTTATCCAGATTGGAATCCTAAAATGAGCAGGGCTCAAGTTGCACAGTAATGGCATCGACGTTTCCTTGCATATACTCATATATCTGTGTCTCCTCCTCTTTTTCCTTGTCCTGCTCTTTTGTTTTCGCATGAGTATATGTCCTTGTCAATTTCCCATGTGTTTGTGTTGTGTCCTTTTGGACACCTTTGAGGGTGTTTTCTAGGTGTTTTTATGTGTTTGTGATTGCCTGCCATTGTTTCCTATGCGGTTCGAGTTCGGTTCGACGAACGTTCGACGAATTGAACTCGAACGAGACGTCCGTTCGACGAACCGAACTCGAGACGAACCACGACCGGTTCGCTCATCTCTAGTAAAGAGGTAAAAACCCAGAGCAAACAAAGGGGGCAATTAGGTCAGAGGGGTCACCATGAGAGGTAAAGGCAGAGTCAGCCCAGACATGTAAGGGTTAAATCCAAGTGGAATACACATGTAGACATTTGTACAGCAGATAGCTTACTTACTCATGGTGAGACCTCAGCAGACCAAACGCCCCCGCACCTAACGCGTTTCGTGATCTTCAGGGTAGTGCGACATGATGTGTGACAAGAGGGAACTATTTATATGTGCCCCAATACAAGAAGACAAGCCGGCCGCCCATTCAGGTCGCATGCAGAGGCGGGATCTCGTCCAGGGCGTGAGTCATCGGGCAATTCCCGGAAATGACGTGGGTAACAACAGTGTCGTCACACTGTGCCCGCCCATCTCGTTTCAGGAAGCTGTCATTCAGACACGCTCGGGAGGAGGCTGCACTGCGCACGCGCACCACGGGCGCAGCCATCTTTACGAAGGGCACAGAAAAGGACCTGCTGTCCTCCTTGTATTGTGTTGTGTTTTTTTACTTACCACATATACTTTCATTCTACATCGCTATTAATATTTGGCCTTTTCTGTGCCCTTCTTAAAGATGGCCGCGCCCGTGGTGCACGTGTGCAGTGCGGCCTCCTCCTGAGCGTGTCTGAATGACGGCTTCCTGAAACGGGATGGGAGGGCACAGTGTGACGACACTGTTGTTACCCGCGTCATTTCCGGGAATTGCCCGATGACTCACGCCCTGGACGAGATCCCGCCTCTGCACGCGACCTGAATGGGCGGCCGGCCTGTCTTCTTGTATTGGGGCACATATAAATAGTTCCCTCTTGTCACACATCATGTCGCACTACCCTGAAGATCACGAAACGCGTTGGGGTGCTGGGGCGTTTGATCAGCTGAGGTCTCACCATGAGTAAGTAAGTTATCTGCTGTACAAATGTCTACATGTGTATTCCACTTGGATTTAACCCTCACATGTCTGGGCTGACTCTGCCTTTACCTCTCATGGTGGCCCATCTGACCTAATTGCCCCCTTTGTTTGCTCTGGGTTTTTACCTCTTTACCTGTGTTTATATTTAATACTGGGAAATCTTTGGATCACTGTTCTTGGAGTATTTTAATCTGCATCTTTTGTATTTAATAAAGATTATAACCGCTTTTTTCACTAATCTAGTTTGAAGTGATTCTTTCAAACATCTGATATGAGTTGCTATATCCCTCTTTGTTTCTCTGGTTTACTATAATGCTTTTTGAGGGGCTAACCATATCTAATACATGATGACTAAACGGTTTGCATGTGTCCTATCTTGTTCCGTAATTGTATTTCTGTGTTCTTTCACAGCAGCTTCCACAGGACACATGGACCATAAAGCGCGCGAAGAAGCGTGGCTAACAGAAATTAACCAGGTTTTCAGTGAAAATCAAGAGCCTGTTTTTAATTTTGAAACGGAGGAGAATGCTAAACTGGATAGCAGACTTAAACAACTGCTGAATTAAAAAACAAGACTTTGGTGGAACATGACATTCATGGCGCGATACAATGAGAAGGGCCTCATCCCAAGAGGGCTGCGAGTACAACTGTTCCCCTCTTTTGAAATAAAAGAGGATATTTTTAAAAAAGATTGGAAGGAGGCGTCTAATGGTTGCTCCATGACTTTCATGAAACTGTTAGTTGGCCATAATGCCAGCACTTTGAAGGAGATTGAACTGGAGATTAACAGCATCCAGGTGAAACTAACAGAGTGTCTTTCTAAAGAAAAACTAGCATCCCTTAATGTGGATCTAGACAAGGATTTTTCCAAATGGGAAAAGGAGATCATAGGCATAAAAACCAAGAAATACCAGAGAGATGTTTCAGATTACAAAAATGGAACCGTCTATAGATGGAAGAGGGTTCCGAGGAGAAAAAATAAAAGTGTGGGTTCTCGCTCCGGTTCCTTCTCATCCACATCCTCTATGGAAGATGAGACCCCTACGGGAAGTGGTTTGAGTGACCAGTTTGCAGAGAGATTGGGAATACAGACAAGATCTAAGCATCAGGGGGAAAGGAACTCCCAGATGAAAAGAGAATTGACTCCTCCACAGCCGAAAGATAAAAAAAGCAAACGGGTGATGGAGGTAATAAATCTATCTAAGCATAGATTAACTAAAAACCAAGTGGATGTTTTGGGTCTGGGTCTTTCCTTTGCCCCTGATGCTGACTTCGATTTTTTTACAGTGACTAAAGACCTACAACTTTTTGCTAGGAAACTGATTCTGTGTAAACTTTACTCAAAAAATAACACGGACACCCAAGGATTAACACCGGAAGATCTAGAAGTGTTGAAAATTCTGAAGGAGCTTGAGGAGGAATCAGCTGGCGGCGTTTCAGGTAAATTCCCCACCTCGATTTATCCTCGCTCAACTGCATTTCCGCCTTCCTCCCTTTGTCCGCAGGTCGACATCTTCACCAAACTGGTCTTAGAGGATCTTCGGAACCTCAAAAGACCAACTGGTGGTCACAACCTCTCTTTAAGACATAAAAAAGCCATTGATGAACTAAAATCATTGGAGGGGGTTGTGATAAAACCTGCGGACAAAGGGGAAAATGTGGTAATCTGGCCCACGGATTTGTACGAACGTGAAGCCTTTAGGCAGCTACGAGATCGGGAGACCTATATCCCCCTATTTGGTAATCCCACAAAAGGGTTTGAGTCAGAATTAGAGGACATCCTTGAGGCGGCCTTCTCGCGTGGTGTCATTACAAAAAAAGTATATGAGGGTCTCCACACCAAATTTCCGGTAACGTCCACTTTTTATTTATTACCGAAGATACATAAAAATCCTGTGTGTCCCCCGGGGCGTCCAATTGTCTCTGGCATCGGAGGGCTTTGCGACAGCATTTGTAAGTTTATTGAATTTTATTTACACCCCTTAGCTGAAACGCTGCCCTCCTTTGTCAGAGACACTTCGGACGTCCCGAGAAGATTGATGGTATCTCATTGGATAGTGGTGTGTTGCTGGTAATGGTTGATGTGGAGTCCCTATGCTCATGTATTCGGCACTGCGATGGACTGGCCGCCTCGAGATATTTCCTCAGGATGAGCAATTGGGATGTTGAGATGCAGAACTAAGTCCTGGAACTGTTGGAATATATACTTACCCACAACTTTTTCCTGTTCAAGGATCGGTTCTTCCTCCAGAAACGTGGCACTACAATGGGCGCGGCATGTGCCCCGTCATACGCTAACCTCTTTCTGGGGTTTTGGGAGAGAGAGGTTCTCGGTGACGGGGCCTGCGCTGCTTCCCCAGTGCAGTGCTGGCTTAGATATATTGACAATATTCTCATCTTCTGGAGGGGAACCGACCTTGAACTCCAGGAATTTATCACATCCCTTAATTGCAATTATTTAAACATCAGACTCACCTATAAATGGGACCCAATAGAGGTGGATTTTTTGGATATCAAGGTGATGACCATACCTGATCGGACTATTCAGACCACAATCTTTAGGAAAGAAACCTCTGTGAATAGTCCCCTGCACGCATCATCAGCACACTTGCCCTCTACAATTAGGGCAATTCCAACGGGGCAGTTTTTGCGTGCTCGTAGAGTCTGCTCAACGGATCAATCCTTTGAACAGTAGGCCCGAGACCTCAAAAACCGTTTTAGGGACAGAGGCTATAGCCTTAGAGACATCAAACGAGGTTACGGTAGGGCCAAAAACACACCTAGAGATCAGCTCCTTGTTCATAAAGGGAACAAAAAATGTCATGACACCACTATACGATTTGTCTCAATCTACAACAACCAATGGGAGGATATCAGGGGAATATTGCGCAAACATTGGTCAATTTTGATGACCGAACCATCATTAAGGTTGGCGCTCCCCAGTTATCCAGCACTGACAGCTAGAAAAAAATCGTAATTTGAAGGATTATTTGATGCAGAGTCACTACGCCTCCAAGAATCTTTTTCCCTTTAATGTTGGACCACCTCGATGGGGATGTTTCCCTTGTGGAGCATGCCTGTCATGTTGCAACATTGAGAGGGCAAATACCTTCGTGTTGGTGGATGGGAATAGGACTTTTGAGATCAGGCACTTCATTAGCTGCAGCACGGAATATGTGATTTACGCAGCCGGATGCGGATGTGGATTACTATATGTGGGTTTAACATCTAGACTATTCCGCATCCGGGTGCGTGAACATGTTAGAGACATCATTGCTGCAGGGGAGGTGTCTGATCTCGAGTCATTGAAAACCATCCCTCAACACTTCAAAGTACATCATGCTTGCGACCCTTCCTCTCTAAAAGTAAGAGATATTGATAAATTGAAATTGGGAATAAGGGGTGGTAACCACAAAAAGGCGCTGGCAAAACTTGAGTGTCACTGGATCGTAACGTTAGGGACAATGACACCCTTCGGATTAAACGAGAAATTATCCTTTGCTCCATTCTTGTAATTTTGATAGAAATACTATTGTTACCATTTTTCTTACTCCGTTTCTGTTTTTAATGGTGTGTGTTTGTCGTACGTTATTTTAATTATACTCATTTTATTTTTTGCTAGTTTATCTACCCATCTTTGATCGAGAGGGAATTTTCTCTTATTTCCATTTCATCTTCATAACAATATCTATGGACATGCAATTTTTTCAGGACAACTCTATTTACAATCTGAAACATCAGGATATGATCTTCCTCAGAAAAGTTATTTGTTGTATATTTGTATTCTTCTTTCTCATATTGATATTTTGCCTTAGTGGGGATGCAGCCTGCTGGGGACTTCGACCCTATCTCCACAGTGTGGATGGGTGTTGGGGTCCACATCGCGCTAGATCCTCACTTCCGACCTCATCTTTTTCCTATTAGGTGTATCTCCTCTCCCCCCCCCCCTTCCTTCTTTTTCTTGGTCTGACATCATGGTGCCTGATTTTTTTTAGGTTTCAGACCATATTTTGACTTCCATCCTAGTAATTGTATGATATTATATTTATAAGATCTATATATATTTATCTATGTTTGGTTGAGTGCTGCTTTTTGTGGTTTCCGACCCTATCCATTAGTTGGAGGGGAGTTGTGACCTACATCTGGCTGTATTCTTTTATATGATCTTAAATACATTTCTCACTTCCCCTTGTGCATTTATACACCTGTTTGTTATTATTATAATGGCGGGTATATATCTATGGTCTTAATTGCAATCTCCTTGTGCCTCCCTGGAGCCGATACATTATGTTATCCTTATGATACATAATTGGCATCTCCTGGCTGATCACTATGATGATGTCTATACATTGTGTATCTGCGATAGTGTGGTGGGATGAGATGTATTATTATGGGTCCTTCTATTCTCTTTCTTCTAGCAATATACATGTCTGTTATTCTATGATCCTTGGCTGTCCTCCTTGTATTGTGTTGTGTTTATTTACTTACCCCATATACTTTCGTTCTACATTGCTATTAATATTTGCCCTTTTCTGTGCCCTTCTTAGAGATGGCCGCGCCCGTGGTGCGCGTGCGCAGTGCGGCCTCCTCCCGAGCATGCCTGAATGACGGCTTCCTGAAACGGGATGGGCGAGCACAGGGTGACGACACTGTTGTTACCCGCGTCATTTCCGGGAATTGCCGGCATGCGGAGATACCTCAGGATGTACCACCTCTAGCCCTGGCAGCCGTTCCTCCACTCTCTGCGTGATTAGAGTGCAAACAGTGCTCGGGACATTTGTCCTTGCAGATTGAGTGTGTTGTTTGCTATACCTCTGGTGCACACACGGCCCTGTACATTTTAAAGCAGAGACCCAGCGTTTCCATGTAGGAATCAGTACATTGCAGGACTGCTACTTGGATCACAGAACAGCAACTTGTATAATACAGGAGAGGGCCGACTAATCCCCCGATTCAAAGCTATGTATCTTGTATTAATAAAAGGCTTACCAACACAAATATAAGAGCTAAGAGGCTGTTTTGATTTATTGAGAGTTCCTGGGGAACTTGGTTACCTATATGATCTAATAAGGTGTAATATACTGCATCTATGTATCATAAATAGCACTATTTATGCTGAGACATCATTCTTTGAGGAAATAAGGAAGCCACATATGCTTTTTGGAGACCTCAGTAAGACATATTAGGCAAGCATATTCTGCTGCTGCTACATCACTATCTTGGGAGTTTTTCCAAGTGTTGTTGGCAATTTACCCCTGATGAACCCCCGACCACTTAGTTAGGAGGGGGGGAAACGCGTCGGGAGAAGCCCAGGGTACCGGCCTGCTTGGTGGACCTAGGGGCTTGATCCTAACTGCTGCTGATACAGTATTTGACTGGAACATAGGATTCAGTCCAGCTCAGGAACCAACAAATCTAATTGTTTCTGTTTGTTTCTGTTTTGCACATAATTCACCTGGTTGGTGGTGGGCATAGGCCAGGGAAGAGCAGGGACAGCCAGGGATAGCCACCCGGAGCGGGGGGTGTTCTGTACATTATAACACTCTCCGCAGGTAGGAAGGATAAGTGAAGGATCTAACTAGTCCCTCCTAGATTGCCTAGAATTCATCTAGCTATCCATTATCAGTATATTCCTGCATGCTTTTTTTCTACCTACCTCTATCTGGCCCTTCACGAGCACATTGTCTTTTGTCCTTTATGTTTGTCAGACACATGGTGTCTCATTTTAATATTTAATATCAATAAAGACCTATGTTTTAGAGGTTTGTCTCAGGTGGTCTCTTCTGAATCTTACCTCGATAGCTTATTTTTGGATGTGGTTTATTTTGATTAATGGCGGGCTTTCTATCTGGACCAATTATGACGACACTGTTGTTACCCGCGTCATTTCCGGGAATTGCCCGATGACTCACGCCCTGGATGAGATCCCACCTCTGCACACGACCTGAATGGGCGGCCGGCCTGTCTTTTTGTATTGGGGCACATATAAATAGTTCCCTCTTGTCACACATCATGTCGCACTACCCTGAAGAAGATCACGAAACACGTTGGGGTGCGGGGGCGTTTGGTCTGTTGAGGTCTCACCATGAGTAAGTAAGCTATCTGCTGTACAAATGTCTACATGTGTATTCCACTTGGATTTAACCCTTACATGTCTGGGCTGACTCTGCCTTTACCTCTCATGGTGACCCATCTGACCTAATTACTCCCTTAGTTTGCTCTGGGTTTTTACCTCTTTACCTGTGTTTACATTTAATACTGTGAAATCTTCGGATCACTGTTCTTCGTGTATTTTAATCTGCATCTTTTGTATTTAATAAAGATTATAACCGCTTTTTTCATTGATCCAGTTTGAAGAGATTCTTTCAAACATTTGATATGGGTTGCTATATCCCTCTTTGTTTCTCTGGTTTACTATAATGCTTTTTGAGGGGCTAACCATTTCTAATACATAATGACTAAATGGTTTACATGTGTCCTATCTTGTTCCGTAACTGAGGAAACTTAGTGGCATCCTAAAAGTTGCTGTTAGACTTCATTAGTGTCCCACTGGTGCCAAGCTATTTCCAGCACCTCTGCATTGCACCCTCAAACTCATTGTTACTAAGCCATTATAATAGCAAACACTGAGGAAACTTAGTGGCATCCAAAAAGTGGCTGTTGGACTTCATTAGTGTCCCACTGGTGCCAAGCTATTTCCAGCACCTCTGCATTGCACCCTCAAACTCATTGTTACTAAGCCATTATAATAGCAAACACTGAGGAATCTTAGTGGAATCCAAAAAGTGGCTGTTGGACTTCATTAGTGTCCCACAGGTGCCAAGCTATTTCCAGCACCTCTGCATTACACCCTCAAACTCATTTTTACTAAGCCATTATAATAGCAAACACTGAGGAAACTTAGTGGCATCCAAAACATAGCTGTTGGACTTCATTAGTGTCCCACTGGTGCCAAGCTATTTCCAGCACCTCTGCATTGCACCCTCAAACTCATTTTTACTAAGCCATTATAAAAGCAAACACTGAGGAAACTTAGTGGTATCCAAAAAGTGGCTGTTGGACTTCATTAGTGTCCCACTGGTGCCAAGCTATTTCCAGCACCTCTGCATTGCACCCTCAAACTCATTGTTATTAAGCCATTATAATAGCAAACACTGAGGAAACTTAGTGGCATCCTAAAAGTGGCTGTTGGACTTCATTAGTGTCCCACACGTGCCAAGCTATTTCCAGCACCTCTGCATTGCACCCTCAAACTCATTTTACTAAGCCATTATAATAGCAAACACTGAGGAAACTTAGTGGCATCCTAAAAAGTGGCTGTTGGACTTCATTAGTGTCCCACAGGTGCCAAGCTATTTCCAGCACCTCTGCATTGCACCCTCAAACTCATTGTTACTAAGCCATTATATAAGCAAACACTGAGGAAACTTAGTGGCATCCTAAAAGTGGCTGTTGGACTTCATTAGTGTCCCACTGGTGCCAAGCTATTTCCAGCACCTCTGCATTACACCCTCAAACTCATTGTTACTAAGCCATTATAATAGCAAACACTGAGGAAACATAGTGGCATCCTAAAAGTGGCTGTTGGACTTCATTAGTGTCCCACTGGTGCCAAGCTATTTCCAGCACCTCTGCATTGCACCCTCAAACTCATTTTTACTAAGCTGTTAGAATATGAAAAAGTGCTGCCAGTTTAAGGGCCATTGTTGCATTGTCGGGGATAGTTATTGTTCTTTATTCTGCTGTCAATAAAGCTAGAACACCGCTGCAATCTACTCCACCTCTCAATTTTTACTACCACATTTTAAGTGCACAATCTTGTCTCAATCAAAATGAGTGGCAAAAAGACAGATGCTGGTGGAAAGGGGAACAGGCGTGTTGGAAAAGGAAAATAAGTTTGTGTCCGTGGGGAAGGTGGCAAAGCTCCATTAACATCTGCTGAAGATTGGCCATCTACCAGCAAAAGTTAGATGTCTACTACTTTCCGTGGACAATCCGATGTGCTCCCTTTTTTGCGGACACGAAGAACTGGAACAAAGGTAGATGATGCCCAAAAAAAGAAAATGCTTGAATAGATCTCAAGTGGTCCAACAAGTGCCCTCTCCTCCACCTCAACTACCGCATCCAAAAAACACCAGTCCTCTGAGTTGTCATCCCAATCACACTTGCTTTCTCCCAGCTCTCAAGTCTCCATCCGCCCTGCACAGTATGGTGGAACAGAGATGGCTGAATCTGCAGAGCTGTTCAGTCACACTATAGCCTGGGAATCAGAGGTCTGCTCCCAAGCTACAGTGAGTAAAGACCAGGAAATGGTCTGCAGTGATGCCCAGAACCTTTGTGACTCAGATTCAGGCCCTGATGACAAAGTTTCTGAGCATAATGTTGACCCTTATTCACAAACTGTAACACCTGTTGTTATAGACAATGAGGAACATACTGATGACGATGAGACACAGATACCAGATTGGGATGACAACTTAAATATTCAGTCAGGGCAGGAAGGGGCTCGGTCTGAGGGTGAGGGGAGTGCAAACACAACAATTGATGAGGAAGTTCTAGATCCCACCTACTGTCAACCCAAAGTCAGGCACTCGAGGAGGTCAACAGAGGCAGTGGAGGAAGATGCAACTGACGACGAAGTTACCTTGCGCCTTCCTGGACAGAGGAGGAGTACTGGTAGCACGTCTACAACTGCATCCTCAGCCACCACTCTGCCTCTGAGCACTAGTCGGGGTGGCTCAGCAGGTCGCATGCCCTCTAAGCCTTGCCTAGCCTGGTCCTTTTTTGAGCTTGCAAAGGATCGCCCAAATCATGTGATCGGTAAAATTTGTCGGGAATCTGTTAGTAGAGGCCAAAACCTCAGCAGTTTGACATCTTCTTCCATGAATCGTCACATGAATAAATATCATATGTCCCAGTGGGAAGCTCACCATGCTGCAATGCGGCCTAGCGGAGCGGACCATCCACCGCCTGCCCCTTCCAGTGCATCCACGCGCTCTTCATCTTCTAGGACTGTGGGGACAGCTGTTACACCTGGTTTTCCACGCACAACTTCCACCACTGTAACTGCAACATGCAGTTTGCTTGGTAGGACATCAGTTGGTTTGGAGGGGGAAACAAGTGTGTGTGTACAGCTCTCTCAGACATCGATAGCACCAACGTTGGATAAAGGCAACATCATGTCTACGCCTGCACTTTCCTCACAAACCTGCATTTTTCAAGGGACACCCTACTCACCACCATCTACACACAGCAGCAAGATCTCTGTCCCTCAGATGTGGACAAATAAAAGGCCATTTCCTGCAACCCATGACAAAGCTAAGAGGTTGACTTTATCCCTCTGTAAGCTCTTGGCTACCGAAATGCTGCCTTTCTGCCTGGTGGACACACAGGATTTTAGAGACCTTATGTCTGTCGCTGTGCCCCAGTACCAGATGCCCAGTCGCCACTACTTCTCTAAGAAAGGTGTGCCTGCGCTACACCAGCATATCACACACAACATCACCACTTCCTTGAGAAACTCTGTATGTGAACGGGTGCATTTCATCACCGATACTTGGACCAGTAAACATGGACAGGGACGTTACATGTCACTGACTGGGCACTGGGTAACTATGGTGATAGATGGTGAAGGGTCTGCTGCACAAGTCTTGCCGTCCCCACGACTTGTGTCAATCCTCTGTCTGTCCAAATTCCTCCACTGCTTCTGCCTCCTCAACCTCGTCTGGGTCCTCCACCTCCGCCTCAAACCTGCCTGGTCAGGTCACCAGTGTTGTAACTGCGCAGAAGGAATCACGCACCCCTCATTACTATGCTGGCAGCAGAGCGCAATGGCATCAGGCGGTCTTTATCTTGAAATTTCTTGGAAATAAGAGTCACACAGTGGCTGAGTTGTGGGCAGCTCTGGAGACTGAGTTTGGTAAATGGTTGTCTCCACTCAACCTGCAGCCTGGTAAGGCCATGTGCGACAATGCTGCAAACCTGGGTGCGGCCCTTCGCCTGGGCAAGGTGACACACGTGCCTTATATGGCTCACGTGTTGAACCTTGTTGTCCAGCAATTTTTAACACAGTATCCTGGCCTAGATGGCCTTCTGAACAGGGCACAAAAACTGTCTGCTCAGTTCCGCCGTTCAACCGCCGAAGCTGAGCGACTTGCATCGCTCCAGAAGTCTTTCGGCCTGCCGGTTCATCGCCTGAAATGCGATGTGGCGACACGCTGGAATTCGACTCTCCACATGTTACAGCGACTGTGGCAGCACCGCCGAGCCGTGGTGCAATACGTCATGACGTATAGCCTGGGCCAACGAGATGCAGAGGTGGGGCAGATCACCCTGATGGAGTGGTCTCAGATCAAGGACCTATGCACCCTTCTGTACAGTTTCGACATGGCGACGAATATGTTTAGCGCTGACAATGCCATTATCAGAATGACAATTCCAGTCATTTACATTCTGGAGCACACGCTAAACACTATTCGGACTCAGGGGGTGGGACAACAGGAAGGGGAGGAACTACAGATGGATTCATATGCGCAAGAGACAACAACATCACCAAGGTCCAGACGTTCATCATCACCAAGGCGGCAGGCATGGGACCATGGGGGACAGGGATCCACAAGGGCACATGGTAGCAGGCAAAATGTTGAGGAAGGTGCAGGAGAACATGAAGAAATGGAGGACGAACTGTCCATGGACATGGAAGACTCAGCAGATAAGGGAGATCTTGGTCAAATTTCAGTTGAAAGAGGTTGGGGGGAGATGTCAGAGGAAGAAAGAACAGTTAGCACCTCTATGCCACAAACACAGCGTGGACTTGGTCCGCATGGCTGCGCAAGACACATGAGTGCCTTCTTGCTGCACTACCTCCAACATGACCTTCATATTGTCAAAATTAGAAGTGATGATGAGTACTGGCTTGCCACACTATTAGATCCCCGGTACAAGTCCAAATTTTGTGATATATTTCCAGCCATAGAAAGGGACGCACGAATGCAGGAGTATCATCAAAAGCTGTTACTCGATCTTAACTCGGCTTTTCCACCAAACACCCGTGGTGCACAGAGTGAATCTCCCAGTTGTAACTCGACAAACATGGGACGCTCTCGTCATCTTCAACAGTCTACCCGTACCAGCAGCACCGTATCTGGTGCTGGTAACAGCAATTTTATTGAATATTTTCATAATTTTTTTAGACCATCCTTTGCAAGGCCACCAGAGACAACAAGTCTGACACATAGTCAACTGCTGGAGAGGATGATACAGGAGTATCTCCAAATGAACATCGATGCCATGACTTTGCAAATGGAGCCTTGCTCATTTTGGGCTTCAAATCTTGAAAAATGGCCAGAGCTCTCCACTTACGCCTTGGAGATCTTGTCGTGTCCAGCTGCCAGCGATGTCTCTGAACGTGTCTTCATTGCTGCTAGGTGTGTGCTGACAGATAATCGCACGCGTCTGTCCAGTGACAATGTGGACAAGACTAACGTTCATCAAAATGAACAAGTCATGGATCCACAAGGAATTTACTACCCCTGTGTCATCCTGGGGAGAGTAAATGCTTGTGTATTTTGAATGTGCTTGATGCAAATCTACCTGTGAAGTGTACAACTGTGGCACAAGTGCTGCCACTTAAGGGGTGTCTGTGTGGCCCAATTTTTGGAAAAAAAGGAGACTCCGCTTGGAGTAACCCTTGCTTGCTGTGTTTTATAAAGGAGCCAAGATGAACAATTCATGGTTCAGCAAAGACTTTGCTACCTACCCCGGTGTCATCCTTTGGACAGTTAAGGATGGCGTACTTAATAAAAGTGCTTGATGCAAATCTAGCTGTGAAGTGTACAACTGGGGCACAAGTGCTGCCACTCAAGGGGTGGGTGTATCTGTGGCCCAATTTTTGGAAAAAAGGGAGACTCTGCTTGGAGTAACCCTTGCTTGCTGTGTTTTATAAAGGAGCCAAGATGAACAAGTCATGGTTCAGCAAAGACTTTGCTACCTACCCCGGTGTCATCCTGGGGAAAGTTAAGGATTCCGTATTTAATAAAAGTGCTTGATGCAAATCTACCTGTGAAGTGTGCAACTGGGGCACAAGTGCTGCCACTGAAGGGGTGGTTGTCTGTGTGGCCCAATTTTTGGAAAAAAGGGAGACTCCGCTTGGAGTAACCCTTGCTTGCTGTGTTTTTAAAAAGGAGCCAAGATGAACAAGTCATGGTTCAGCAAAGACTTTGCTACCTACCCCAGTGTCATCCTGGGGACGGTTAAGGATGGCGTATTTTTGAATGTGCTTGATGCAAATCTACCTGTGAAGTCTACAACTGGGGCACAAGTGCTGCCACTGAAAGGGTGTCTGTTTGGCCCAATTTTTGGAAAAAAGGGAGACTCCGCTTGGAGTGACCCTTGCTTGCTGTGTTTTTAAAAAGGAGCCAAGATGAACAAGTCATGGTTCAGCAAAGACTTTGCTACCTACCCCGGTGTCATCCTGGGGACAGTTAAAGATGGCGTATTTAATAAAAGTGCTTGATGCAAATCTACCTGTGAAGTGTACAACTGGGGCACAAGTGCTGCCACTGAAGGGATGGATGTCTGTGTGGCCCAATTTTTTAAAAAAAGAAAGACTCCACTTGGAGTCCCCTTGCGTTGTTTTGCATGATTTTAGAAGGGCATGCCATGCCTATATCTGTGTCTCGTCCTCCTTTTCCTCGTCAAGCTGTTTTGTTTTCGCATGAGAATTTGTTCTTGTCACTTTCCCATGTGTTTGTGTTGTGTTGTGAGTTGTTTGTCACCTTTTGGACACCTTTGAGGGTGTTTTCTAAGTGTTATGATGTGTTTGTGATTGCCTCCCATTGTTTCCTATGCGGTTCGAGTGGTTCGCCGAACCGGTTCGCCGAACTGAACTCAAACTAGGCCTCCGTTCGGCGACCCGAACTCGAGCCGAACCATGACCGGTTCGCTCATCTCTATTCTTTACACCGTATGGACATTACAGTATCCATCTGGTTACATGCCGATATATTTCTACTATAACTTATGCTTGGTGCTCCACTCTTTAGTCAGATTTGACAAATGCCAACAGGCCGAAACGTCATGTATGATGGACATGACATTGTACAGCAATATTTACTGACCAATTTTTTGGAACCAATACAAATAAATGAGAATATAGCATTCCTTTTGTCTTCGTCTTTTGGGGTACATATAGTGTGCTGGAGTTCACTCTTTTTTCAATGAGGGAGGGACCGCCTAAATGTATAACTAAGAACAGTTCCTTCCAAACGTATGTTACTGGGCCACCTCAGGGCCCTCACTAAACTCAGGTATCCTGACAACTGCAAGCCCTCTGAGAACTTGAATTGAGGGTCGTAGAATGACCTGGAGGAGGAGGGTAAATCCCAATGCTAAAATGGGTGTATTGGAAACTGCTATGGAATATGTTTTGCACTATCTGAGTCTCAATGAGGAAGGGACCGTCCAAATGTATAAGTAAGAGCAGTGCCTCCCAAACTATGTTACTGGGCCACCTCAGGGCCCTCACCAAACTTAAGTTTCCTGACACCAGCAGGCCCTCTAAAAACTTGAATCGAGGGCCGCAGAATAACATGGAGGGTGACATTTTCTAATAAAGAATATTTTGTTTTGTTATCCCTTTGTGTTTGGCACATTCTTTTCTTCACTTTATTATCGCCCAATGCTACAATGGGTAGATTGTAAACTGCTATGGAATATGTATTCCACTATCTGAGTCTCAATGAGGGAGGGACCGCCCATATGTATAAGTAAAAGCTGTCCCTCCAAAACGTATATTACAGGACCACTGGAGGCCCCTCCGGTCAAAGATTAACATACCAACAGGCACATTCTAGCTGGCCTTCTAAAGTGCTGGGGAAAAGCTAACTAGAAATTATGTATGACGGTGGGACTTACAAAATGTATGTCAGGGCCCTCCCAATTGTAAAAAACAAAAAAAAAAAAAAGCCAAAACACTACGTGTGAACAAACGTAAAGGGACTATTTTTTTTCTCCAGTTTATTTAGCCTTATGTACAAGTGAATAAGCAGGAAAACTGTTTCTTAACCTTTTTGGCCTGTAAAATGCAATTTAGGTTAGGCCTCTTTCACACGTCCATGAAAAACCACACATGTTTTTCACGGACGTGTCAAAGGTGCGTTTTGCCCTCCGTGAGCCGTGTTTATGGCATACGTGTGTTCTCCGTGTGTTATCCGTGATAACACATGGAGAACGGGAACTTTCTGTTCACCTGTCCCTGGCTTCGCTGTCCGTGGTGCTGATCTTCGCTCTCCGGTCCTGCCGACTGCCCGCTGCTGCTGCTTCCGGCCGCAGTGAAGTGAATATGCAATGAGCATAATGAGCGGCGGTCGGAAGTAAGTGACAGCAGCAACAGAAACAGCAGTGCTGGAGAAGGTGAGTAAAGTTTTTTTATTATTTTCTCAGACACGTGTGTTTTCTCCAGCGCGTGTCACACGGAACACCTCTGTGTGGTCCGTTTGAGTTCCATGTGAATGCCGGAGAAAAATGGACATGTCTACGTGTGGAGCACACGGGCACACGTATGCTCCAAACATACACATGGTCCATGGCAGAATACGCACGTGAGCGCAGACCCATTGATTTAAATGGGTCTACATGTGCCCGTGTCTCCGGTACGTGAGGAAACGGACGAAACACGTGCCGGAGACACGGACGTGTGAAATAGGCCTTAGGTTTGGTAGGTGTTCTTGTGCATCTATAAAAATGGTGTAATACTGTGAAATCGGGAAATCTTTATTCACAGAAAAAATATGAGTCAGAAATGCATGCAGGCATATTCACCAGGCTCTCCCCATTCAGTTTCATCTTTTTCCCATCTATTTCAGCCTTTTCCTGAGGCCCTCAGACCTCTTTGTTGGGTCCAGCAAAAAATTACTTGCATTTCCCATTGACTTGGATTGTATCCGCTATTCGAAATGAAAACGCAAGTATTACAAAGTACTCGTTATGAGTGTAGCGATTATGAATATTATGGTACTTGCTCATCTCTACACATATCCCAAAAAATGAAAACGCTACAGGTTGCGGAAAATCATTCAAAAACTGCGCTACTTTATTTGGACAAATTTTCTGAATTTTTTTAACCCCTTATAGAAAAGTACACCTATTCATGTTTGGTGTCTACAAACTCGTACTGACCTGAGGCATCACACCAACACATCAGTTTTACCATATAATGAACACATGAATAAAATACACCAACACTTTAATGCAATTGTACTTTTCTTGCAATTTTTCCGCACTTGGATTATTTTTGTTGTTTTCCAGCACACTATTTTGTATATCTTATGATTTCATTTAAAAGTACAACTCGTCCTGCAAAAACAAGCCTTCATAAGGCATGATTGACAGAAAAAATTAAAAAAGTTTTGGTTCTCGGAAGAAGGGGAGCAAAAAAACGAAAAAGGGAAACTCTCCCGGGGTTGAAGGGGTTATTAGTGCCCTGAGGGAACTTAAACCTGCAATAGTCTGAACACTTGTTCTATATTCAGCATTGAAGAATTCCCAGTATGCTATGGCCTGGTTTTTACAGGCGTACCGTGATGACAGACATAGGGGTTTTCAGCTGACCCCTGGCTGTCATGTCAGCTCACCAGTGCCCCACGATCTCATCATGGGCACACCATTGAGGGCTCAAAGCACAACGTACCCTGCCAGCGCGAGTTAAATGCCGCTGCTACAGATAGAGAGGGGCATTTAACAGGTTAACAGCGCAGATCCACCTATAGCTGTTAGAGGCAGATGAAGGCTGAATGATTCCCGACGTAGCTAATGATATATCGCCGGGGTCACAGATTCCGTGTGATGCACATCCGGCATAGTTAGCGACGTCGTTGCGTGTGACACCAACGAGCGGCCATTAACGATGGAAAATACTCACCAAATCGTCCATCGTTGACACGTTGTTCATTTTCAAAAAATCGTTGATTGTTGAGGTCGCAGGTTGTTCATTGTTCCCAAGGCAGCACACATAACTACGTGTGACACCTCGGGAACGATGAACTACAGCTTACCTGTGGCCGCCGGCAATGAGGAAGGAAGGAGGTGGCCGCTCATCTCTGCCCCTCCACTTCTATTGGGCGGCCGCTTAGTGACGCCGCTGTGACGCTGCACGAACCGCCCCCTTAGAAAGGAGGCGGTTCGCCGGCAACAGCGACGTCGCTAGTCATGTAAGTCCATGTGACGGCTCCGAACGATATTGTGCTCCACGGGCAGTGATTTGCCCATGACGCACCAACGACAGGGGCGGGTACGCTCGCTAGCAATATCGCTAACGATATCGCTGCCTGTGACAGGGCATTTATTCTGCAGGGAAAGATGCAGGCTCAACGTGCAAGCCCACATCCAAGGCATGGAAACAACTCATGATGGGCATAGCAATTCATTCGTCGTTAAGGGGTTAAATTAAATTTATGCAGAAATATGGATCATTCTGAAGGGTTAACAAACTTTCAAGTACCGTTGCAGGAGGGATTTGGAGTTCTGAATTAAAAAAATGAATCTCTCTTATCAGTAATATGTTTACAGGATAAAAAGAGAAATTTTAAAATATTTGCCGCTGTGCTTGAAAATAGCTATTCAGTCACATTCTTTGTGCAACTGTACAGAAATTGAACTATTTTGCAAAGAAGAATAGGGAAAATACGCAGTGTCTACATATGAAAAGGTTTAGTTAAATGAATCTCTACTGAATATAACTTGGAATGTATGAAATATTACAGATTCAATTATTCGGTGTTTAAAAATTGAAATGAATAGAGGTTTTTCAACAGCATAGCCTGCACTTTGCAATAGCTTGATCCTATGGCATTGTGGAAAAGAATTCTCACTAGTGATGAGCAAGCACTAACATGATCGAGTGCTTGGAACTTTAATCGAGCACGTCAGACACTCGGACAGACTCAATTCCAGTAACGATGGAATCGAGAAATAATGGAAGTCAATGGGAAACTCTCACATATTTCCGGCAGTGTAAAATGTAAAGCCTATCTCACCATCATTGTACTCCCACTCCTTTTTAATGCTCGGACAGTAGCTCCAACACAGCCAAAATAAGGTGCTCATATAGCGGAAGACATCTAGCTCTACAAATAGTTACGTCTTTATTAATATATGATTAGATACAGGACATCAAATGGCGCATGGACATCACTCACACCATTTTTCCGGCAGACCATCCCAGGAGCTCTTGGGAGGGCAGTAATAACACTGAAATGGAATGGCAACAGCATGGGGAATATGCTTAGATGCATTGTTGATGCCCAGGTCACTGCTGGGAATAATGTTGTCAGAGTATTATGCCACTTTTATTGAGTGACAATGAAACATACAAAAGTGAAGATAAAATGGATTTTGCAAGACAAATGTTAGGAAACATTTTTTCCTGTAATGACATATCTATAAGGCAAATTTAACTCCTTAACGACCGTGGGCCGTAATATTACCTCTTAAACTACCATAGTGTAATCCCCGCCAGCTCCTGCAATACCAGGTGATCAAAATGTAGCATCTGTGCAAAAGTGATACAATAAAAATGTCAACTTGAGACACAAAATATAAGCAATCACTGGGTCATAGATCCCAAAAAATGAGAATGCTACAGGTTGCGGAAAATGGCGCAAAAAGTGTGCCACTTTTTTTGGACAAACTTCTGATTTTTTTTATCCCCTTAGATAAAAGTAAACCTATACATGTTTGCTGTCTACGAATTCATACCGACCTGAGGCATCACGCCAACACATCATTTTTACTATATAGTGAACACGATGAATTAAATATCTGAAAAACAGTCATTCAATCGCACTTTTTTGCTATTGTTCCATACTTGGAATTTTTTTTACCATTCTTCAGTACAATATATGGTAAAACTTTTGGTTTCATTTAAAAGTACAGCTCATCCAACAAAAAACAAGCCCCCATATGACAAGATTGACGTAGAAATAAAAATGTTATGGCTCTCAGAAGAAGGGGAGCAAAAAAAAAGCGGAAAATCGGCCAGGCGTGAAGGGGGAAAAAAGTAAAAAAAAACAAACAAAAAAAAAAAAACCGCCTCCTCCACACCTTAGGCTATGTTCACAAGTAGCGTTTTTGCACTCTCATTGCTTGCAATGTTGAAATATTGCTGCAGAAATGCTGAAAGAATTTACATGCTGCTTCTTTAAAAAAGGCAGCTGTTTTCCATATCAGTCAGGAAAAAAAACAATTGTATATTAGATTTATGAAATCTCCTAGCTTTGCTGGTACTGTAAAATCAGTTTTTAATTTGCATAAATCTCATGAAAAAACGCTGAAATAAAACACAGCAAAAATGCAACATATGACCATAACCCTATTAGCTGGGGCATCTCTCATTGTAAAGAAGAGATTGCAATTCACAATGAAAGACACATAGAGGATGGCAATATTATCAGAGAAAAGAATAGATTTTTACTTTGCAGCAGCAAGATTGCTCTCATGCTAAACTCTCAGCAGCTAGCCCTATAGTAAGTGCAGCTAAGAGCGGTATTATTAGGTAATAGAATAGATTAGTCTTAAGGCCCTGTCACACACAGAAGATAAATCTGTGGCAGATCTGTGGCAGATCTGTGGCAGATCTGTGGCAGATCTGTGGCAGATCTGTGGCAGATCTGTGGCAGATCTGTGGCAGATCTGTGGCAGATCTGTGGTAGATCTGTGGCAGATCTGTGGCAGATCTGTGGTAGATCTGTGGTAGATCTGTGGTAGATCTGTGGTAGATCTGTGGTAGATCTGTGGTAGATCTGTGGTAGATCTGTGGTAGATCTGTGGTAGATCTGTGGTAGATCTGTGGTAGATCTGTGGTAGATCTGTGGTAGATCTGTGGTAGATCTGTGGTAGATCTGTGGTTGCAGTGAAATTGTGGGCAATCAGTGCCAGGTTTGTGGCTGTGTATAAATTGAACAATATGTCCATGATTTCACTGCAACCACAGATCTGCTAAAAACTTATCTCTGTGTGTGATGGGGCCTTTAGCTCTGAGAAGGACTTTTTGTTTTATGTTGCAGCAGCAAGGAATTTAAGGCTATAATCGCTCCCTAAATGCTTCAAATACAATATCCGTTCTCCAGCAGCTAGCCCCGCACTAAATGCTGATAAGAGTGGTATTAGTATAGAATATATTTTAATTAGCTCTGGAAGACTCTTTAGATTTTACGATGCAGCAGCAAGGACTAGTAGGCTATAATACCTGTTTAGATGCCTCTAGTACACTATACCTTCTCCAGCTGCTAGCTCCACACTGAATGAAGCTAAGAGCAGGATTCTTAGGGAATCAAATTAATTACACTTAAGGGGGCTTTACACGCTGCGATATTGCTAATGATTTATCGTCGGGGTCACATCTTTAGTGACGCACATTGGGCGTCCTTAGCAACATCTCACCATGTGACATGTACGAGCGATCTTAGACGATCGCAAAACAGGCAAAAATCATTGGTTTTGGAGAGGTCGTCCTAAAACCAAATATTGTTGCCTGTGTACTAGTGATGTTGTTCCTCGTTCCTGCGGCACCACACATCGCTATGTGTGACACCGCAGGAGCGACGAACATCTCCTTACCTGCATCCACCGGCAATGAGGAAGGAAGGAGGTGGGTGGCCTGTTACGGCCACTCATCTCCGCCCCTCCTCTGCTATTGGACGGCTGCCGTGTGACGTTGCTGTGACGCCGCATGACCCGCCCCCTTAGAAAGGAGGCGGATCAGCGACCGGAGCGACGACGCTGACCAGGTATGTGCGTGTGACGCTGCTGTAGCGATAATGTTTGCTACAGCAGCGATCACACAAAAGTGCACATACGACGGGGCGGGTGCTATCTTGCTCTACGTCACAAGCCAATACTAGCAATGTCGCAGCGTGTAAAGCCCGCTTTAGTCCTGAAAGAGATTTTTGATTTTACATTGCTGCAGCAAGAACTGTAAGGGCTCATGCGCACGTTGCGTCCCAACCAGTGCAGAAATAAATGCAACCTCTGGCAGACTTGACTCTGCATTTTGACAAAAAGAATGCATCCAAAACGCATGTATTTTTTATGCATTTTGCATGCAGTTTACATGCGTTTTGGATGCATTTTTGTCAGTGCGGTCCCCCGGCAATTCAGCTCTGCTATATGCCCGCTGACAGCAGATACAGACCAAGCCATGCGATGAGAATTAACTCGGATGAACTTCCCCCAACTTCATTGTCATCCCATGGCTCTGTCTCTGTATGCTGTCATGAACTCAGATGAACCTCCGAGGTCAGTGCCAGGACACAAGAGTCCGCAGCAGTGACGTAAGAGCTTCCCCCGAGTTCACTTACATTGGGCGGCTGTCTCTCTCTGTGTCGCAGCCTGATTTGCGGTCACACGTGGAGGACTTACCAGTGACCGCAAATCCCCTGAGTGACTGAAGTGAGCAGCGCGATCAGCGGTGCCGTCACTCAGGTGACCCGCAGCAAGCAGCAGTCTTCCACCTGAGAGCGGTGGCCGTGGGTAACCTGAGTGACATCATCGCTGATTGCATGTCTCACTTCAGTTGCTGCATGGAGCTGATAGATAGCGGTCGTGGTCTGTGGCCGCTCACTGTCAGCTTCATGTAGCAGAGCTGAAAGCGTTGTGGGACCTCATGTGGATTACTTCGGACCTGGAGGGGTATTTGGGGATTAATAAAGTGGTGAAAAAGGGTGTTTTTTTGTCTTTTACTCCAAATAAATGATTTTTTAGTTGTGTGTGTTTATTTTCTTTAACTTACAGGTTAATCATGGTAGGTATCTCAGGGAGACGCCTGCCATGATTAACCTAGGACTTAGTGGCAGCTATAGGCTTCTGCCATTAACTACTTATTACCCCATTTTCCACCACACCAGGCAATTCAGGATGAGCCGGGTAGTGTCTTAGCATGGGGGCATGTCTGACTGCAACCAATCATAGGCGCTGGTGGGTGGGGGAAGCAGGGAATACGAGATGGAATAATGAGCGGCCGTCATTTTCAAAAGAGGAGAAGTCGCCACAGTGTGAACACCGTCCATCGCCGCGCTGGTGATCGGGGATCGGTGAGTATGAGAGAGGGAGTGGGAGGGTGAGACTGACATCGGCAGAGAGAGAGATAGAGACATAGAGAGAGAGAAAAACCGACCGACAGACCAACCAACAGAGAGAGAGAGAGACCAAAAGACCTGCATTTGTTATGTCAAATAAACATGCGGATCGCAACAAAAATGCACTGCTTAGCATTTTGGTAGCGTTTTCTTGCAACTCATTGATGTCAATGGGTGTAGAACGCTGCCAAAATGGACAAAAGAATTGACATGCTGCATTTTTAAACGCAGAGATTTTGTAAAATTTTTGACAATCAAAACGCTGCGTTTAAAAAAGCATTGTTCACACGGATTTTGCATGATTCTCATAGACTTTGCTGGGGAAGCAGAACGCATGATTTTTGACAATGTGACGTTGCAGCTTAAAACGCTGCAGAAGCGCAAAAAAAACCACAACTTGCGCACAAGCCCTAAGGCTATAATCCCTGCTTAGTTGCCTCTAATACACTACCCTTACCAAGCAGCTCTCCATACACTAAAGGCCGCTTTACTTGCTATGATTTATCGTGCGTTCGCATGTGCGATCGCACCCACCCCCATCGTTTGTGCGTTATGGGCAATTTGTTGCCCATGTCGCACAAAGTATGTAACCCCCGTCAAACGTACTTACCTCCCAAACGACTTCGCTGTGGGCGGCGAACATCCTCTTCCTGAAGGGGGAGGGATGTTCGGCATCACAATGACGTCACACAGCAGCCGCCCAATAGAAGCGTAGGGGCGGAGATGAGCGTAACGTAACATCCCGCCCACCTCCTTCCTTCCACATTGCTGGCGGCCACAGGTAAGCTGCAGTTCATCATTCCCAGGGTGTCACACGGAGCGATGTGTGCTGCCTTGGGAACAATGAACAACCAGCGCGCAGAAGGACGTTCGATTTTTTGAAAATGAGCGATGTGTCAACGAGCAACGATAAGGTGAGTATTTTTGCTCGTTCACAGTTGCTCGTAACTGTCACACGCTAAGATATGTCAAACGATGCCGGATGTGCATCACTAACAACATGACCCCGACGACATATCGTTAGATATATCGTAGCGTGTAACGGGCCCTTTAATGTAGATGTGAGATGTATCATCATCACTAAATTTGAACTAAAGTTGTCCAAAAAGTTACTTGTGTGTATAATGTTTTCATATTTTTATTTTTGCTTTTTAAAATACAATTATTTACCAAAAAAGCTAACCCAGAAAATACATTGTGTGTTAGGTACACACAATAAGTAATTTGTGGCAACTGCCAGCAATATTGTTGCATTATGTAGCATTGTTAAGCGCCACTAAACTAAAGTAATAATAAATTAACTTTTTTCTTTTCTAATTTTTTTTCATTCCCTTCCCCAAACCTTGCCAAAAAAATGCAATCTACATATCCCTGAAATGCTATGCTACTGGGTAGGTAAATTCACAGAAAGTAATTTTTTTTATTAACAGCACAATTATTGTGGGGTGTATGCTTGTTAAATTTGACTAATAAAACAATTTTAAAACCTCAACTTTTTTGAAGTTTTTTTTTTACATTGATGGAAAATTGTAAAATACTATTGTCCTGATGCATCAAAGCAATTATGCCAGAAAACTGGCTTAAAGAGTTTTGAAAAATCTCAAAATGTTTGCGCAATGTGATGATTTTTTGCCTCAGTAGGCTGCTACCTCATATGTGATGAAAATCAATATGTATATATGGGGAGTATGTAAAAAAAGGCCCCATAATGTGTTACACAGTTTCTCCTGAATGTGGCAATACCCCACATGTGACTGTACAATACTGTTTGGCCGCACCATAAGGCTTAGGAGGGAGGAGGCGCCTTTTGACTTTTGGAGCACAGATTTCCTTAGAATACTTTGCATACTCCATTTTCAGAGCCCCTAAGTGCCAGAACAGAAGAAATGCCTTCAAATGACCAAATTTTGGAAATTGCACCCCTCTGGGAATTCATCTATTTGTATTGGATGATTCAGTCTCTGGAAAACACACTTGGTGTCAAATGTAGTGAGTGCTGCAGAATTAAAAATTGCAAATAAGTCCTTCTTGTGCCTAGTGCAATGTAGTGCACATAGATTGTTCCAGCTCGTTCTTCTTGAAACCTGCAAACCATAAATTAAATGGGCTCTCTACACTACAACAATACCAAACATGTGGACACTAATGGTGGTTTGGGCACATTGTTGGGCACAAAAGCAAGGAGGGCATTTTGATTTCAGAGCGCAGATATTGTTGGGTTCCTTTTTTAAGGGGGAGAGCCATAGCATTTTTCCAGAGCCTTTTTGCTGCCAGTAATGTGGAAGACTCCTAAAATTCCGTTAACTGATGACAGACCTGAGTGGGAACTTGTGTTTTTGTGGATTGAGTTGATGGCGATTTTGGTACAGAACATTTTTGATAGTTCACATATATCCTGTGCTCTATGCTGAGCACTTACATTGGGGTTTCCATCTACATTTCCGGAAGGCACGGCAAAGCTGTGGAGAGATAAGGCGCAATAGGGTCTTACCCGGTATGATAAAGGGTGGTGAATGTCAAAAGGAACAATCACCTGGTGAGGTTGTGTAAGTCACAACCCCTTTGAAAGCATGTAGATAACGTGGACGGCAGCGGTCCCGCAGCAAGGAGTAGTTTCAATCAGCAGGAGAAAAGCAGGTTTAGAATACCGCGCCAAACCACAAGAGTCCAGGTGAAGATAGTAAAACTCTTTTCTTTATTTTCACAGGTCTACGCGTTTCAAGGACATATCCGTCCTCTTCCTCAGGACAAATGTGCAGAGAATACTATAGCGAAAAAGAGGCTAAAGGCTCCCATATGTATGTTGAAAAAAATACCACATAATCACTAATGACGTCATCGTCCTCCTCGTGGCTGATAAGCATGTGAGAAGGTGGATAAAGTTCTGAATGTTGAAGGCAGAAAAAAAAGAAAATTGAAAAAAAGAAAGAAAAAAAGAGGAAAAAAGAAGGAGAAAGACAAAGAGGAAAAAAGAAAATAAGGAAAAGAAAAAAAAGGAAAAAAGAAAGGAAAAAGAGAGAAAAGGAAGCAAAGAGGAAAAAAAGAAGAAAGTGAGAAAGAAGAAAAAAGGAAGAAGTGGTGAAAAAAACTGTGAAGCAATAAAATGAAGTATGGAAAGGAAAATATATGGGGAAATAAATATGAAAAAGCGGAAAATGTGATGACTGGTGGGGACAAAAAATAAAGAATGAAACGAATAAAAAAGGACAATGATGAAAATGAAAAATAAAAAATAAAAATGAAAAGATAGAAAAATGAAAAATAAACCATAAGAATAGAAATGAAATGGAAAAATATGTATGGGGCATGTAAATGTATAGATTCCTAGGGGGAAAAAACATGACATTCATGCGGAAAAAAGTGAAGAAATGGCTTTAATAAACATGTGATCTAGATATCATGAACATAGAGAATTGGAGTTGTAGTGTTTATTTTTATTTGCGTGTATTCCCGAGTGTGTAAAAAAATGAATGAGTAAAAAAATGAATTAAGGGTGAAAGTGCAGTGAGAAAAGGTGTGTTGAAAGAGACTTCGGGTGGAGTATAAACAGTTGTTTGATAATGGCTCCGTGGTGAATGCATTCAGCTGGTGAGAAGAGGTATGGAGCAGGAGCGGTGCCAGCCCGCAATAGAGGTTAAACGAGGTTGACAGCGTGGGAAAAAGTGATGTGCGCCTGCGCCAGGGGTGATCTATGGTGAATGAACATGTGGAGCAGGAGAAAAAAAGGGAAAATGAATGCAGGGCGCCTGCGCTGAAAGGTAACTAAAGGTAGATATCGTGGGAAAAAAGGTTTAGTTTTAGTGTGCTTGCGTATGGAAGTGATAAGGAACTAGAAATGTGCAAATCACAGCCATATTATCGGCTAGGAACTGTGACAGCGATTAAATATAGAAGGACACGTGGAATATGAAAAAAAGGGAAAAATATGGAAAGTGTGTTGGAGAAGTATTATTAAAAACATGAAATGCAGTAAGAAAGGAGGGTCACCTGGGTGAAAAAGGTGGGGGCTGGAAAAGAATGTGTGTAAAAGACAAACCTCTCTAACACAGTAAAGGACATGTGTTGGTTATTCGATCATTCAGTGAAACCCCTGTAACAGCGCAGGGGAGGAAAAAGGACTATTTTTAAGGAGCCAAAAGGTCACCCGAGGAAAGGGGACAATGAAGACCTGGAGGAATACATCATGATACATTATAATGTATTATAAAACCCAAAAAAAGGGGAGGGGGAGGGGAAAAAAAGGGGCACAAATTTTAATCAACAAGAATAATGAAAAGGGTAATATGAGGGACGTGGAGATCCGGGGAAAAACGTACATTGAAACTACATAAATAAACATATAGAATATACGAGTATAAATCCACTGGGTAGGGTGAACAAAAGAAAAAAAGGGATAAGGGTGCTCCTAACTAACAAGGAATCTTCTATAAAAATTACTAATAAAATTGCAAATATATATGAAACTAAATATGTGTATATATGAAACTAAAAAAAGGGGGGGTTATATAAAAAAAAGGATAATAAATAAATACATGTACATATAAAAAGAGTGGAGATATCTAAAAGCGGGCACTAAAAAATTCCTTTAAAAAGTGAATATAAATATCATAATAACATGAAGTAATAGCAAACTTAATGACAACATAATGCAACACCAATAAAATCCTGATAAAAAATGCACTAAAAGGATAAATCAGTTACCAAGTTCAAGCCCATAGGTTTCAAAGTATCCAGTTTGTGTATCCAGAAAGATTCTTTCTTGCTGAGATTGTCCATTCAATTAGAGCAGTTAGAAGGAATTTGCTCTATGGGTGTAATGGTAAAAGCCATGGTCTTGTCATGGGCCAAAGCGTAATGCTTAGAAAGTCCATGCTGCATGTAGCCGATCTTGATATTATGTCTATGCGAGTTCAATCGGTTGTGCAGAGCTTGGCATGTTCTGCCTATGTACTGTTTGCCACATTGGCAGTCAATGAGGTAAATCACAAAATTTGATCGACAGGTGAGATGGGATTTGATAAGAAAAACGTCTGCTCCCTTGGAGGAGCTGAAACTCGTACGCTTATGGCAAATGGTTTTGCAACATAGACAGTTTTTCAAACCACAGCGATAAGACCCTGGGGGTGCAGTAGGATAGTTAGTTCTCAGAGGGACTGTTCTGAGACGGCTGGGGGCTATAACATTTTTAATACTGGGAGCCCTCCTAAAGGTGATGCCCGGGAGGGGAGGGAGAATGTTTTTTAAGAAAGGGTCATTAAGCAGTATTTTCCAATGCTTTGTGAAAACATTCCTGATTCTGAGATTGTCACTGCTATAAGTAGTGAGGAAATTGAGATTGAAAGGACACTCAATTTCATCAGGGACAGAGGTAGTGGGGATTGTGGGTGTGATCAAGTCTTTTTGTTCCAAACTGGCAGAATCATGATATGCCTTTTGGACAAGAGTTTTGGGATATTTCCTTTCCAAAAACCGATTTCTTAGGATAGTCACCTGGTTTTTAAAATCATCTAGACGGGAACAATTTTTTCTAATGCGCTTGTATTGCTTGGCTGGGATGTTCGTCAGCCATTTATTGTAATGCTCACTACTATAGTGGATGTACCCATTGACATCCACTTGCTTGAAATGAGTTGTGGTGATAATTTTATTATCATGATGGAAGACAGTGAGATCCAAAAATTAATTTCAAGATTATGAGAGGTGGAAGTAAAACTAAGTCCCCAGTTATTCTGATCAAGATGTTGCAGGAAGGAATTAATGTTATTATGTTTATTGTCCCAGATAACAAACAGATCGTCTATATAACGTTTATACAAAATTATGTCTCCCTCAAAAATACTGTTCTGGATAAAAAGGTGCTCAAAAATTCCCATAAAAAGGTTAGCATAAGAACATGCTGCTCTAGAGCCCATTGCTGTGCCGAGTTTATGATGGTAAAGTGTGTTCTCAAAAATAAAAAAAAATATTGTTTAAAACAAATTCCATGCCCTCTAGCATAAAATTCTTCTGAATGGACGGGATTTTTTCATCTTCTTCTAAGAAAAGAGATAAGCATAGTAGACCAAGGTGGTGCGATATATTGGAGTACAATGCTGAAACGTCTATGGTAAGAAATAAAAAAGAATCTTCCCATTTAATATTGCTTAAAGAATTAATCAGTTGAGTGGAGTCCCTCAAATAACTGTCCAAATTGTGTACATAAGGCTTCATGAGTTGGTCTAGATAGGCAGCTAGATTGGCAGTGAGAGAATTGATGCCTGAAATAATTGGTCTCCCAGGCGGATTCGTGAGGTTTTTATGTATTTTTGGTAAATGATAAAAGAAAGCCATATTAGGATTTTTTATTTGGAGGAATTTACTTTCTTGAGCATTGAGAATATTCAGCGTCACTGCTTTTTGGATTAATTCATGGTAGGTACGGACAGCTGTGTTATATTTATCGATATTAACCACTTCATAATAAATGGGGTCTGATAGAATTCTTTGTGCCTCTGCCAAATAATCATTCCTATTCTGTACAACGATGCCCCCTCCTTTATCGGCTGCACGGATGATAATATCTCGATTGTTTTTAAGGCTAGCTAGAGCCAGATTTTCTTCTCTAGTGAGGTTATATTGCAGGTCGCTCCTAGCGTTCATAGCTGCTCTAAGATCAGTTAAAACAAGGTCACTGAAGGTCTTGATATGGTGTCCCCTATCTTTAAGGGGGTAGAATTTGGATTTGGCTTTGCACGAGGTATGAAGAAAAGGACTGGGTTCGAAAATAGTCCGGGTATTACTGCCTTTAATTAAAAAGTGCCTTTTCAATGTCAATTTACGGACATAGTTCTGGACATCCAGAAAAACGTCAAATTCGATAGATCTCTTGGAGGGGCAAAAGGAAAGGCCTTTATTTAGTAGGTTAATTTCACTTTTATGAAGTTGATGGCTAGAAAGATTATATATGCTATTGGTGGTAGGAGGGCCAGAGGTATTTACATTTTCATTTTTTCTTTTTTGTTTATGCTTGATGCCTGCTCTGGTCCCTCTGTGGAATTTTTTCTTTTTTTTGTAGTGGATCTCGGTATTAGAAAATTTGTAATGAGGTTGGGGTTTTTTACTGGGGGCAAAAAAGGAACCAAGGGCGTCAATTTATTAGAATTAACCAAAGTGATTATTTCCCCAACCAGGGGAGAGGTAGGGAGATCAGGTGCGCTCATCATATTAGAGCAACTGGGTTGCGGATCATCATGGACAGAAAGATCCATCAAATCTATGATGTCACTATCCTGGGTGAGTGGGCCATCTGACAAGATGTTATCATTAGATGTGATCTCCAGTAGTGCTCTTTTCTTTTTGATTTCCTCTATTTGTAGTCTAATTGAGGCCAGTTGTTGGCGAGTATTTACAAATTTATCAGGATGAGAAGTGGTATTAGGTTTAGTACTGGAGTCAGTAGAAGGATCCGATAGGGAACATGAAATGGTTCCTTGGGATTTGGAACATGCTTCTGTATGGGCTTGAGAGAAAACCTCATTCACTAAAAGGTCAATTTTGTCAGGCAAAAGGTTTGATGTGTCTAAAGTCCCTGTGATCGGAGGCTTGTCCAGGGGCAACAGGGAAGAAATGTTCCCCTTGGTGATAGTGGGGGCAGAATCTTTGTTAGATTGGTTTCTATTTATTCGATATTTGCTATTAGAAAAGCTCCTGTACGATGTGGAGCTGAAACATCTGTCATTTCTGGCTGAGATAGTGGGGGGATTTTTGGAGACATCAGTGGTAGATTTATGTAGTTTATCATGTCTGTCCCTTTGTAATTTTTTAGATTTTCTAATAATTGTGTCATGCTCTAGTTGAGCAAGGTGTGTATTGATTCTGGAATTTATATTCCTGTATTCAGGATGCATATTAAAACGGGAAAGATCCTCATAGAGATTATTTATGAGTAGGGTTCAAACGTCTGCTATATGCGTTCTTTTTTTATGCAGACATTTCAGCATACCTTGCATACATGTGAAGAACAGTCCGTCCCATTCTGCAGAGAAAGAGGTATCCTGGGGATAAGGCAAAATCCGATATATGTTTAATCCTCTCGGGCACAAATCCTCCTCCAGATAGATGGATAAAAATCTGGCATCCAAGTTGAAATGCAACTTTTCCTTGAGGGCATCCTCCATGCGATGAAAAAGTCTTCTCATGGATGAGGTATCTTCCTCTGAAAAAGAGAGCGGTGGAGCAACATCCAAAACTGGATCGCAACTTTCCAAAGATCCGAAAGTTTGCAGTATTAATCTTTCCCTAGAGGAAAGCCGGTTGTGGAAGTAATCCATGGTGCTTGTCTTGGGTCAGACGTCCGGGGCCCTCTGCTGCCCAAAAAAGGCACTTTTTAATTAAAGGCAGTAATACCCAGACTATTTTCGAACCCAGTCCTTTTCTTCATACCTCGTGCAAAGCCAAATCCAAATTCTACCCCTTTGAAGATAGGGGACACCATATCAAGACCTTCAGTGACCTTGTTTTAACTGATCTTAGAGCAGCTATGAACGCTAAGAGGGACCTGCAATATAACCTCACTAGAGAAGAAAATCTGGCTCTAGCTAGCCTTCAAAACAATCGGGATATTATCATCCGTGCAGCCGATAAAGGAGGGGGCATCGTTGTACAGAATAGGAATGATTATTTGGCAGAGGCACAAAGAATTCTATCAGACCCCATTTATTATGAAGTGGTTAATATCGATAAATATAACACAGCTGTCCGTACTAGAGTTGAGCGAACCGGTCCCGGTTCGGCTCGAGGTCGGTTCGCCGAACGGAGGTCCCGTTCGAGTTCGGCTCGTCGAACGTTCGACGAACCGAACTCGAACTGCATAGGAAACAATGGCAGGCAATCACAAACACAGAAAAACACCTAGAAAACACCCTCAAAGGTGTCCAAAAGGTGACAAACAACTCACAACACATGGGAAAGTGACAAGGACATATACTCATGCGAAAACAAAAGAGCTGGACAAGGAAAAAGAGGAGGACACACAGATATATGAGTATATGCAAGGAAACATCGATTCCATTATTGTGCAACTTGAGCCCTGCTCATTTTAGGCTTCCAATCTGGATAAATTGCCTGAGCTCGCCACGTACGCCTTGGGGATCTTGTCGTGTCCTGCAGCCAGCATTCTCTCGGAACCTGTCTTCAGTGCTGCTGGGGGTCTGCTGGCAGATAAGCACACGTGTCTGTCCACTGACAAAGTGGACATGGCTCTCAGAGGACTTTTCTTCCCCTGGGTCAGCCAGGGGAGGCGAAAGGCACGCGTATTTTTGAGAGTGCTTCATGCAAAGCATCTTTTTCAATTTGAAAAGGGGCATCAACTGATTTCAGTCAAGAGGGGTGTGTGTGGCCCAATTAGTGGCAACGAGGGAGACTGTGGTTGGAGTCCCCTTGCTGTGTTTCTAAAAGAACCAAAATGAACAAATCATGGCTCTCAGAGGACTTTTCTTCCCCTGGGTCAGCCAGGGGACGGGAAAGGCACGCGTATTTTTGAGAGTGCTTCATGCAAAGCATCTTTTTCTTTTTCAAAAGGGGGCTCAACCGATGCCAGTCAAGTGGGGTGTGTGGCCGAGTTAGTGGCAACGAGGGAGACTGTGGTTGGAGTCCCCTCGCTGTGTTTCTAAAAGAACCAAGATGAACAAGTCATGGCTCTCAGAGGACTTTTCTTCCCCTGGGTCAGCCAGGGGACGGGAAAGGTACGCGTATTTTTGAGAGTGCTTCATGCAAAGCATCTTTTTCATTTTGAAAAGGGGCATCAACTGATGTCAGTCAAGTGGGGTGTGTGTGGCCCAATTAGTGGCAACGAGGGAGACTGTGGTTGGAGTCCCCTCGCTGTGTTTCTAAAAGAACCAAGATGAACAAGTCATGGCTCTCAGAGGACTTTTCTTCCCCTGGGTCAGCCAGGGGACGGGAAAGGCACGCGTATTTTTGAGAGTGCTTCATGCAAAGCATCTTTTTCATTTTGAAAAGGGGCATCAACTGATGTCAGTCAAGTGGGGTGTGTGTGGCCCAATTAGTGGCAACGAGGGAGACTGTGGTTGGAGTCCCCTCGCTGTGTTTCTAAAAGAACCAAGATGAACAAGTCATGGCTCTCAGAGGACTTTTCTTCCCCTGGGTCAGCCAGGGGACGGGAAAGGCACGCGTATTTTTGAGAGTGCTTCATGCAAAGCATCTTTATCATTTTGAAAAGGGGCATCAACTTATGTCAGTCAAGTGGGGTGTGTGGCCCAATTAGTGGCAACGAGGGAGACTGTGGTTGGAGTCCCCTCGCTGTGTTTCTAAAAGAACCAAGATGAACAAGTCATGGCTCTCAGAGGACTTTTCTTCCCCTGGGTCAGCCAGGGGACGGGAAAGGCACGCGTATTTTTGAGAGTGCTTCATGCAAAGCATCTTTTTCATTTTGAAAAGGGGCATCAACTGATGTCAGTCAAGTGGGGTGTGTGTGGCCCAATTAGTGGCAACGAGGGAGACTGTGGTTGGAGTCCCCTCGCTGTGTTTCTAAAAGAACCAAGATGAACAAGTCATGGCTCTAGGAGGACTTTTCTTCCCCTGGGTCAGCCAGGGGACGGGAAAGGCACGCGTATTTTTGAGAGTGCTTCATGCAAAGCATCTTTTTCATTTTGAAAAGGGGCATCAACTGATGTCAGTCAAGTGGGGTGTGTGTGGCCCAATTAGTGGCAACGAGGGAGACTGTGGTTGGAGTCCCCTCGCTGTGTTTCTAAAAGAACCAAGATGAACAAGTCATGGCTCTCAGAGGACTTTTCTTCCCCTGGGTCAGCCAGGGGACGGGAAAGGCACGCGTATTTTTGAGAGTGCTTCATGCAAAGCATCTTTTTCTTTTTCAAAAGGGGGGTCAACCGATGCCAGTCAAGTGGGGTGTGTGTGGCCCAATTAGTGGCAACGAGGGAGACTGTGGTTGGAGTCCCCTCGCTGTGTTTCTAAAAGAACCAAGATGAACAAGTCATGGCTCTCAGAGGACTTTTCTTCCCCTGGGTCAGCCAGGGGACGGGAAAGGCACGCGTATTTTTGAGAGTGCTTCATGCAAAGCATCTTTTTCATTTTGAAAAGGGGCATCAACTGATGTCAGTCAAGTGGGCTGTGTGTGGCCCAATTAGTGGCAACGAGGGAGACTGTGGTTGGAGTCCCCTCGCTGTGTTTCTAAAAGAACCAAGATGAACAAGTCATGGCTCTCAGAGGACTTTTCTTCCCCTGGGTCAGCCAGGGGACGGGAAAGGCACACGTATTTTTGAGAGTGCTTCATGCAAAGCATCTTTTTCATTTTGAAAAGGGGCATCAACTGATGTCAGTCAAGTGGGGTGTGTGTGGCCCAATTAGTGGCAATGAGGGAGACTGTGGTTGGAGTACCCTCGCTGTGTTTCTAAAAGAACCAAAATGAACAAATCATGGCTCTCAGAGGACTTTTCTTCCCCTGGGTCAGCCAGGGGACGGGAAAGGCACGCGTATTTTTGAGAGTGCTTCATGCAAAGCATCTTTTTCTTTTTCAAAAGGGGGCTCAACCGATGCCAGTCAAGTGGGGTGTGTGTGGCCCAGTTAGTGGAAACGAGGGAGACTGTGGTTGGAGTCCCCGCGCTGTGTTTTACATGCTTTTAGAAGGGCATGACATGGCTTAGAGGTTGACTTTCAGCATCTGGAAACTGTTGGCTACCAAAATGCTGCCTTTCCAACCTTTTTAACCGAGGATTTTCGAGACCTTATGCCCATCGCAGTGCCCCAAGAGCCGATGCCCAGGCGCCACTCCTTCTCCAACAAAGGCGTGCACGCGCTACACCAGCATGTCGCACTAAACATCACTGATTCCTTGAGAAACTCTGTGTGACAGGGTGCTTTTCACCACAGATAATTGGCCCAGTAAGCATGGACAGGGGCGTTACATGTCGCTGACTGGGCAATGGGTTACTGTGGGGAGAGATGGAGAAGGGTCTGCTGTACAAGTCTTGCCGTCCCCACGAGTTGTTTCAATCCTTCTTCTGTATGTAGAAGTTAATACACTGCTTCTGCCTCTTCAACCTCGTGTGGGTCCTCCACCTTGGCGCAAACCCTGTGTGGTCAGGCCACCCTTCCTTGTAACTGCGCACAAGGACTACCACACACCTCCTTACTATGCTAGCAGCAGAGCTCAATGCCATCAGCCGGTCAAAGTTTTACTTTGAAATGTATGGGAAATGTGAGTCACACCGCTGAGAAGTTGTGGACGGTTAGCTCTGGAGACCGAGTTTCATCAATGGTTGTCTCCACTCAACCAGCAGCCAGGGAAGGCCGGGTGCGACAATGATGCAAACATGGGTGCGGCCCTTCGCTGTGACAATGTGACACACGTGCCTTGTGTGGTTCACGTGTTGAACCTGGTTGTCCAGCAATTTTTAAAGCACTATCCTGGCCCACATGGCCTTCTGCAGAGAGCACGGTGTAACGCCTTGCTTGATTCACACACTCAGATGGGCTGTAAATGATAGGCTAGAGGGAAGCCACTCACCAAGCAGGACCCCTAGAACCCTGAAACCCTTTAACCCCTATGCAGGGATTAGGAATTGCACAGGGCCCAAGGTGATTAATACCTGTGGAAGGCTGCAGTTCCAGAGAATAGTAGTCAGGCAGGGTCAAAACATTAATTGAGGAACAGGAACAGAATGGGACGGCCAGGACTTAATCAGAAAACAAGCAGAGGTGAAATGCGGATCGGCCAACAAGGTACATAAACAGCAAGCAGGAAAAGTAGTCAGGTAACAAGCACACAAAATCATAAAACTGAACTGGGGGTAAAAGTAACCAGAGGTTCATAGCTATGTCTGGCAGTGGTCTGTAGACAGTATGGGCATAAAAAAGGGTGTGGTGTCTTCCCATTGGTTGTAGCTGAATGATGGTATTTCATCTGTGAGATACCCACCAGCTACATTCAGCCAGAGATTCTGCATCTGTCAAGGTAATGCAGCCCAGTGGGTGAGCATAACCTGCGTCCACCTGCGCCGCTGGCATCGACTCCTCTCCCATCATCAGCACTATTCATGAAAGGAACACGTCACCTGGCGACCGGAGTACAAATTGACGGAGCGGACTCCGTTGGTGACTTAACAGCCGTGTGCGGCAATGATGCAAACCTGGCTGCGGGCCATCGTCAGGGCAATGTGACACACGTGCCTTGTATGGCTCACGTGTTGAACCTAATTCTCCAGCAATTTTTAAAACACCATCACGGCCTACATGGCCTTGTGCAGCGTGCACGCTCGCTATGTGCTCACTTCCATCGTGCGCACACAGCAGCTCAACAACTTTCGTCGCTACAGAAGTCTTTAGGTCTGGTGGTTAAACGCCTGAAATGTGATGTGCCGACACGCAGGAATTTGAATCTGCACATGTTGCAGCGTTTGTGGCAGCACCGCCGAACCCTGCTGCAATACGTTATGACATATAGCCTGGGATAACTTGATCCAGAGGTGGTACAGATCACGCTGCTGGAGTGGTGTCAGATCAAGGACCTATGCACCCTGCTACACAGTTTACAAATGTCTACGAAGATGTTTAGCACTGGCAATGTCATTCTCAGCGTGACAATTCTGGTCATCTACAGGATGGAGCACACTGTAATTATTATTCGGAGTCAGGTGTTGGGACAATTGGAAGGGGAGGAAGTACAGGAGGAGTCATATGCGGAACGGATAACAAGATCTACGAGGTCCAGATGGTCAGCGGCACCTATGCGGCAGTCATGGTGAGGGAGAGGGATTAACAAGGGCACATAGTATCAGCAAAAAGTGTTGAGGAAGGTGCAGGAGCCCATGAAGAAATGGAGGACGAACTGGCGATGGGCATGGAAGACTCAGCAGATGAGTGAGAGCTTGCTCACATTTCGGTTGTGCGAGGTTGTGGGGAGAGGGCAGAGGAAGGAGGCACGATTCTCACGTCTCTGCCACCAACACACCAAGGACTTGGTCCTCCTGGATGCACAAGACACATGAGCGCCTTCTTGCTGCACTACCTACAACATGACCCTCGGATTGTACGAATTCAAAGTAATCCAGAATACTGGGTTGCCACACTGTTAGATCCCCGGTACAAGACAAAATTTGGCAAAATAATTCCTGCCATAGAAATGGACGCACGTATACAGGAGTATCTGCAGAATGTGGTACACAATCTTAGATCTACTTTTCCACTAAACACCAGTGCTGCACAGAGTGAATCTCAACGCTTTGTCATGGATAGGAGGAAATGGTCTTTTACTTGTCCACATCTGAGGGACCGAGGGCTGGCTGCTGTGCTGAGATGGCGTTGAGTACGGTGTCCCTGCAGAGTTGCACTTTTGGTCATATACCAAAATGAGTTGAAAAAGGACAGATGCTGGTGGAAAGGGGAACAGGTGTGTTGGAAAGGGGAAAAAGTTTTGGTCCGTGGATTTGGTGGTTAAGCAACAGTAACATTTGCTGAAGAAACACCATCTGTTACAGTGGGACTGGCAGATTTGGATAAAGTGGTATATACTATGTTACCGCTATATAACGAAAATTAATAAGAAAAGAAAGAGAAAGGTATATATCCCCATCAGCAGTCAGTGTCCACCGTGCTCCCAGTTGGAAAAGGAGAGGTTGGCAACTGGAAGGTTTGGTGGAGGATACAGAGTTGTGTGGCTATGAAACTAATAGTAGCCTGAACCGAGTTAGACGCCATTCGGATCTGGAGACTGGGAGCCCTGTTAGCGTCACAGGGTCCACATGCCCACCCAGCCCAGGAACTCCCTGTTAACAACATAGGGGCCATTGAGTACGCTGACCGTGTTCGTAGGGGCACACCTGTGGACAGCAGGCGCATCAGCAGCAGGCCTGTTAATGCCACTGGGCTGCACAAGCAGGACTGGTAGGACAGGAGCTGGTCTTAACCGTTCTGCGTTACCAACTGTGGTGGTGGCCTGCATCGACACCCTATCCTTGCCTACCTCTGGCCTAAAGCCGCAATGGGTTCAACACATGGAGGTGTGCTCTTTCGGAGCATAATAGAAGACTGCGCACCTCCTTGTTGGCTCCAGCCCCTTTTATAACCTGGGTCCGCCCCAAACCAGGGTGAACCACAATGCACCTCCTGGAGACAAAAGTAGAGTGACACGTCATGAGTGGCATAACTAGCGTCCTATTTGGAAACGCAACTTCAATGATGACCTCATGGCTGCCATGACCCAAACACCTCACCAGTCATCGTCTGACCATCAATAATGCGGTGACAAGTCATAGGGGTGGGCCTCTGCAAGCCATTTGGGAGGACACCTGATGCCCTGTGGTCTATATGTGACCCCCACATCAGGGGCAGGGCCAAAGAGTTTATTACCGGACATAGTCTCTGATGCAGTAAGTTCCTGAGCATGCTCAGTAGCATGAAATACAGTTTCTGAAAAAAGACTATCAGCTTTAGCATGGTGTCTAGGCACAAAACAGGACTTAGACCCGGCACGGAATGCAAGCACCTGTGCAAAGAGGCTTTTCACACTTAGTGTGGGAGCATGCGCTGTATCCCGAAATGAAGACTTAGCGTCAGGAATGGCACAGTCAGGCTGAGCATACTCACTAGACGAAACACTGTAATTAGGCTGCAGCTGGGGTAAATCGGCACACGCATGCGCACTAGCTGCCTCTCCACACTTAGACGTGGAGGGGAAATTGCTCTTGGAGATGTTGTCTATGAACAGAAGGAAAAGCTAAAGGAAGCCTGACTTTCTATCCCTCCGAATTATCAAATGCAGCAATGAATTCCCTGAGTTTGCTATAACATTAGCGTAGCAAAATGTGCATGAGGGTGTCATGTAGAGGTGCTATAAATAGCTTGGCACCAGTGGGGCACTAATGGAATACAACAGCCAGTTCTATGATGCCACTAAATGGCAGTATCTTTTGCTATCATTATAGCTTATTAAAAACAGAGCAGGAGGGTGTCCTGCACAGGTGCTAGAAATAGCTTGGCACCAGTGGGGCACTAATGGAGTACAACAGCCACTTCTTGTATGCCACTAGGTACACTGACTGTTTGCTAGTATAATGGCTTAGTTAAAAAAAGTTGGAGTGTGCAATGCAGGCAGACGTGCTGCAAATATCTTTACAATAGTATGAATAGACAAAAGTACAATAGCCACGTTTAGAATGCCACTAGGTACACTGACTGTTTGCTAGTATAATGGCTTAGTTAAAAAAAGTTGGAGTGTGCAATGCAGGCAGACGTGCTGCAAATATCTTTGCACTAGTTTGACTACACAAAAGTCCAATAGACACGTTTAGGATGCCACTAGGTACACTGACTGTTTGCTAGTATAATGGCTTAGTTAAAAAAAGTTGGAGTGTGCAATGCAGGCAGACGTGCTGCAAATATCTTTACAATAGTGTGAATAGACAAAAGTACAATAGCCACGTTTAGGATGCCACTAGGTACACTGACTGTTTGCTAGTATAATGGCTTAGTTAAAAAAAAGTTGGAGTGTGCAATGCAGGCAGACGTGCTGCAAATATCTTTACAATAGTGTGAATAGACAAAAGTACAATAGCCACGTTTAGGATGCCACTAGGTACACTGACTGTTTGCTAGTATAATGGCTTAGTTAAAAAAAGTTGGAGTGTGCAATGCAGGCAGACGTGCTGCAAATATCTTTACAATAGTGTGAATAGACAAAAGTACAATAGCCACGTTTAGGATGCCACTAGGTACACTGACTGTTTGCTAGTATAATGGCTTAGTTAAAAAAAGTTGGAGTGTGCAATGCAGGCAGACGTGCTGTAAATATCTTTACAATAGTGTGAACAGACAAAAGTACAATAGCCACGTTTATGATGCCACTAGGTACACTGACTGTTTGCTAGTATAATGGCTTAGTTAAAAAAAAGTTGGAGTGTGCAATGCAGGCAGACGTGCTGCAAATATCTTTACAATAGTGTGAATAGACAAAAGTACAATAGCCACGTTTAGGATGCCACTAGGTACACTGACTGTTTGCTAGTATAATGGCTTAGTTAAAAAAAGTTGGAGTGTGCAATGCAGGCAGACGTGCTGCAAATATCTTTCCAATAGTATGAATAGACAAAAGTACAATAGCCACGTTTAGAATGCCACTAGGTACACTGACTGTTTGCTAGTATAATGGCTTAGTTAAAAAAAGTTGGAGTGTGCAATGCAGGCAGACGTGCTGCAAATATCTTTGCACTAGTTTGACTACACAAAAGTCCAATAGACACGTTTAGGATGCCACTAGGTACACTGACTGTTTGCTAGTATAATGGCTTAGTTAAAAAAAGTTGGAGTGTGCAATGCAGGCAGACGTGCTGCAAATATCTTTACAATAGTGTGAATAGACAAAAGTACAATAGCCACGTTTAGGATGCCACTAGGTACACTGACTGTTTGCTAGTATAATGGCTTAGTTAAAAAAAAGTTGGAGTGTGCAATGCAGGCAGACGTGCTGCAAATATCTTTACAATAGTGTGAATAGACAAAAGTACAATAGCCACGTTTAGGATGCCACTAGGTACACTGACTGTTTGCTAGTATAATGGCTTAGTTAAAAAAAGTTGGAGTGTGCAATGCAGGCAGACGTGCTGCAAATATCTTTACAATAGTGTGAATAGACAAAAGTACAATAGCCACGTTTAGGATGCCACTAGGTACACTGACTGTTTGCTAGTATAATGGCTTAGTTAAAAAAAGTTGGAGTGTGCAATGCAGGCAGACGTGCTGCAAATATCTTTACAATAGTGTGAATAGACAAAAGTACAATAGCCACGTTTAGGATGCCACTAGGTACACTGACTGTTTGCTAGTATAATGGCTTAGTTAAAAAAAGTTGGAGTGTGCAATGCAGGCAGACGTGCTGTAAATATCTTTACAATAGTGTGAACAGACAAAAGTACAATAGCCACGTTTATGATGCCACTAGGTACACTGACTGTTTGCTAGTATAATGGCTTAGTTAAAAAAAAGTTGGAGTGTGCAATGCAGGCAGACGTGCTGCAAATATCTTTACAATAGTGTGAATAGACAAAAGTACAATAGCCACGTTTAGGATGCCACTAGGTACACTGACTGTTTGCTAGTATAATGGCTTAGTTAAAAAAAGTTGGAGTGTGCAATGCAGGCAGACGTGCTGCAAATATCTTTACAATAGTGTGAATAGACAAAAGTACAATAGCCACGTTTAGGATGCCACTAGGTACACTGACTGTTTGCTAGTATAATGGCTTAGTTAAAAAAAGTTGGAGTGTGTAATGCAGGCAGACGTGCTGCAAATATCTTTACAATAGTGTGAATAGACAAAAGTACAATAGCCACGTTTAGGATGCCACTAGGTACACTGACTGTTTGCTAGTATAATGGCTTAGTTAAAAAAAGTTGGAGTGTGCAATGCAGGCAGACGTGCTGCAAATATCTTTACAATAGTGTGAATAGACAAAAGTACAATAGCCACGTTTAGGATGCCACTAGGTACACTGACTGTTTGCTAGTATAATGGCTTAGTTAAAAAAAGTTGCAGTGTGCAATGCAGGCAGACGTGCTGCAAATATCTTTACAATAGTGTGAATAGACAAAAGTACAATAGCCACGTTTAGGATGCCACTAGGTACACTGACTGTTTGCTAGTATAATGGCTTAGTTAAAAAAAGTTGGAGTGTGCAATGCAGGCAGACGTGCTGCAAATATCTTTACAATAGTGTGAATAGACAAAAGTACAATAGCCACGTTTAGTATGCCACTAGGTACACTGACTGTTTGCTAGTATAATGGCTTAGTTAAAAAAAGTTGGAGTGTGCAATGCAGGCAGACGTGCTGCAAATATCTTTACAATAGTGTGAATAGACAAAAGTACAATAGCCACGTTTAGGATGCCACTAGGTACACTGACTGTTTGCTAGTATAATGGCTTAGTTAAAAAAAGTTGGAGTGTGCAATGCAGGCAGACGTGCTGCAAATATCTTTACAATAGTGTGAATAGACAAAAGTACAATAGCCACGTTTAGGATGCCACTAGGTACACTGACTGTTTGCTAGTAGTGATGAGCGAGCATGCTTGTAACTACTCGGTACTCGCACGAGTATCGCTGTACTCGGGCTGCTCGGCGGGGACCGAGTAATCTCGCGATACTCGTGCTGTACTCGTGGTCTTCATTTCTGCATGTTGGCGCTCTTTTGAGAGCCAGCCCTCATGCAGGGATTGGCCGGCAGACCACTGCAATGCCACAGCCCTGTTAGTTGTGGATTTGCAGTGATTGGCCGGCCTGCACAGCGTGACCGAGCCTTTATACCGGCCGGCGCTCTGTGCTCTGCTCACAGCTATCCAGACAGTCAGTGCAGGGAGAGTGTCGCTGATTCAGGGAAAGCTTTGCGGCCCTTTATAGCTTTTTCAGTTGCAGGGCTGCAAACAGTGTGACCAAAAGTCCTTCTCAGGACTATTCTAGTTGTATACAGGCAGGCAGGGTATAGCCAGGTCGGAGTACAGTAGCAGAGTCCTTCTCAGGACTATTGTTGCTATATACAGGCAGGGTATAGCCAGGTCTGAATACAGGCTAGTGACCAGAAGAGTCCTTGTCAGGACTATTGTACCAGTATACAGGCAGGCAGGCAGGCAGGGTAGTGGTGACCGTATACCAGCCTTCATCATATCTGGGGCTGGTGTACACAGTGTAAAACAGTCCAGATAGTGTCTGACTTGTCTGTAATTGTCGCTCCCCAAAAAAACCTGTTAGGTTCTTATTGCGTCCGTGCTTGGTTTTTAAAACCGCACGTGTGTGCCTGTTGGTGGCAGCGTACAGGTGCACTTGTGTGCAATTTCCACAAACTTTGATATAACGCACAAGTAGTGAATATACACGTCAGCAGTGCACAGCATTGCAAAATGCGCAAGGGCATTGGCAAGGAACAAGGAAGTGGACGTGATGGTGGTGCAGGCAGAGGCCGAGGTCGTGAGCAAGCTCTAATTTCGCCACAACAAAGGGCCACATCTAGTCGCTCGCACGTCCTGTCCCAAATTCTTGGGGACCGCAGCAGTACACCGCTCTTGAACCAAGACCAGTGTCAACAGGTTGTTAGTTGGATAGCAGATAATGCTTCCAGTCAGATTGGCACCACCACAAACACTCTGTCTTCCACACGGTCAAGTGTCAGTAGCCGTGATACTGCACCGCACATTTCTGAACCTGATCCTCCTTCCTACCACCAGGCTGAGTACACGTCCTCCTCGGACATTAATGATCCCACACTTGGACACTCGGAAGAGCTGTTCACGTTTCCATTCACACATTCTGGCCTCTCGCCAGCTCATATTGAAGTGGGTCATGAGGAGATCGTCTGTACAGATGGCCAAATATTTGAGCAGCCACGTTCTCACGAAGTTGGCAACGTGTCTCAACAAGTGGTGGACGATGATGAGACACAATTGTCAGGAAGTCAGGAGGAGGAGCAGGGTGCGGAAGTGGAAGACGACGTGGTGGATGATCCAGTAACTGACCCAACCTGGCAGGAGGATATGCAGAGCGAGGACAGCAGTGCACAGGGGGAGGGAGGCGTAGCATCACAACAAGCAGTAAGAAGCAGGGTGGTGGCCCCAGGCAGAAGTCAGGCAACCGTTCCCCGGAACAACACGACGACACAAGGTGCCTGTACAAATGTTAGGTCTTCCCGAGTCTGGCAGTTTTTTAAGTTGGATCCAGATGATTCAAAAAAGGCCATTTGCAACACCTGCCGTGCCAGCATCAGCAGGGGTACCAAAACTAGCAGCCTGACCACCACCAGCATGATCAGGCACATGTCAGCCAAGCACCCGACTTTGTGGGAAGTACAACAGAGTCGAGGAGCAGTGCTTGCTGATGTCACTGCTACGTCTTCGCTGGTTGTGCATGCGAGCCAATCCCCTGTCCATGCTGCCTGCGAACAAGCCTCCTCCACTCCTGCACCTGCAGTTGCCTACGCAGAAAGAACACCATCATCAAGCACGTCCTTGTCCCAGCGCAGCGTTCAGTTATCCATTCAGCAAACCTTTGAACGCAGGCGCAAATACACTGCCAACACCCCACATGCCACAGTTCTAAATGCTAACATTTCGCGACTGCTTGCGCTGGAAATGTTGCCTTTTAGGCTGGTGGAGACAGAAGCATTCCGTGACCTGATGGCGGCAGCTGTCCCACGTTACTCGGTCCCCAGCCGCCACTATTTCTCCCGGTGTGCCGTCCCCGCGTTGCATAACCACGTGTCACAAAACATCACACGTGCCCTGAACAACGCTGTTTCACCCAAGGTCCACCTAACCACAGACACGTGGACAAGTGCTTGTGGGCAAGGCCGCTACATCTCGTTGACGGCACACTGGGTTAATATTGTGGAAGCTGGGACCCAGTCTGAGCGAGGGACGGAACACGTCCTTCCCACACCAAGGTTTGCAGGCCCTACCTCAGTCAGTGTTTCACCCACACTCTACAGCTCCGGAATGTCATGCTCTTCAGCCTCCTCCTCCTCCTGCGCATCCTCATCCACTGTACCCTCCACACCAGTCACAAGCTGGAAGCACTGCAGCACTGCCTCGGCGAAGCGGCAACAGGCTGTGCTGAAGCTAATCTGCATAGGTGACAAACCCCACAATGCAGAAGAGCTGTGGACAGCTCTGAAACAGCAGGCAGATCACTGGCTCACACCTCTGAACCTAAAGCCAGGAAAGGTCGTGTGTGACAATGGCCGGAACCTGGTGGCGGCTTTGAGGCGAGGCCAGCTGACTCATGTTCCATGCGTGGCCCATGTGCTCAACCTCGTGGTTCAGCGGTTTCTAAAGTCATACCCGGAGCTGTCTGATCTGCTGGTAAAAGTTCGCCGCCTGTCTGCACATTTTCGAAAGTCACCTACTGCTTCAGCCGGCCTTGCCGGCTTTCAGCGCAGTTTGCATCTTCCGGCTCACAGACTGGTGTGTGATGTCCCCACGCGTTGGAATTCAACTCTGCACATGTTGGTCAGGATATGTGAGCAGAAGAGGGCAGTTGTTGAGTACCTGCATCACCTAAGCCGTCGGGAAATGGGTCAAACTCCACACATAACACCTGAGGAGTGGAGATGGATGTCAGACCTATGTACCATCCTCCAAAACTTTGAGGACTCCACCAAGATGGTGAGTGGTGATGACGCCATTATTAGCGTCACCATACCGCTACTCTGCCTTCTAAAACGGTCTCTGCTGAAAAACAAACATGATGCATTGCAGGCGGAGCGCGATGAGTTGCAGCAAGAAACAGTAGTGGGTGTGGGTGATGATAACACACAGCCCAGCCTCGTCTCATCACAACGTGCAGTGGAGGACTATGACGAGGAGGAGGATGAAGACATGGAGCAACTCTCCGGCCAAATTGAGGATATGACATGCACACCAGTCATATCCTCGGTTCAGCGTGGCTGGCCAGAGGACAGGGTAGATGAGGAGGAGGAGGAGGAGGAGGACAGCATGTTCAGTCATCTTGTTGGTCAGGCTACTGAAGTCCTGGCTGTTAAGAGTCTGGCGCACATGGCTGACTTTATGGTAAGCTGCCTGTCTCGTGACCCTCGCGTTAAGAACATCTTGGCCGACAATCATTACTGGTTGGTAACACTGTTAGACCCACGCTACAAGGAGAACTTTTTGTCTCTTATTCCCATGGAGGAGAGGTCAACCAAAATGCAGCAGTTCCGGAAGGCCATACTCACGGAAGTAGGCAAAGCATTCCCCTCACAAAACGCTAGCGGCATAGGTCAGGAATCAGTGGACAACCGAGGCGTACAGCCGAGAGAGGCACAAGTCCAATCCGCCAGAGGTAGGGGAACAGTCTTTAAGATGTGGGACAGTTTTCTCAGCCCCTCACGTACCACAGCCCCTGAGGTGCGGGGTAGTGCCACAAGAAATCCTAAGTTTGCCCAGATGCTGAAGGAGTACCTTGCAGATCGAACAACTGTACTCCGACATTCCTCTGTGCCTTACAATTATTGGGTATCCAAGCTGGACACGTGGCATGAATTGGCTCTCTACGCCTTGGAAGTCCTGGCCTGCCCTGCTGCTAGCGTTTTGTCAGAGCGTGTTTTTAGTGCCGCAGGTGGAATCATTACAGATAAACGCACCCGCCTGTCAACTGAAAATGCTGACAGGCTGACTCTGATCAAGATGAACAAGGGTTGGATTGGGCCAGACTTCACCACACCACCAGCAAATGAGAGCGGAATTTAAAGTTTGCCATGTACCTCCACTCACCCATGGGTACACACTTCTGGACTTTGGATAATCGCTGGACTGCTCCTCCTTCTCCTCATGCGCCACCATGATGATGACCGTTACAAATTGCAATACTTAGGCCTTTGTTTCAGGTATACCCCCAGTGGTAAATTTTTTCGCCCATTCTTTGCAGAATGGACATTACAACGACAGGAGACCCGCTCCTTTGCAATGGGAACAATGTTTTGAGGCCCTCATGCACGTCTCTACCCAGGGACAACGTGGAGCCTCCCAATTTTTGGCTGCCCTGCCTAAGGGCTATACTATAATACACCCACTTCCTGACAATGGACACTTAATGTTTTGAGGCCCTCATGCACGTCTCTACCCAGGGACAACGTGGAGCCTCCCAATTTTTGGCTGCCCTGCCTAAGGGCTATACTATAATACACCCACTTCCTGACAATGGACACTTAATGTTTTGAGGCCCTCATGCACGTCTCTACCCAGGGACAACGTGGAGCCTCCCAATTTTTGGCTGCCCTGCCTAAGGGCTATACTACAATAGACCCACTTCCTTCCAATGGGCACTTCAGGTTTACAGGCCCTCATGCACGTCTCTATCCAGGGACAACGTGGAGCCTCCCAATTTTTGGCTGCCCTGCCTAAGGGCTATACTACAATAGACCCACTTCCTTACAATGGGCACTTCAGGTTTTACAGGCCATCATGCACGTCTCTATCCAGGGACAATGTGGAGCCTCCCAATTTTTGGCTGCCCTGCCTAAGGGCTATACTACAATAGACCCACTTCCTTACAATGGGCACTTTAGGTTTACAGGCCCTCATGCACGTCTGTATGCAGGGGCATTGGTGAACCTCACAATTGTGGACTGCCCTGGCAAAGGAAAATACTACAAAGACTCACTTCCTCAAAATGGGCACATTAGACTCAAGAGGCCTTCATGTACGTCTCTTCTCAGGGACATCGGAGTGCCACACAATGTTTTCACGTAAAATCTTTCATGTATTAATCTCAAAAAGTAACATACACCAGCTCTATCTCACTATTGGGTATGTGCCCTTAACATTTCCGCCATGAAAAATAATTTTGGGGTCATTTTGGAAGGTTTTCTGGTGAGTCCGTAAAAATGGCGTAAAACGCGGACAAAATTGTTCACAGCTGTGACTTTTCAGTGATAAATGCTTCAAGGGGTCTTCCCCATGCTGTTGCCATGTCATTTGAGCACTTTTCTGAGACTTTTGTGACATTTTTAGGGTTTCTCCATGCTGCCGGGGGGTCATTTCACAAAAATACTCGGGTCTCCCATAGGATAACATTGGGCTCGTTGCTCGGGCCGAGTACACGAGTATCTTGGGAGGCTCGGCCCGAGCTTCGAGCACCCGAGCTTTTTAGTACTCGCTCATCACTATTTGCTAGTATAATGGCTTAGTTAAAAAAAGTTGGAGTGTGCAATGCAGGCAGACGTGCTGCAAATATTTTTACAATAGTGTGAATAGACAAAAGTACAATAGCCACGTTTAGGATGCCACTAGGTACACTGACTGTTTGCTAGTATAATGGCTTAGTTAAAAAAAGTTTGAGTGTGCAATGCAGGCAGACGTGCTGCAAATATCTTTGCACTAGTTTGACTACACAAAAGTCCAATAGCCACGTTTAGGATGCCACTAGGTACACTGACTGTTTGCTAGTATAATGGCTTAGTTAAAAAGAGTTGGAGTGTGCAATGCAGGCAGACGTGCTGCAAATATCTTTGCACTACTGTGACTACACAAAAGTCCAATAGCCACGTTTAGGATGCCACTAGGTACACTGACTGTTTGCTAGTATAATGGCTTAGTTAAAAAAAAGTTGGAGTGTGCAATGCAGGCAGACGTGCTGCAAATATCTTTACAATAGTGTGAATAGACAAAAGTACAATAGCCACGTTTAGGATGCCACTAGGTACACTGACTGTTTGCTAGTATAATGGCTTAGTTAAAAAAAGTTGGAGTGTGCAATGCAGGCAGACGTGCTGCAAATATCTTTACAATAGTGTGAATAGACAAAAGTACAATAGCCACGTTTAGGATGCCACTAGGTACACTGAGTGTTTGCTAGTATAATGGCTTAGTTAAAAAGAGTTGGAGTGTGCAGAGGACAGGAGGGTACAGTGCCAGGATTGTGGGGCTCTGGGTAGAGGAATGGAAGCCTGCCTTTCTATTCCCTCCTAATGGTGAAATGCAGCGACGAAATCCCTGACCTTGGCTACACAGACGCTTTCTCTGTTTTCAGGACCTGTCACCTATGGCTCTGACCCTACCGGTTTGAGCCCTTAAAAGGACTGATAGAAAGTGCTGTCCCTAAGCTGTCTAACGCTGTGTATGGAGCGCATACAGCTGTATCGGCCATATGACTCAGGAGGACGGAGCTGCGACAGTGATGTCTGACACCAAAGACGCAGAAGAGATAATGGCATCCTGGAGGAAAATGTCCGGTATTATAATGCAGGGACATGTGACATGGACATCCTATCACACATGCCGTTGCTTCTCTGGCTAAAAGTCCACTTAGCTGTGTGTGTGTCTGGGATTGGCTGACATGCTGGCCCGCCCCACTACACGCGCGCGCTTAGGGAAGGAAGACAAGGAAAAAAAAAAAAAAAATGGCGATCGCCATTATAGAAACAGCAGTGATCTGAAGGCGCTGTTCCCGCACACTATACACTGAAATGTCATAATAGTGTGATTTACAGAGTGACTTACACTATTACAGCGGAAACCAAGCTAGGAATTAGCTGTTTTTTTGCTGCTAGAACTGTTCTCGAACGTTTCTATAACTATCGAGCTTTTGCAAAAAGCTCGAGTTCTAGTTCGATCCAGAACAGGCCCCAAAATCACTCGAGCCTAGAACTGGAGAACCTCGAACCGCGAACCGCGCTCAACTCTAGTCCGTACCTACCATGAATTAATCCAAAAAGCAGTAACGCTGAATATTCTCAATGCTTAAGAAAGTAAATTCCTCCAAATAAAAAATCCTAATATGGCTTTCTTTTATCATTTACCAAAAATACATAAAAACCTCACGAATCCGCCTGGGAGACCAATTATTTCAGGCATCAATTCTCTCACTGCCAATCTAGCTGCCTATCTAGACCAACTCATGAAGCCTTATGTACACAATTTGGACAGTTATTTGAGGGACTCCACTCAACTCATTAATTCTTTAAGCAATATTAAATGGGAAGATTCTTTTTTATTTCTTACCATAGACGTTTCAGCATTGTACTCCAATATATCGCACCACCTTGGTCTACTATGCTTATCTCTTTTCTTAGAAGAAGATGAAAAAATCCCGTCCAGTCAGAAGAATTTTATGCTAGAGGGCATGGAATTTGTTTTAAACAATATTTTTTTTTATTTTTGAGAACACACTTTACCATCATAAACTCGGCACAGCAATGGGCTCTAGAGCAGCATGTTCTTATGCCAACCTTTTTATGGGAATTTTTGAGCACCTTTTTATCCAGAACAGTATTTTTGAGGGAGACATAATTTTGTATAAACGTTATATAGACGATCTGTTTGTTATCTGGGACAATAAACATAATAACATTAATTCCTTCCTGCAACATCTTGATCAGAATAACTGGGGACTTAGTTTTACTTCCACCTCTCATAATCTTGAAATTAATTTTTGGATCTCACTGTCTTCCATCATGATAATAAAATTATCACCACAACTCATTTCAAGCAAGTGGATGTCAATGGGTACATCCACTATAGTAGTGAGCATTACAATAAATGGCTGACGAACATCCCAGCCAAGCAATACAAGCGCATTAGAAAAGATTGTCCTAAGAAATCGGTTTTTGGAAAGGAAATATCCCAAAACTCTTGTCCAAAAGGCATATCATGATTCTGCCAGTTTGGAACAAAAAGACTTGATCACACCCACAATCCCCACTACCTCTGTCCCTGATGAAATTGAGTGTCCTTTCAATCTCAATTTCCTCACTACTTATAGAAGTGACAATCTCAGAATCAGGAATGTTTTCACAAAGCATTGGAAAATACTGCTTAATGACCCTTTCTTAAAAACCATTCTCCCTCCCCTCCCGGGCATCACCTTTAGGAGGGCTCCCAGTATTAAAAATGTTATAGCCCCCAGCCGTCTCAGAACAGTCCCTCTGAGAACTAACTATCCTACTGCACCCCCAGGGTCTTATCGCTGTGGTTTGAAAAACTGTCTATGTTGCAAAACCATTTGCCATAAGCGTACGAGTTTCAGCTCCTCCAAGGGAGCAGACGTTTTTCTTATCAAATCCCATCTCACCTGTCGATCAAATTTTGTGATTTACCTCATTGACTGCCAATGTGGCAAACAGTACATAGGCAGAACATGCCAAGCTCTGCACAACCGATTGAACTCGCATAGACATAATATCAAGATCGGCTACATGCAGCATGGACTTTCTAAGCATTGCGCTTTGGCCCATGACAAGACCATGGCTTTTACCATTACACCCATAGAGCAAATTCCTTCTAACTGCTCTAATCGATTGGACAATCTCAGCAAGAAAGAATCTTTCTGGATACACAAACTGGATACTTTGAAACCTATGGGCTTGAACTTGGTAACTGATTTATCCTTTTAGTGCATTTTTTATCAGGATTTTATTGGTGTTGCATTATGTTTTCATTAAGTTTGCTATTACTTCATGTTATTATGATATTTATATTCACTTTTTAAAGGAATTTTTTAGAGCCCGCTTTTAGATATCTCCACTCTTTTTATATGTACATGTATTTATTTATTATCCTTTTTTTTATATAACCCCCCTTTTTTTAGTTTCATATATACACATATTTAGTTTCATATATATTTGCAATTTTATTAGTGATTTTTATAGAAAATTCCTTGTTAGTTAGGAGAACCCTTCCCCATTTTTTTCTTTTGTTCACCCAACCCAGTGGATTTATACTCGTATATTCTATATGTTTATTTATGTAGTTTCAATGTACGTTTTTCCCCGGATATCCACGTCCCTCATATTACCCTTTTCATTATTCTTGTTGATTAAAATTTTTGCCCCTTTTTTTCCCCTCCCCTTTTTTCGGGTTTTATAATACATTATAATGTATCATGATGTATTCCTCCAGGTCTTCATGGTCCCCTTTCCTCGGGTGACCTTTTGGCTCCTTAAAAATAGTCCTTTTTCCTCCCCTGCGCTGTTACAGGGGTTTCACTGAATGATCGAATATCCAACACATGTCCTTTACTGTGTTAGAGAGGTTTGTCTTTTACACACATTCTTTTCCAGCCCCTACCTTTTTCACCCAGGTGATCCTCCTTTCTTACTGCATTTCATGTTTTTAATAATACTTCTCCAACACACTTTCCATATTTTTCCCTTTTTTTCATATTCCACGTGTCCTATATTTAATCACTGTCACAGTTCCTAGCCAATAATACGGCTGTGATTTGCACATTTCTAGTTCCTTATCACTTCCATACGCAAGCACACTAAAACTAAACCTTTTTTTCCCACGATATCTACCTTTAGTTTCCATTCAGCGCAGGTGCCCTGCATTCATTTTCCCTTTTTTTCTCCTGCTCCACATGTTCATTCAACTTAGATCACCCCTGGCGCAGGCGCACATCACTTTTTCCCACGCTGTCAACCTCGTTTAACCTCTATTGCGGGCTGGCACCGCTCCTGCTCCATACCTCTTCTCACCAGCTGAATGCATTCACCACGGAGCCATTATCAAACAACTGTTAATACTCCACCCGAAGTCTCTTTCAACACACCTTTTCTCACTGCACTTTCACCCTTAATTCATTTTTTTACTCATTCATTTTTTTACACACTCGGGAATACACGCAAATAAAAATAAACACTACAACTCCAATTCTCTATGTTCATGATATCTAGATCACATGTTTATTAAAGCCATTTCTTCACTTTTTTCCACATGAATGTCATGTTTTTTCCCCCTAGGAATCTATACATTTACATGCCCCATACATATTTTTCCATTTCATTTCTATTCTTATGGTTTATTTTTCATTTTTCTATCTTTTCATTTTAATTTTTATTTTTATTTTTCATTTTCATCATTGTCCTTTTTTATTCCTTTCATTCTTTATTTTTTGTCCCCACCAGTCATCACATTTTCCGCTTTTTCATATTTATTTCCCCATATATTACCCTTTCCATACTTCATTTTATTGCTTCACAGTTTTTTCACCACTTCTTCCTTTTTTCTTCTTTCTCACTTTCTTCTTTTTTTCCTCTTTGCTTCCTTTTCTCTCTTTTTCCTTTCTTTTTTCCTTTTTTTCTTTTCCTTATTTTCTTTTTTCCTCTTTGTCTTTCTCCTTCTTTTTTCCTCTTTTCTTCTTTCTTTTTTTCAATTTTCTTTTTTTTCTGCCTTCAACATTCAGAACTTTATCCACCTCCTCACATGCTTATCAGCCACGAGGAGGACCATGACGTCATTAGTGAATACGTGGTGGTTTTTTCAATATACATATGGGAGCCTTTAGCCTCTTTTTCGCTATAGTATTCTCTGCACATTTGTCCTGAGGAAGAGGATGGATATGTCCTTGAAACGCGTAGACCTGTGAAAATAAAGAAAAGAGTTTTACTATCTTCACCTGGACTCTTGTGTTTTGGCGCGGTATTCTAAACCTGCTTTTCTCCTGCTGATTGAAACATCTACATTTCCAAAATACGTGATTCAGGTGAAACCTGAGATGGATCCATTCAATAAGGCAGCAGAGTTACTCCGGACTCTGTTTGGCCTCTGTTCAGTGATGTCTGTCTTTTCAAAAGTGAACAAAACTGTTGATAACCGTACTTTTGTGCATGTCTAAAAACAGGCATGAAAAGATGGACACCACAGGACCACAAGCCAGACGTGAGGTCAGAGTAAATCCCTTTGCCTCATTACAGTGAATTTTCCATTGGGAATTTTGTCTGAATCACGCTTATCATAAATTTAGATTTGTGGCCACGATCTGCACATGCTGTGTCCTAGAAGCAGCATGTCTTCTCCTGTGGAAACAGAAGTGTTCTCCACAGGAGACCACAATTACCCGTGCCCACAATCAAGATGGGGGTGCTGTGGGACTTTCACTCTGTTTTCCTCATATAGAACATTTGCGTTTCCGAAAGCATAAATTAACATGCTGCAGCTAGGGAAGCCATGTCGCATGTCAGTTTTCGTTGAGGAGAAAAGATGCACAGTGGGCAGGATATTTCTATAAATCCCATCCACTTTGCCTGTACTGTACAATGCAACATTTTGGAAGCAGCAAAAAATTGCTGCATCCAAAACGCTGCTATTCCTGATTATGGGCACCTACTTATTACATAATTATAGTTATGGAAAGAGGTCGGGCACTGCAGAGCAATTGCGCCGGGCAGTGGAGCCGTACTCACAGTTCAGTGAAAAACAGCTGATCCTGGACTTCACATGCACCTGTATTAGAGGAGCCTGGCAGAGTGGTGCTCAGCATACAATGTAGTATGGAATCCAATCATCCAGGGAAGAAAAGCGGCTACTCACTCTGTAAGTGGCAAAAACTTTATTCTGCAATTGCAGACGTTTACAGGAGTAGTGAGGGGAGGAAAGGAATGCAGGGACGGGGGGGCGGACGACAGCTTGTTTCGAGCTGGTAGCGCTTTGTCGAGTCCTGGGTAATACTGACAGCTGATCCTCTTTATGAGTCATCCCAGCTGACGTATGTGCAATTAAAAAGCAGAACAAAGCTGCTAGTATAAACAAACAACAGAGCTGCAATAACGCAACGGTAAGGGATCTAACAGATAAACACAAGTCATGATCTGAAAGAGGTTCCATTCATGGGTACAATTAGCACATTTTTTCATGCAACATTATAATCGTATTTCCGACACTCATATATATACATGAAACATAAATGGGAATCATATGGAACTATCATAGCTTGTGTAGTAACATAAAGTCAGCAGAGATGAAGAAAAGGAATATGACAGGAATAGCCGGAGGACAGAGAACAAGGTTTTACAGATACAAAAACGATTATTGAATGTTTTTTAAGAGGGATTTTTTAAAAAAAAATATCATTTTTGTAGAAAGTAATTCTTTCTCAATGGTGTGTATTAGGGCGATTTTTTATATATGTTCTGCTGAAAATGTTTCATACATATATTATTATTTTTTAAAGAAAAAAATCACATAAAAACCTATTTGTTATGTGATACAACAGGGGGCTGGAAGAGAAAATTGAGTTAAAAGGGGACTGGCGATTTTTTGAAATAGGGACCATTAGATATTAACTAATTCCAGTCTGTTCTCTCTGACAAACAGCGTAAAGATATAGCGTTAGACGTGGAAATATAAAAATATTACAGATGTAGCTTGCTCCATTTTCCTTTATTCATGATAGCCTATAAAAATATAGGTCATCAATCTTTTTATTTTTGTTTTTATAATTTTTTAATTTTTTACTAACATATATCATATCCTTTTTTGCTCATCTGTATCTTTATATCTATTTCTTGTGAATGAATTTTTTGTGCAAAGAACATGACAGTAGGGTACAATAAGACGTAATGAGTGAGGGGGTCATGGGTAAGGAAGATGTTACCTGATATTTATTTTATTTCTCTGTGGCCCTTTGTTATTTATTTACTATTTGTCTATACGTATTAACATGTTTGTCGCAAATATTAAGGCATTAAAGTCCCAAATAAGCAACATCGCTCTCAAAAATATGTTCCACACAAGCGTCTATAGCACCTAATATTCACGTGATTTATATTAAACAGCCAGACCAAGAAAAAAAGGGGGGGGGCTTGGTTGGGAAGGGGAGAGAGAGAGGTGGGGGAAGGGGGGGAAAGGAAGAAGAAAAAGAGAACGGAGGGAAGTTCTTTGGAAACGGGTCGGAACCAGAAAACACAAGAGAGAGGAGGGAGAGAAAAGCATATTACAACGGGCTTTTAATGTATGTTGACCCAGATAACCAAAGGGTAACAGCAGGCTGGGAGGAAACCCTAATTTCAAAGCTAGTTCTTTTTTTGCCATTTTTTATCTGTTTTTAACCCAATACTAAAGGTGGTTATTAAACCATTAAAGGAATATGGCCATGTCATTACGATCGTTCAGGCCTAAAGGGCCCATGGCTTTCGTTTTAATTATAAGGCGCGATTCCTTTTGTAATAGTAACTTATGAGTGTCTCCTCCTATTCCTGAAGGAGAGACTCTAAGTATACTGGCAAATCTGAGGGTCTCGGGATTCCCAGCGTGGTGTTCCCTTACGTGCTGAATCAATCTAGGGGAACCATTGCCGGAGTGGATTCAATTAAAATGTTCCCGAAAACGTACGTACAAAAAACGGATAGTTTTCCCAATATAAAACCGGGAGCAGGGGCAGAAGATGACATACACAACGTTTTTTGTCTTACAAGAAATTAAATCTGTTATGTCAAGAGTGACGTCTCCTATATGTAATATTTTTTCAGTAAGATGGAAGGGGCAAAATCTGCATCCCCCGCATTTGAAGTTACCTGTTAGGGGTTTTTTTTGCAACCAGGTGCTTTTTTGATCCTTCCATCTATTACGTACTAAAATGTCTCCCAAATTTTTGCTCCTTTTATAGGTGACCAAGGGGCCGAGTGCCACCCTGTCTTTAAGATCCACATAATTTTCCAAAACATGCCAGTGTTTTTTTATGCTGGCTTTTATCTGACTATCAAGGGGGCCGAATTTAAAGTTGTAGAGAAATTTTCTATCGTTAGAGCCTTTTTTGCCATTGTTGTTACTAATGGGATACACATTAGTTCTCTTAGGGGTCCCAACGGGTTTTTTTTACTGTTCCAGATCTCAGGAGGGTACGTACCCTCCTGAGATCTGGAACAGTAAAAAAACCCGTTGGGACCCCTAAGAGAACTTTAAATTCGGCCCCCTTGATAGTCAGATAAAAGCCAGCATAAGAAAAACTGGCATGTTTTGGAAAATGATGCGGATCTTAAGGACAGGGTGGCACTCGGCCCCTTGGTCACCTATAAAAGGAGCAAAAATTCGAGAGACATTTTAGTACGTAATAGATGGAAGGATCAAAAAAGCACCTGGTTGCAAAAAAAACCCCTAACAGGTAACTTCAAATGCGGGGGATGCAGATTTTGCCGCTTCCATCTTACTGAAAAAATATTACATATAGGAGACGTCACTCTTGACATAACAGATTTAATTTCTTGTAAGACAAAACGTTGTGTATGTCATCTTCTGCCCCTGCTCCCGGTTTTATATTGGGAAAACTATCCGTTTTTTGTACGTACGTTTTCGGGAACATTTTAATTGAATCCACTCCGGCAATGGTTCCCCTAGATTGATTCAGCACGTAAGGGAACACCACGCTGGGAATCCCGAGACCCTCAGATTTGCCGGTATACTTAGAGTCTCTCCTTCAGGAATAGCAGGAGACACTCATAAGTTACTATTACAAAAGGAATCGCGCCTTATAATTAAAACGAAAGCCATGGGCCCTTTAGGCCTGAACGATCGTAATGACATGGCCATATTCCTTTAATGGTTTAATAACCACCTTTAGTATTGGGTTAAAAACAGATAAAAAATGGCAAAAAAAGAACTAGCTTTGAAATTAGGGTTTCCTCCCAGCCTGCTGTTACCCTTTGGTTATCTGGGTCAACATACATTAAAAGCCCGTTGTAATATGCTTTTCTCTCCCTCCTCTCTCTTCTGTTTTCTGGTTCCGACCCGTTTCCAAAGAACTTCCCTCCGTTCTCTTTTTCTTCTTCCTTTCCCCCCCTTCCCCCCCTCTCTCTCTCCCCTTCCCAACCAAGCCCCCCCCCCTTTTTTTCTTGGTCTGGCTGTTTAATATAAATCACGTGAATATTAGGTGCTATAGACGCTTGTGTGGAACATATTTTTGAGAGCGATGTTGCTTATTTGGGACTTTAATGCCTTAATATTTGCGACAAACATGTTAATACGTATAGACAAATAGTAAATAAATAACAAAGGGCCACAGAGAAATAAAAGAAATATCAGGTAACATCTTCCTTACCCGTGACCCCCTCACTCATTACGTCTTATTGCACCCTACTGTCATGTTCTTTGCACAAAAAATTCATTCACAAGAAATAAATATAAAGATACAGATGAGCAAAAAAGGATATGATATACGTTAGTAAAAAATTAAAAAATTATAAAAACAAAAATAAAAAGATTGATGACCTATATTTTTATAGGCTATCATGAATAAAGGAAAACGGAGCAAGCTAACTCTGTAATATTTTTATATTTCCACGTCTAACGCTATATCTTTACGCTGTTTGTCAGAGAGAACAGACTGGAATTAGTTAATATCTAATGGTCCCTATTTCAAAAAATTGCCAGCCCCCTTTTAACTCAATTTTCTCTCCCAGCCCCCTGTTGTATCACATAACAAAAAGGTTTTTATGTGATTTTTTTCTTTAAAAAATAATAATATATATATGAAACATTTTCAGCAGAACATATAAAAAATCACCCTAATACACACCATTGAGAAAGAATTACTTACTACAAAAATGATATTTTTTTTAAAAAATCCCTCTTAAAAAACATTCAATAATCGTTTTTGTATCTGTAAAACCTTGTTCTCTGTCCTCCGGCTATTCCTGTCATATTCCTTTTCTTCATCTCTGCTGACTTTATGTTACTACACAAGCTATGATAGTTCCATATGATTCCCATTTATGTTTCATGTATATATATGAGTGTCTGAAATACGATTATAATGTTGCATGAAAAAATGTGCTAATTGTACCCATGAATGGAACCTCTTTCAGATCATGACTTGTGTTTATCTGTTAGATCCCTTATTACCGCTGCGTTATTGCAGCTCTGTTGTTTGTTTATACTAGCAGCTTTGTTCTGCTTTTTAGTTGCACATACGTCAGCTGGGATGACTCATAAAGAGGATCAGCTGTCAGTATTACCCAGGACTCGACAAAGCGCTACCAGCGCGAAACAAGCTGTCGTCCGCCCCCCCGTCCCTGCATTCCTTTCCTCCCCTCACTACTCCTGTAAACGTCTGCAATTGCAGAATAAAGTTTTTGCCACTTCCAGAGTGAGTAGCCGCTTTTCTTCCCTGGATGATTATACATAATTATGGTGTAAGTGTGGCGCCCCTGAGGCTTCAGTCACCACAGGGTACTGCACACCCTCTGCTCACTAGTTCAGGAACCCGAGGGGGAGAAGCTTAACACTGGGGAGCAAGGCGACACACACGCTTAGCCAGTTGGAGTTGGAGTTGCAGTTGGATGCTGACACTGGAGGTTGTCAGAATAGGCGCAAGTGAGGCATAGGAGAACATGGTCGTTGGAGGGAGAGCTGCGTCATAGCTTATTCAGAAACAAGCGCACGGACAGGATGCGGAGCCCTAGGCTAATGGGCACTTCACGTCCCGCCAGCAGAATCTGCCGAGAACAGGATTTCAGGTCTTCTGGCCCACACACAGTGTCCAGGGCACAGCAGCATATAGAGTCAGGAGTCATAACAGAAGAGCGGCACCAGTAATGGACTCACGCTGCCTGCCATACGGGACAGGAACTGGGTCCATTCAAAGACTCGGGTACCGCAAGGCTTCAAGCCGCAGGGTGTCAGGCTTCCGGGATTTCCAGTTCTCTTTTGAAAGAGCTTGCCCTTGGTTAACATGGAGTTTGCTGTTCTGTTGCCCTACTTCCTGTCCAGCTGCATAAAAGGCCGCCTCTAAGCTTAGTCCAGTGTCTGAGTATACTGCTTGCTGTGTACTCCTGCTTTGCTGCTCTTAGTTCCTGATTGACATTTTGGATCCTCCTGAAAAACAACCGAGACCGACTCTGGACTTTACCCGGTCTCATCAAGCTGTGCCCGGACTCCGTCTGCCGTCTTTGGTCAGCACTTCTGCCTGGTTCCTTCCGGTTCGTAACCACTCTGGACTCTCATCCCGTGCGGACATTTTGGACTTTACCTATTGCCCCTTGTGTCCCGGCTGCTGCGCATTTAGGCCTTCTGGGGTGATTGCCAGACAGTCCCTGTATAGGGGTTCGCTCTTGGTGGTCTCCCTGGGGGAGTCCGGTGCGTGGCCCCGGGAATTCCCTTCGCTCCGATCCTGGAAGGTATTTCTTGTGTTTATTGTTCTACTGTGTTTTGTTCCGTTTGTGTACCTATCGTTGGTTACATATTATAAACATCTCTGCACTAAGAACTCGTCTCTGGTTGTCATTGCCCTAACGCTATCGAAATCCTCAGTACATACAATAGTATTACACAGGGACTCACACAACACAGCACAGGGAGGAAGGACTCACAGGAAACAACACCAGTTCTGACCTCTCAACTATCCGGGATCGTCTGGGGCCCATCACAGCGGAGTCCGGCAGTCCAAAGGCAGTGACATATCAGTGAGTAAAGAACTTTAACTGCAACCGCTGTGTCCAATCCTTCCCGCGCGCTGTGTCGTTCAATCCTTCACATACAGCACCTCCTCCGGTCTCCAAGTCCACAGCCAAAGACCGTTTTGATATTGCTATAGTGACCAAACAGTCAAAGGCAAATGCAAAACAGCAGCCCCTTGTGGGTAGTCAGCAACAATGCATACAATGAACGGCAAATAAGCATCTTGCATTCACAGTGGATAAAGGTCTTCAATACACCCTCACCCTATCACTTCATATCCATGTGATGGTTCATGGACGAAGTACTCAAAGTAGTGATTTTTTTGGCCTCTTCTTAGTCTTCTTAGAGATTGGTGACAAATCTTAAAGATGACATGAGTTGTGTGATCCTTTGCAATGTCAAAAAAGCCCCAGGCTAGTCAAGACTTACAGCCCATGCGACCTGCAGAGCCACCAAGACTTCAGCTCAGAGGCAGAGTTGTGGCTGAGGATTCAGTTGTTGACGTGCTTCCAGTACTTTGCCTCTGTCCAGGAAGACGTATCCTCCTCCACCTTCTCTGCTGACCTCATCGACTGGCTGACTGTGGGTTGACAGTAAGTTGGGTCTCCAAGCTCATCATCACCCTGTGTGTTTTAACTCCCCTCGTCCTTACTCCTCAGAGCCAACCTCTTCCTGCCCTGACCGAATAGTAAAGTTGTCGTTCCAATCAGGTATCTGAGTCTCATCAGCATGTTCCCCATTGTCTCCACCAAGATGATTTACAGTTTGGGAATGAGGGTCTACATTATGCTCAGAACCTTCTTCATCATGGCCTGGATCCGACTCACAAAGCTTATGGGCATCAGTGCAGATCATTTCCTTGTCTGGACTCACTGCAGCTTTTGAGCAGACCTCTGATTCCCAGGCTATAGTGTGACTGAACAGCTCTGCAGACTCAACCATCTCTGTTACCCCATACTCAGCAGGGCGGGTGGAAACTTGAGAGCTGGTAGGAAGCAAGTGCGATTGGGTTTACACTACAGAGGAATGGAGTATTTGGGATATTGAAGTTGAGGTGGAGGAGAGGCCACTTGATGGAGCACTTGAGATCCATTCAAGCACCTGCTGCTTTGGTGCCTCATCTACAGTTGGTAGCGATGGTCGTGTCCGTAACAAAGGGATCATATCAGATTCTCCACGGGAAGAAGTAGACATTTTATTTTGGCTGGAAGATGGTGTTACGAATCAGTGCCGCCATAGCCGCAAGCAGCCAGCTGCTGTTTCCAGTTGCGCCCAGGCGTCAGCTGCCATTTTTGGCCTTGCCTCGGGTTGTCCAGCTGGCTGCTTCCTCCTCCATGTCTAAGTGTGGAGAGGCAGCTAGTGCGCATGCGTGTGCCGATTTACCCCAGCCACAGCCTAAGTCAAGTGATTCGCCTAGTCAGCATGCTCATCCTGACTGTGCCATTCCTGAGGCTAAGTCCTCAGTTCGGGCTACTGAGCATGCTCCCACACTTAGTGCGAAAAGCCTCTTTGCACAGGTACTTGGACTCCGTGCCGTATCTAAGTCCTGTGTTGTGCCTACAGAGCATGCTGAAGCTGATAGTCTGTTTTCTGAGACTGTTGTTCAGGTTATTGAGCATGCTCAGGCACTTAGTGCATCAGAGGCTAGGTCCGGTAAGGAACTCACTGGCCATGTCTGTGAGGTGGCAGTCCATGATAGGCCAGAGGGCATCAGGTGTCCTGATGATGTGGCCACACCGAACTGGCTCGCAGAGGACTGCCCCTATGACTTGGCACCTCATCATTGTTCATCAGACGATGACTGGTGAGGTGTTTGGGGCGTGGCTGCCATGAGGTCATCAGTGAATTGGCGATTCCGGAGAGTCCGCTGGTTATGTCCCTGATGATGTGGCACTCTGCTATTGGATCCTGTATGTGCATTGTGGTCCACCCTGGGTTGGGGCGGACCCCGGTTATCAAAGGGGCTGGAGAAAACAAGGAGGTGCACAGTCTTCTATTATGCTCAGACAGAGCACACCTCCATGTGTTGAACCCATTGCGGCTTTAGGCCACAGGTAGGCAGGGATAGGGTGTCGGTGCAGGACGCCACCACACTTGGTAACGCAGAATGGTTACGACCAGCTCCTGTCCTACCAGTCCTGCAAGTGCAGCCCAGTGGCATTAACTGAGCTGCTGCTGCTGCGGTGCCTGCTGTCCACGGATGTGCCCCCTACGCACACGGACAGCATAGCCAATGGCCCCTGTGTTGTTAACAGTGAGTCCCTGTGCTGAGTGTTTAGACCTTGTGACGCTAACAGGGTTCACAGTCTCCAGATCTGAGTGTTGTCTAACTCGGTTCAGGCTACTATTAGTTTTATAGCCACACAGCTCTGTATCCTCCGCCTAACCTTCGGATTGCCAGCATCTCCTTTTCCATCTGGGAGCATGGTGGACCCCGACTGGCGATTGGGATATATACCATCTTATCCTAATCTGCCAGTCCCACCGTAACAGATGGTGTTTCTTCAGCAGATGTTACTGTTGCTTTACCACCAAACTCACAGACACAAACTTATTTCCCTTTCCAACACGCCTGTTCCCCTTTCTACCAGCATCTGGCCTTTGTCCACTCATTTTGTATATGACCAAATTTGCAACTCTGCAGGGACACCCTACGCAATGCCATCTCAGCACAGCAGACAGCCCTCGGTCCCTCAGATGTGGACAAGTAAAAGACCATTTCCTCCTAGCCATGACAAAGTGTTGAGATTCACTCTGTGCAGCACTGGTGTTTAGTGTAAAAGCCACTCTAACATTGCGTATCAGCTTCTGCTGATACTCCTGCATACATGCATCCCTTTCTATGGCAGGACTTACTTCTCCACATTTTGTCTTGTACCGGGGATTTTAGAGTGTGGTAACGCAGTGGTCAGCATTATTTCTAATTATGACAATCCGAGGGTCATCTTGTAGGTAGTGCAGCAAGAAGGTGCTCATGTGTCTTGCGCATCCAGGAGGAACAAGTCCTTGCTGTGTTGTTGGCAGCGAGGTGAGAATCATGCTTCCTTCCTCTGCCCTCTCCCCCTCCAACCTCGCACAACAGAAATGTGATCAAGGTGTCACTCATCTGCTGAGTCTTCCATGCCCATCACCAGTTAGTCATCCATTTCTTCTGGGGCTCCTGCACCTTTCTCAACGTTTTGGCAGCTACCATGCGCCCTTGAAAATCACTCTCCCCCACCGTCCCATGCCTGCCGCCTTGGTGCTGCTGACCGTCTGGACCTTGTAGATCTTGTTATCTCTTCCACTTATGACTACTCCTGTACTTCCTCCCCTTCCTCTTGTCCCACCACCTGACTCCGAATAATGTTTAGCGTGTGCTCCAGCATGTAGATGACCGGAATTGTCATGCTGATAATGGCATCGTCAGCGATAAACATCTTCAACGACATTTCTAAACTGTGAGGAAGGGTGCATAGGTCCTTGATCTGAGAACACTCCAGCAGCGTGATATGTCCTACCTCTGGATCTCGTTAGCCCAGGCTATACGCCATAACGTATTGAATCAGTGCTCGGCGGTGCTGCAACAGTCACTGCAAAATGAGCAGAATCAAATTACTGCGTGTTGGCACATTGCATTTCAGCTGGTGAACCGGCAGGCCAAAAGACTTATGGAGCGATGCAAGTCATTGAGCTGCTGGGTGTGAATGGCGGAAGAGAGCATATAGTGATCGTGCCCTCTGCAGAAGCCCATGTAGGCCGGGATAGTGGTTTAAAAATTGCTGGACAACCACGTTGAACACGAGAGCCATACAAGGCACATGTGTCACATTGCCCCAGTGAAGGGCCGCACCCAGGTTTGCAGCATTGTCGCACACAGCCTTCTCTGGCTGCAGGTTGAGTGGAGACAACCATTGATGAAAATCAGTCTCCAGAGCTAAACGTCCACAACTCCTCAACGGTGTGACTCACATTTCACATAAATTCCAAAGTAAAGAGTCGACTACCTGATGGCGTTGAGCTCTGCTGTTAGCATAGTAATGAGGGGTGTGGGATTCTTGTGCACAGTTACAACGCGAGTGGCCTTACCAGACAGGATTTGAGCAGAGGTGGAGGACAAAGACGAGGTTGAGGAGGCAGAAGTAGTGTAGGAACTTCTACATACAGAGGAAGGATTGACACACAACTCATAGGGACGGCAAGACTTGTACAACAGACCCTTCTCCATCTCTCCCCATACTTACCCAGTGACCAGTCAGAAACATGTAACGCTCCTGTCCATGGTGACTGGGCCAAGTATCTGTGCTGAAATGCACCCTGTCACACACAGAGTTTTTCAAGGAAGCGGTGATGTGGTGTGCGAAATGATGGTGTAGCGCAGGCACGCCTTTCTTGGAGAAGTAGTAGCGACTGGGCATCTGCTCGATGGGGCACTGCGATGGACATAAGGTCTCGAAAATCCTCTGTGTCCACCGGGTGGAAAGGCAGCATTTCTATAGCCAACAGCTTGCAGATGCTGAAAGTCAACCTCTTAGGCATGTCATGCCCTTCTAAAATCCTCTAAAACACAGCAAGGGGACTCCAACCAGAGTCTCCCTTTTTTCCAAAAATTGGGCCCAAGACAACACTTAAGTGGCATCAATTGTCCCACAGATGCAAACTTAAAATGTTGATTTGCATGAAGCACTATCAAAAATCCACAAGCCTTTCGTCTCCCCAGGATGACACAGGGGTAGAAAAGTCCTTGCAGATCCATGATTTGTTTATGTTGATGAACGTTAGTCTGTCCACATTGTCACTGGACAGATACATGCGCTGATCTGTCAGCACACAACCAGCAGCACTGAAAACACGTTCCGAGAGAACGCTGGCTGCGGGACACGACAAGATCCCCAAGGCATAAGTGGCGAGCTCAGGCCATTTTTCCAGATTGGAAGCCCAAAATGAGCAAGGCTCAAGTTGCACCAGTAATGGCATCGATGTTCACTTGCAGATATTCCTATATCTGTGTCTACTCCTCCTTTTACTCATACAGCTCTTTTGTTTTTGCATGAGTATATGTACTTGTCACTTTTCCATGTGTTTGTGGTGTCGTGTGAGTTGTTTGTCACCTTTTGGACACCTTAGAAGGTGTTTTCTATGTGTTTGTATGTGTTTGTGTTTGCCTTCCATTGTTTTTAATGGGGTTCGAAGGTATTCGTTGAACGTTCGTCAAACGTTTGCCGAACTGAGCCGCCGTTTGACGAACCGAACTGAACTCGAACACTAGGGGGGTGGCTCAACACTAGTTATAAGTGCTTCAGTGGAGCTGAAGACACCGGTGAGGAGACAGTATCTATGGCACAATATTTGGGAGGGAGAGTGGGGAAGGAGAAGTATCTATGGACAGAGTATGAGGGTGAGAGGATGTGGAGTGGGAAATATCTGCATACAAAGTATGGAGGTGGGGAGAAGAAATATCTGTTCACACAGTACTTGTGGTATATGCTATAGACCCTCGGCTCATGCTCTGCTGCGAGTGTGAATCGAGTATCATGCGACTTGCGATCAGATCATAGATGCGGAGTAGAGGCAGCATTTTTTTCTCTCTCCTCCGCTGCCTGTCTCTGATGACATCCAAGTTTAGCGCCAAGAGAAGGGGGTACTTGGTCCCAGGCAGTAACAAATGGGAATGTCACTTTGGTGGCCATTGCCCGGTCTAGTGCTCTTGGTCCGTTTTGTTAATGGGAGTATTTACAGGGGAGTAAAGAGTTTTTGTCATGTGACGCCACCTGTGGGTTGCGGTTAAGGATGGACAACCGCCGCTGCTGAATGTGGGTAATCCCAGGACTGATGGTAGTGGCAGCTGTGATGGTAGGCCCTCCGCAGGTAGGGCTGTGCCTGGGAGATGTAATGGGGGCAATAACAGAGACCACACCAAGTTTTCTTTATCAGTCTCTACTTACTGTGGACCCAGGGGTTGCTGGTTCAAGTCCCTTGGAGGACCAGTGCCAATGTAGTGACCCAGGTTGCTCCGTACCCGGCACTCTATGTTGATTGGGTCCCCATAACATGAAGCGTTTGGAGGCCCTTACTGTCCCTTTTGGGGTACAGTCTCCTTTTCCGTACGGCGGGCAGTGCGGACTCTGTGGGAAGGTAAGTGTCCAAACCCCGATGCTTGTCTACTGCTGATGCCACCAGATTATTTGATTCAGTGAAGTCCGTGAAGGTGTCCTCACCGGACAGGTATTTGCCGAACAGTCTAAAACTTATACTTCATCTAGGGCCCTGTGCCCCTGTGCAAGCTCCAGTTTTAGCGGTATCTCCGTTACCCATCCTGGCAACCTCTCTCTTGTGCCCCCAGGGTCACCGTTACATGGACCTGACTCGCCCACCCCAGGGCTATGGGACACCTGGTGCCGGGCCGGACCAGTCCGGGGGTAGTCAGTGGTGGCGGGGCCCGACTCCGTGGCCCTGGTGGGTGTCAGTTTATATATGGCTGGTGACTTGGGGTTTGAATAAAGTTTGTGTTCGTGACGCCACCTGTGGTATGCGGCTATTAAGCCGCCGCTGCTGTGTAAGGCCTCCGGGGTGATGATATGGCAGCAATGATGGTACTGCTCCCCACAGGTGGAGCAATGCCCCGGGGCACAGTTGGTGCTTGTGAGAGTCTATGGTGTAGTGAAAGTCTAAGCAGACGGAATAACAGAGGCAACTCCAAGGGTGCAGTTTCAAGTTTTTTACTCACACGTCCTGGTAGGAGCTCACTGGTGCCCTCAGACGACTGGAACCCACTGTCAGGGACCTCCGCCGTTTCTGGGTGATTCTTGGAGTAAAAACCGGTACCCTTCTCTCTAAGGTGTCTCTGTCTTCAGCTGTCTTCCTAAGCCTAGCTCTTTTAGGATGAACCTGCTCGGCCTCCACTACAGCCTCCAGGCTGGGGAGTCACCTGTCGGATGATTATCCCCTTTCTAGAGGTTCTGCTGTGGGCTGTGGCCCGGGGAGTTTACAACTTGCCCTGGGCCTCGGTTTTTACTGTTTGGAGATGATTTTGCACTCCTCCGGTTTCTAGGGACCGTCCCCTGTTGCAGCTTGATCCCTCCACCGATGTTCCTGTGGAGCAGGCCACCACAGCTCTACAGCTATCCGTGGCCCTGGAATCCCTTCTTCTCTCTGCTTGGTGTCACCTGGACCCTCTGAGTCCCAGGATCTTCACCAGGAAGCGTCTCTTTCTTCTTCTTAGCTCCTGACTGACTAGAGCTGTCTTTCCTTCTCTCCTTCTCGTCTGCCACCTGCAGACCTCCTCCTCCTTCCCCACTCTCTCTCAGACTTCTGTTGCTTTCTCTGTGCGGACACTCTGAGCTCACAGAGCTCCTTTCTCTTTCACAGCTACATGCTGTCTCCTCACTCTCTCACTCTCTGAGGTAAACTGAAACTAACTTGACCTTCCTTTCTCTGACTGCTCTCTGGTGGCTCCTCCCACCTCCCCAGTTGCTAAGCTGTACCCTATAGGAGCAGGGATGGGTCTTACGGCCCCTCCCAGCATGCAGCATGGGAGGGTTACTGCCACTGTCCCTGGTCCCAGTATGTACCTAACAATAGGTGTTGTGTAGATTTACCAGGGGACCGGTGTTCACTCCTTTCCTCACTCAGAATGGGGCATCACACCGCTGGATGGGGTGCAATGTCCTGTGGCGACGGAAGCCTCAGGGGCGCCACAGACCCAGCTCAGGAACATCCGCACACTCCTCCTGGGTGCTACTCAACTCTTTCCTCACTACCGACTACACACTGACCCCTTCCACCAGGCTGGCTATACCCAGGGACTTGTTCCCATGGCAACCATCCCCTTACATGGTTAACCCTCTATGCCCAGTGTGGAGTGGTGAACTAGGATTTTGGTCGTGTTGGATGGAATCGGCACTGGTACTCCAGGTCCCTGGCGGTAGGTCCTGCATCCCCAAAAGGATGCAGTTCCCTGTAGTGCAATGAGGGTCTCAAGAGTGCTACACAAGTGCAGTGTGATATTTCACATGCAAACATAGACTTGTATGGGTGCGTGTGAGCTGAGAATCGCTGCCAAAATCAGCATGCAGTGATTCTTTTCTCATGCCGTTATGGCATGAGAAATCAATCACAGATGTACATTGACCCATAGTTTTACACTGATGTGAGTGGAACTGAGGCCTTACTGTAGTTCCTGTATGGTCTGCAGTCTGATGATGACTGAGAACCCACAAGTATCTCCTTACCATTATTAAAGGTTATCTGTCACCATGTTTTTATCTCCACCAGCTGAGAGTTGCATAATGTAGAGACAGAGACTCTGATTCCAGCGATGTGTCACTAACTGAGCTGTTTGCTGTCATTGTGATAAAATCCATGTTTTCTCAGTAGGAGATCTAGCAGTTATACTGAGCTCATAAATATGCTTGCATATCTGGTAGCACGCCAAGTAGTTATCTAATGGTAATTTACTGGTGAATAAACAGTGATTGTATCAAAATCACACTAAGCTGCCCAGTAAGTGCCACACCACTGGAATCCAGGTCTCTGCCAATACGTTATGTTGCTCTTAGATTAGGTGTTAAAAACCTGGTGACAGATTCCCTTTGAGGATGTACTGGAAGTTGTAGGTTCAAGCAATACAAATGTACAGTATATGGGTCTGACCTGACATTACAATTGATGTACTATGTACTGCTTGTGGTTCTGATGATGTACTTCTGTATTGATGCTGTGTTTCTGTACTGATGGGGTTATATAAATTAATTTCTTTACTGCTAGTGGTTCTGATGATCAATTTCAGAACTGCTGGTGGTTGTGATGCTGTTTTTCTGAACTAATGGTGTTATATAGATGTATTCCTGTACTGTTAGTGGTTCTGATGATGAATTTCTTTACTTCTTGTGGTTCTGAGGATGAATTTCTATACTGCTGGTGGTTGTGATAATGTGCTTCTGTACTGATAGGGGTTCTAATTATGTATTTATATACCTCTTGTGGTTCTGGTGCTGTTATTAATGTTGATCCTGTACACAAGTAACAATTAATACATTGTAAGATTACTTATCCATTCTATCTTAGAATAGGTCATCAGTGTCTGATCTGCCAGGGTCCGGGACCCCCGCTGATCAGCTGCTCTCGGTAAAGGTGGCCGGAAATGCTTATTTCCGGATCTGCTCCATCTTCTGATAGTGTCAGATGACACGTCAAAACAGAATGTGGCCAGAAATATACAAATCTCATATTTGTGCTCACTAGAGTTGAACGAACCAGCCGCGGTTCGGCTCGAGTTCAGTTCGTTGAACGGAGGTCTCGTTCGAGTTCAGTTCGGCGAAGGTTCGACGAACCGAACTCGAACCGCATAGGAAACAATGGCAGGCAATCACAAACACATAAAAACACCTAGAAAACACCCTCAAAGGTGTCCAAAAGGTGACAAACAACTCACAACACAAACACATGGGAAAGTGACAAGGACATATACTCATGTGAAAACAAAGGAGCTGGACAAGGAAAAAAAGGAGGAGGCACAGATTTGAGTATATGCAAGGGAACGTCGATGTGTGGCCCAATTAGTGGAAACGAGGGAGACTGTGGTTGGAGTCCCCTCGCTGTGTTTCTAAAAGAACCAAGATGAACAAGTCATGGCTCTCAGAGGACTTTTCTTCCCCTGGCTCAGCCAGGGGAGGCGAAAGGCACGTGTATTTTTGAGAGTGCTTCATGCAAAGCATCTTTTTCATCTTGAAAATGGGGGTCAACTGATGCCAGTCAAGTGAGGTATGTGTGGCCCAATTAGTGGAAACGAGGGAGACTGTGGTTGGAGTCCCCTTGCTGTGTTTTACATGCTTTTATAAGGACATGACATGGCTTAGAGGTAGACTTTCAGCATCTGCAAACTGTTGGCTACCAAAATGCTTCCTTTCCAACCTTTTTAACCGAGGATTTTCGAGACCTTATGCCCATCACAGTGCCCCAAGAGCCGATGCCCAGGCGCCACTCCTTCTCCAACAAAGGCGTGCACGCGCTACACCAGCATGTCGCACCAAACATCACCGCTTCTTTGAGAAACTGTGTGACAGGGTGCATTTCACCACAGATACTTGGCCCAGTAAGCATGGACAGGGGCGTTACATGTCACTGACTGGGCAATGGGTTACTATGGGAAGAGATGGAGAAGGGTCTGCTGTACAAGTCTTGCTGTCCCCACGAGTTGTATCAATCCTTCCTTTGTATGTAGAAGTTAATACACTGCTTCTGCCTCCTCAACCTCGTGTGGGACCTTCACCTCGGCCCAATCCCTGTATGGTCAGGGCACCCTTCCTTGTAACTGCGCACAAGGAATACCACACACCTCCTTACTATGCTGGCAGCAGAGCTCAAGGCCATCATGAGGTCAAATGTTTACTTTGAAATGTATGGGAAATGTGAGTCACACCGCTGAGAAGTTGTGGACGGTTAGCTCTGGAGACCAAGTTTCATCAATGGTTGTCTCCACTCAACCAGCAGCCAGGGAAGGCCGGGTGTGACAATGATGCAAACATGGGTGCGGCCCTTCGCCGTGACAATGTGACACACGTGCCTTGTGGGCCTCACGTGTTGAACCTGGTTGTCCAGCAATTTTTAAAGCCCTATCCTGGCCTACATGGCCTTCTGCAGAGGGCACAGTGTAACGCCTTCCATAATCCACACACTCAGGTGGGCTGTAAAGGATAGGCTAGAGGGAAGCCACTCACCAAGCAGGACCTCCAGAACCCTGAAACCCTTTATCCCCTATACAGGGATTAGGAATTACACAGGGCTCAAGGTGATCAATACCTGTGGAAGGCTGCAGTTCCAGAGAATAGTAGTCAGGCAGGGACAAAACATTAATTGAGGAACAGGAACAGAATGGGACGGCCAGGACTTAACCAGAAAACAAGCAGAGGTGAAATGCGGATCGGCCAACAAGGTACATAAACAGCAAGCAGGAAACGTAGTCAGGTAACAAGCACACAAAATCATAAAACTGAACTGGGGGTAAAAGTAACCAGAGGTTCATAGCTATGTCTGGCAGTGGTCTGCAGACAGGATGGGCATGAAAAAGGGTGTGGTGTCTTCCCATTGGTTGTAGCTGAATGATGGTACTTCATCTGTGAGATACCCACCAGCTACATTCAGCCAGAGATTCTGCATCTGCCAAGGTAATGCAGCCCAGTGGGTGAGCATAACCTGCGTCCACCTGCGCCGCTGGCATGAACTTCTCTCCCATCATCAGCACTATCCATGAAAGGAACACGTTGTCACCTGGCGACCGGAGTACAAATTGACGGAGGGTACTCCGTTGATGACTTAACCGCAGTGTGCGGCAATGATGCAAACCTGGCTGCGGGCCATCGTCAGAGCAATGTGACACACGTGCCTTGTATGGCTCACGTGTTGAATCTAATTCTCCAGCAATTTTTAAAACACCATCCCGGCCTACATAGCCTTGTGCAGCGGGCACGCTCGCTATGTGCTCACTTCCATAGTTCGCACACAGCAGCTCAACAACTTTCGTCGCTACAGAAGTCTTTAGGTCTGGTGGTTAAATGCCTGAAATGCGATGTGCCGACACGCAGGAATTTGAATCTGCACATGTTGCAGCGTTTGTGGCAGCACCGCCGAACCCTGCTGCAATACGTTATGACATATAGCCTGGCCTAACTTGATCCAGAGGTGGTGCAGATCACGCTGCTGGAGTGGTGTCAGATCAAGGACCTATGCACCCTTCTACAGAGTTTACAAATGTCGACGAAGATGTTTACCACTGGCAATACCATTCTCAGCGTGACAATTCTGGGCATCTACATGATGGAGCACACTGTATGCATTATTCGGAGTCAGGTGTTGGGACAAGAGGAAGGGGAGGAAGTACAGGAGTCATATGCGGAAGGGATAACAAGATCTACGAGGTCCAGATGGTCAGTGGCACCTAGGCGGCAGTCATGGTGGGGAGAGGGATTAACAAGGGCGCATAGTATCAGCAAAAAGTGTTGAGGAAGGTGCAGGAGCCCATGAAGAAATGGAGGACGAACTGGCAATGGGCATGGAAGACTCAGCAGATGAGTGAGAGCTTGCTCACTTTTCGGTTGTGCGAGGTTGGGGGGAGAGGGCAGAGGAAGGAGGCACGATTCTCACCTCTCTGCCACCAACACACCAAGGACTTGGTCCTCCTGGATGCACAAGACACATGAGCGCCTTCTTGCTGCACTACCTACAACATGACCATCGGATTGTACGAATTCGAAGTAATGCTAACTACTGGGTTGCCACACTGTTAGATCCCTGGTACAAGACAAAATTTGGCGAAATAACTCCTGCCATAGAAAGGGATGCACGTATACAGGAGTATCTGCAGAAGGTGGTACGCAATCTTAGATCTGCTTTTCCACTAAACACCAGTGCTGCACAGAGTGAATCTCAACGCTTTGTCATGGATAGGAGGAAATGGTCTTTTACTTGTCCACATCTGAGGGACCGAGGGCTGGCTGCTGTGCTGAGATGGCATTGAGTACGGTGTCCCTGCAGAGTTGCACTTTTGGTCATATACAAAATGAGTTGAAAAAGGACAGATGCTGGTTTAAAGGGGAACAGGTGTGTTGGAAAGGGGAAAAAAGTTTTTGTCCGTGGGTTTGGTGGTTAAGCAAAAGTAACATTTGATGAAGAAACACCATCTGTTACGGTGGGACTGGCAGATTTGGATAAGTTGGTATATACTATGTTACCGCTATATAACGAAAATTAATAAGAAAAGAAAGAGAAAGGTAAATATCCCCATCAGCAGTCAGTGTCCACCGTGCTCCCAGATGGAAAAGGAGAGGTTGTCAACTGGAAGGTTAGGTGGAGGATACAGATCTGTGTGGCTATGAAACTAATAGTGGCCTGAACCGAGTTAGACACCACTCGGATCTAGAGACTGGGAGCCCTGTTAGCGTCACAGGGTCCACACGCCCACCCAGCACAGGAACTCCCTGTTAACATCACAGGGGCCATTGAGTACGCTGCCCGTGTGCATTGGGCCCACACCTGTGGACAGCAGGCGCATCAGCAGCAGCAGGCCTGTTAATGCCACTGGGCTGCACAAGCAGGAATGGTAGGACAGGAGCTGGTCTTAACCGTTCTGCGTTACCAACTGTGGTGGCGGCCTGCATCGACGCCGTATCCCTGCCTACCTCTGGCCTAAAGCCGCAATGGGTTCAACACATGGAGGTGTGCTCTTTCGGAGCATAATAAAAGACTGTGCACCTCCTTGTTGGCTCCAGCCCGTTTTATAACCTGGGTCCGCCCCAAACCAGGGTGGACCACAATGCACCTCCTGGAGACAAAAGCAGAGTGACACATCATGAGTGGCATAACTAGCGTCCTATTTGGAACCGTAACTTCAATAATGACCTCATGGCTGCCCCGACACAAACACCTCACCAGTCATCGTCTGACCATCAATAATGAGGTGACAAGTCATAGGGGTGGGCCTCTGCAAGCCATTTGGGAGTGGCCTGGCCACATCGTCAGGACACCTGATGCCCTGTGGTCTATATGGGCCCCCCACATCAGGGGCAGGGACAAAGAGTTCATTACCGGACCTAGTCTCTGATGCAGTAAGTGCCTGAGCATGCTCAGTAGCATGAAATACAGTCTCTGAAAAAAGACTATCAGCTTTAGCATGCTGTCTAGGCACAACACAGGACCTAGACCCGGCACGGAGTGCAAGTACCTGTGCAAAGAGGCTTTTCGCAATAAGTGTGGAAGCATGTGCTGTATCCCGAAATGAAGACTTAGCCTCAGGAATGGCACAGTCAGGCTGAGCATACTCACTAGGCGAAACACTGTAGTTAGGCTGCGGCTGGGGTAAATCGGCACACGCATATGTACTAGCTGCGTCTCCACACTTAGACGTGGAGGAGAAATTGCTCTTCGGGTGTGGACTTGGAGATGCTGTCTATGAACAGAAGGAAAAGCTAAAGGTGTGTGTTACAGCAAGGAGCCACCGCGGAAACACTTCGTTCAGACAATAATGCGGGCACGCAACACTTTGTTTTATTAGCAAAACACATATCTGTTCTGGGTCGGCCGACTATTTATAGACAATAAGACTTGCTGCCTCTGCACTGTCAAATTGTCACGTACAGTTTAAATCATAGAGGGACAGCGACACATGTTTGCATTGACTGTTGCTTTTCAAGATTTCCATGACTGTGTTGCAGAGCTGTGTGGTTTGCATTCACACTGCTATCATCTGCCTTATCTGTAAGGCTTCACCTAACAAGGATATTCAGGGGGCTTAATGTGTTTTGTCTATGTTTAGGTAGATAACTTGGAAGCTCTTGTGATGCGACACTGGTAAGTCGTGTTCGCACACACACACACACACACACACGCACAAACACACAATTACTGCTACGCAGAAAGATTAGCAGGTAGTAGGCAACAGAATAGATTGTTCAATTATTTAAATTGTATGCATGGTTCTTATTGTTAGTTTTGGTAAAGTTAAACAATCATTTATCAACCCAACTAACTAGAGTCCTTTTCCTGTTGCCTGGTTTTGCTGCATACTGGGGAGCCCACCCTGTACACGACTTAAAATGAAGCATAAGTCACAATGTGAATTTCACTGTGCTACAATGCGGCCTAGCGGGGCTGTGCAACCACCGCCTGCCCCATCAAGTGCATCTGCGTGCTCTTCATCCTCTGTGACTGTGGGGACAGCAGTCTCACATGGTTTTTCACACTGAACTTCCACCCCTTTACACGCAACAGGGAGTGTGATTGGCAGGTCATCACTTGTTTTGGAAGTGGAAACAGATGGTATTGTTGAGCTGTCAGACATCGAGAAAACCAACATTGGATGAGGCTAAATTATATCCAACTGTGAAGAAAAAGACATGGATCGCACATCCCAAAAATACAATGATCTAAAGCCGCTAGGCAAAAAATTAAATAGAACATGAGGTTCTTTTGTTACCATTCTGATAAGATTGTATTAAGCCCACTGCCACGTCACGGCAAACCTCTTGAGTGCAGGAGACTGCAAGAGGGGTCAGCCTTCTTTTTTCTCCCAGTACACATATGGGAGCCAGTGGGAGGTGAGTGCACAGCTCCTCTCACTGTGTGCTGGTGCTGTGTGGTGGCTGCTGTTGTGGTGGTGTGGTGTCGGTGGGGCGGCGCGGCCTGGAGCCTTGGGGGCTTTGCCTTGCAGCATGGGTGCTGTGAGGCACCAGGTCGCCCGCCCTGCTGGCGCTTTGTCGCTGCGGCAGTGGTCGGTGCACGGTGCCACACAAAAAGGTCAGGTTAGGGACCCACTCAAGAGGTTTGCCGTGACGTGGCAGTGGGCTTAATACAATCTGATCAGAATGGTAACAAAAGAACCTCATGTTCTATTTAATTTTTTGCCTAGCGGCTTTTAGATCATTGTATTTTTGGGATGTGCGATCCATGTCTTTTTCTTCATATTATGGTATCTAAATTATATCCAAACCTGCACCTTCGTCACAGATTGGCTGGACTACCTGCAGTTAATAATTGCATTCCAGAAATGGAAAGGAGTGTAGAATGCACATGTGTTGTACCTTGCTTGGCAGCAAAGGAACACTAACTTAGTATTACAGACAATTTTAGGAAGGCAGAAAAATAGTCAGCTCTTTGGGCAAATTAAATAGCGTGGCAAAAGTGGACAGGTGGGTACAGTGGCCGTCTTCTGTGGGTACCAGGACAGTAAAGGAAGCCTCACTTTCTATCCCACCGAATGATCAAATGCAGCAAGGAATTCCCTGAGTTTGCTATAAAATTAGCGTAGCAAAATGTGCATGAGGGTGTAATGCAGTAGTGCTGCAAATAGCTTTGCACCAGTGGGACACTAATGGAAGTCCAACAGCCACTTTTAGGATGCCATTAAGTTTACTCAGTGTTTGCTAGTATAATAGCTTAGTAACAATGAGTTTGAGTGTGCAATGCAGAGGTGCTACAAATAGATTTGCACCAGTGGGACACTAATAAAGTCCAACAGCCACTTCTTGTATGCCACTAAATGGCAGCATTTTTTGCTATCATTATAGCTTATTAAAAACAAAGCAGGAGGGTGTCATGCAGAGGTGCTGCACATAGATTTGCACCAGTGGGGCACTAATGGAGTACAGCAGCCACTTCTTGTATGCCACTAAATGGCAGCATTTTTTGCTATCATTATAGATTATTAAAAACAGAGCAGGAGGGTGTCATGCAGAGGTGCTGAACATAGATTTGCACCAGTGGGGCACTAATGGAGTACAAGAGCCACTTCTTGTATGCCACTAAATGGCAGCATTTTTTGCTATCATTATAGCTTATTAAAAACAGAGCAGGAGGGTGTCATGCAGAGGTGCCGGAAATAGCTTGGCACCAGTGGGGCACTAATGGACTACAACAGCCACTTCTTGTATGCCACTAAAGTGTTTGCTAGTATAATGGCTTAGTAACAATGAGTTTGAGTGTGCAATGCAGGTGTGGCGCCCCTGAGGCTTCCGTCGCCACAGGACATTGCACCCCATCCAGCGGTGTGATGCCCCATTCTGGGTGAGGAAAGGAGTGAACACCGTTCCCCTGGTAAATCTACACAACACCCATTGTTAGGTACATACTGGGACCAGGGACAGTGGCAGTAACCCTCCCATGCTGCATGCTGGGAGGGGCCGTAAGACCCATCCCTGCTCCTATAGGGTACAGCTTAGCAACTGGGGAGGTGGGAGGAGCCACCAGAGAGCAGTCAGAGAAAGGAAGGTCAAGTTAGTTTCAGTTTACCTCAGAGAGTGAGAGAGTGAGGAGCCAGCATGTAGCTGTGAAAGAGAAAGGAGCTCTGTGAGCTCAGAGTGTCCGCACAGAGAAAGCAACAGAAGTCTGAGAGAGAGTGGGGAAGGAGGAGGAGGTCTGCAGGTGGCAGACGAGAAGGAGAGAAGGAAAGACAGCTCTAGTCAGTCAGGAGCTAAGAAGAAGAAAGAGACGCTTCCTGGTGAAGATCCTGGGACTCAGAGGGTCCAGGTGACACCAAGCAGAGAGAAGAAGGGATTCCAGGGCCACGGATAGCTGTAGAGCTGTGGTGGCCTGCTCCACAGGAACATCGGTGGAGGGATCAAGCTGCAAAAGGGGACAGTCCCTAGAAACCGGAGGAGTGCAAAATCATCTCCAAACAGTAAAAACCGAGGCCCAGGGAAAGTTGTAAACTCCCCAGGCCACAGCCCATAGCAGAACCTCTAGAAAGGGGACAATCATCCGACAGGTGACACCCCAGCCTGGAGGCTGTAGTGGAGGCCGAGCAGGTACATCCTAAAAGAGCTAGGCTTAGGAAGACAGCTGAAGACAGAGACACCTTAGAGAGAAGGGTACCGGTTTTTACTCCAGAAATCACCCAGAAACGGCGGAGGTCCCTTACAGTGGGTTCCAGTCGTCTGAGGGCACCAATGTGCGCATACCAGGACGTGTGAGTAAAGAACTTGAAACTGCACCCTTGGAGTGGTCTCTGTTATTTTATCTGCTTAGCCTTCCATTACACCATAGACTCTCACGAGCACCAACAGTGTCCCCGGGGCACCGCTCCACCTATGGGGAGCAGTACCACCATTGCTGCCATATCATCACCCCGGAGGCCTTACACAGCAGCGGCGGCTTAATAGCCGCAAACCACAGGTGGCGTCATGAACACAAACTTTATTTACTCCCAAGTCATCAGCCTTATTTAAACTGACACCCACCAGGGCCACGGAGTCGGGCCCCGCCACCACTGACTACCCCCGGACTAGTCCGGCCCGGCACCGGGTGTCCCATAGCCCTGGGGTGGGTGAGTCACAGGCAGACGTGCTGCAAATATCTTTGCACTAGTGGGACAATACAGAAGTCCAACAGCCACTTTTAGGATGCCACTAAGTTTCCTCAGTGTTTGCTAGTATAATGGCTTAGTAACAATGAGTTTGAGTGTGCAATGCAGGCAGACGTGCTGCAAATATCTTTGCACTAGTGGGACAATACAGAAGTCCAACAGCCACTTTTAGGATGCAACTAAGTTTCCTCAGTGTTTGCTAGTATAATGGCTTAGTAACAATGAGTTTGAGTGTGCAATGCAGGCAGACGTGCTGCAAATATCTTTGCACTAGTGGGACAATACCAAAGTCCAACAGCCACTTTTAGGATGCCCCTAAGTTTCCTCAGTGTTTGCTAGTATAATGGCTTAGTAACAAATGAGTTTGAGTGTGCAATGCAGGCAGACGTGCTGCAAATATCTTTGCACTAGTGGGACAATACTGTTAGGGCCAGGTGGACGGGCAGACCCAGGAGGTGGATCCACTGGGCTGAACACCTCACCGAAGGCAAGGTGCCCGGTAGCCGGGGCACTACGGGTAGCAGGACAGTCCGTTCAGAGGAGTGGAGTGTAGAAGTCCCCGGGACCACGGAGTCACTGAAGGTAGTCCGGGTGACGGAGCTCAGGTTCGGAGGCCGAGATGACGTCAGGCAGAGTCCGGAACCGACGGAGCGAGAAGACGGGTCACCACAGGGACCGGAGATGGTATGAACTGACGGGATGGCAGACCGTCACCGTTCGGGGTTCGGGTATCGTCAGGACCGGTTGGCGAGGCAGGAGCGGCTCTAGGAGAGAGATAGGTAAGTATACCAGAAGACACAAGGAGACCTGACTCCTAGCTTAGCAAAACACGAAGAACAGGCCCCGCCCACTTGGAAAGGAACCCCTTATATACCCTGCACCTGAATCTTCAATATCCTGTTGGAGGACGCTGGCCCTTTAAGAGAGGGTCAATGACCGCGCGCGCGCCCTAATGTGCATGCGCGAGGCCCGGGTGCCAGAAGCCAGAGCAGGGAGCGGTGCACAGGAGGCAGGAGTGCTCAGCATCGCAGATGGGCGCCGGGACCGAGGATCGGGTTGCCTGGAGGACGCAGGTGAGTATGCATGGAGGCCGTGGAGCGGGGGACGCCTTGCAAAGGAGCCGGGGAGCATGGCAGGGGAGCCGGGGAGCGCGGCAGGGGAGCCGGGAAGCGTGGCAGTGGAGCCGGGGAGTGCGGCAGGGGAGCCGGGGAGCGCGGCAGGGGAGCCGGGGAGCGTGACAGTACCCCCTCCCCCACGCCCCCCTCCCCGCAACCGGGACAGAAAGGCACGTATCAGGGGAGTACCCACATTCTCCCGGGATTCCCAGGACCCATCCTCAGGACCATACCCTGCCCTGTCCACCAGGAAGAACTGTTGGCCCCGTACGGTTTTCATGGCCACGATATCCCTTACCGCATAGATGTCATCATCAGCAATAGGAGGAGGAGCAGAACTGGCAGCAGCGGAGAAGAGACCAAGGACAACCGGCTTGAGCAGGGAGACGTGGAAGGAGTTCAGTATTCTCATCGTGGCCGGGAGCTGCAGCTTGTAGGAGACCTCATTTATTTTGCTGAGAACTTTAAACGGCCCGATGTAGCGAGGACCCAGCTTGTATGATGGTAGCTTCAATCGGACGTACTTGGAGGCAAGCCAGACCAGATCTCCTGGAGAGAAACACGGAGGATCCAGACGCCTCTTGTCTGCGTGTCTCTTCATCCGCAGGGAAGCACGTCCAAGGGACGTCTTGACAGAGTCCCAAATTGTTGTAAAGTCACGGACTACAGCATCAACAGCAGGGACATCCGAGGAAGAGGATACAGGTAATGGGACGGAAGGCTGAAGTCCGTAAATGACATGGAAGGGAGAGCTGGAGGAGGACTCACTGACGTGGTGGTTATGGGAGAATTCAGCCCAAGGAAGAAGCGTGGACCAGTCGTCGTGATGGGCGTTAACGTAGTGACGTAAGAAGGAGGTCAAGATCTGATTGACTCGTTCCACTTGGCCATTCGACTGGGGTTGGTAGGCTGAAGAAAAGTACAGAGTCACTCCCAGATGTTTGCAGAGAGCCCTCCAGAAGCGGGAGGTAAACTGAGTTCCTCTGTCGGACACAATGTGTGATGGAAAGCCATGCAACCGGAAGATGTGCTGTATGTAGGCGTCAGCGAGTTCCTGGGCAGAGGGCAGTCCAGCCATAGGGACGAAATGAGCCATCTTGGAGAAACGGTCCACCACGACCCATATGACTGTGTGTCCGGAGGACAGGGGCAAGTCTGTAATAAAGTCCATTGCAATGTGTTGCCACGGAACGGAGGGTATAGGCAGAGGCAGAAGACGACCATATGGCAGGTGTTTGGGCGTCTTGTTCCTGGCACAAGAGGAGCAGGCTGAGACAAAAGAAGCAATGTCCGTGCGAAGGGATGGCCACCAGTAGTGACGTACAATTGTACTCCATGTTTTCTTCTGACCAGCATGGCCGGCTATTTTCGAGGCATGGCCCCAGTGCAACACTTTTTGCCTGTCAGTCTCAGAGACATAGGTCTTCCCGGGCGGTATCTGGGCCAGGGTGACAGGAGCCACCGGAATGATTTTACTTGGGCAGATGATGGGCTGGGATGTCTCCTCCTCCTGTTCCATGGGCATGAATGACCTGGACAAGGCATCTGCTCGCACATTCTTGTCCGCGGGTCGAAAATGGAGCTGAAAATCGAACCTGACAAAGAACAAGGACCACCTGGCTTGCCGTAGGTTCAGTCGCTGAGCGGACCGCAGGTATTCCAGGTTCTTGTGGTCCGTGTAAATGATCACGGGGTACACTGCTCCCTCCAGAAGGTAGCGCCATTCCTCCAGAGCCAGTTTGACTGCTAATAGCTCTCGGTCACCGATGGTGTAGTTGCGTTCAGGCGCTGAGAAGCCCTTGGAGTAGAAACCGCAAGTAACCATCTTCCCGGAGGAGGACTTCTGCATGAGCACTGCTCCGGCTCCCGAGGAGGAGGCATCCACCTCCAAGGTGAACTGTCGGTTTAACTCAGGACGGTGGAGCACAGGGGAGGAAGCAAATGCCTGTTTCAGGGAGCCAAACGCGGCGTCGGCCGCAGGTGACCAGTCCTTTGGATTAGCCCCCTTCTTGGTCAAGGCGGAGAGAGGTGCAGTCAGGGCAGAGAAGTGAGGGATGAACTGACGGTAATAGTTTGCGAATCCAAGAAAGCGTTGGATTGCCTTCAGTCCGGAAGGAGGGGGCCAGTTGAGAATGGAAGAGACCTTCTCCGGGTCCATCTGCAGGCCGGTATCGGAGATTACGTAACCCAGGAGGGGAAGAGAAGACTGCTCGAAGACACACTTCTCGTACTTGGCGTACAGCCGATTCTCTCTCAGTCTTTGTAGTACCAGCTGCACGTTCTCTCTGTGGGTCTGGAGGTCCGGAGAGAAGACCAGGATATCATCAAGATACACCACCACACAGACGTAGAGAAGGTCCCGGAACACGTCGTTCACCAATTCCTGAAAGACTGCGGGGGCGTTACACAGGCCGAAGGGCATCACACAGTATTCATAGTGCCCATCGCGAGTATTGAATGCGGTCTTCCATTCGTCCCCAGAGCGGATGCGGACCAGGTTGTAGGCACCCCGAAGATCCAACTTGGTAAACACACGAGCTCCTCTAAGCCGATCAAATAATTCGGGGATGAGCGGCAAGGGGTATTTATTTTTCACGGTGATTTGGTTCAATCCCCGGTAGTCAATGCATGGGCGTAGGTCGCCCTCTTTCTTCTTAACGAAGAAGAAGCCTGCTCCAGCAGGAGAGGAGGATCTCCGAATGAATCCCCTTGCCAGGTTCTCCGTGATGTAGGCAGACATGGCCCTTGTTTCAGCAGGAGACAGAGAATATATCCGTCCTCGAGGTGGTGTAGTTCCCGGGAGTAGGTCGATGGCACAGTCATAAGGACGATGTGGCGGCAGTACCTCTGACTCCTTTTTATCAAAGACGTCCGCGAAGGACCAATAGGCCGAGGGCAGTCCCGGTAGGGACTCCGGAACCGGAGGTCGTCGGATGGGCTGTATAGTCTTCAGACAGTTCTCGTGGCAAGAGGAGCCCCATCGGGTGATTTCACCAGTACACCAGCTGACTGACGGTTCGTGTGTCCGTAATCAGGGGAGTCCCAGCAGGATTTGATGAGACATGTGTGGGAGGACGTAGAGAGCGATGTTCTCGGTGTGCAGGGCACCGATACGTAGTTCCACCGGCTTGGTGATCCACGAGATGGTGTCAGAGAGGGGTCTCCCATCTACAGAGGCAATCACGAGGGGTTTGTCGAGTGGAGTAACAGGCACCTGGTACTTGTCCACCGTGGCCTGCTGGATGAAATTGCCTGCTGCCCCGGAATCGAGGTACGCCTCGGCCATGAACCGCGTCTCTCCCGTTGTTACTTGAACAGTCCACGTAACCGGGTCTGAGAGAGTCCCAGCACCTAGGGTGGCCTCTCCTACCAACCCTAGGCTTTGGAGTTTCCCAGCCTCTCTGGACAGGAACGTAGCAGGTGTGTGCCCTCTCCGCAGTAGAAGCAGAGGCCCTTGGCGAGCCGTTCTGCTCGGCGTTGTTTGGACTGCAGCAAACGGTTAATCTGCATGGGCTCGTGGACAGAGACACCAGACGACGCTGACTGAAGTACGGCGGGCTTCTGCAGAGGAGAGGAATGCCGTATTGGACGTCTCTCGCGGGACACCTCTTTGGATCGTTCCTGGAATCTGAGGTCCACGCGGGTGGCTAGTGCGATCAGGGCATCCAGGGTGGAAGGAACATCGTGGCCTGCCAGCTCGTCCTTAATACGACTGGAGAGTCCTTCCCAGAAGGCGGCGGTGAGGGCTTCATTGTTCCACCCCAATTCTGAGGCCAAAGTGCGGAAGCGGATGGCATACTGCCCCACCGTCATGGTCCCCTGACGTAGCCTGAGGAGTGATGAGGCGGATGCGGCGGCACGTCCGGGTTCGTCAAAGGTGGTTCTAAACGCCTGCAGGAAGTCCTGGATGTTAGTGGTTACAGGGTCCTCCTTTTCCCACAAGGGGTTCATCCAGGCCAGTGCCTCACCCTCTAGATGGGACATCACAAATGCCACCTTGGCTTGGTCGGAGGCAAACAGGTGCGGAAGCAGCTTGAAATGGAGGGAGCACTGGTTTAAGAATCCTCTGCAGGTCTTGGGATCTCCGGCATATCGGGGTGGAGAGGCCAAGCGGAGTTTAGAAGCTTCCGAGGTAGCCGCCACGGGAACCGTGGCCGTGGACTGTGCAGTAGTAGCCTGAGATGCCAGGGACATGGCAGTTGCTTGCAGCGTGTTCAGGCGGGTATCCACCGAGGACCTGAAGTCCAGCATGCGCGACTGGGTCTCGCGCTGTCGTACGAGTTCCTGCTGCAAGGTGCCCAGCTGGGTCGCTAGTGCTTCGGCGGGATCCATGGCCTGTTCTTACTGTTAGGGCCAGGTGGACGGGCAGACCCAGGAGGTGGATCCACTGGGCTGAACACCTCACCGAAGGCAAGGTGCCCGGTAGCCGGAGCACTACGGGTAGCAGGACAGTCCGTTCAGAGGAGTGGAGTGTAGAAGTCCCTGGGACCACGGAGTCACTCAAGGTAGTCCGGGTGAAGGAGCTCAGGTTCGGAGGCCGAGATGACGTCAGGCAGAGTCCGGAACCGACGGAGCGAGAAGACGGGTCACCACAGGGATCGGAGATGGTATGAACTGACGGGATGGCAGACCATCACCGTTCGGGGTTTGGGTATCGTCAGGACCGGTTGGCGAGGCAGGAGCGGCTCTAGGAGAGAGATAGGTAAGTATACCAGAAGACACAAGGAGACCTGACTCCTAGCTTAGCAAAACACGAAGAACAGGCCCTGCCCACTTGGAAAGGAACCCCCTATATACCCTGCACCTGAATCTTCAATATCCTGTTGGAGGACGCTGGCCCTTTAAGAGAGGGTCAATGACCGCGCGCGCGCCCTAATGCGCATGCGCGAGGCCAGGGTGCCAGAAGCCAGAGCAGGGAGCAGTGCACAGGAGGCAGGAGTGCTCAGCATCGCAGATGGGCGCCGGGACCGAGGATCGGGTTGCCTGGAGGACGCAGGTGAGTATGCATGGAGGCCGTGGAGCGGGGGACGCCTTGCAAAGGAGCCGGGGAGCATGGCAGGGGAGCCGGGGAGCGCGGCAGGGGAGCCGGGGAGCGCGGCAGGGGAGCCGGGGAGCGTGGCAGGGGAGCCGGGGAGCGCGGCAGGGGAGCCGGGGAGCGCGGCAGGGGAGCCGGGGAGCGTGACAAATACAGAAGTCCAACAGACACGTTTAGGATGCCACTAAGTTTCCTCAGTGTTTGCTAGTATAATGGCTTATTAACAATGAGTTTGAGTGTGCAATGCAGGCAGACGTGCTGCAAATATCTTTGCACTAGTGGGACAATATAGAAGTCCAACAGCCACGTTTAGGATGTCACTAAGTTTCCTCAGTGTTTGCTAGTATAATGGCTTAGTAACAATGAGTTTGAGTGTGCAAAGGGCAGGAGGGTACAGTGGCAGGGTTGTGGGTCTGGGTAGAGGAAAGGAAGCCTCCCTTTCTATGCCTCCTAATGGGGAAATGCAGCGAGGAAATCAATGACCTTAGCTACACAGATGCTGTCATCTTGTGTAGCTGTTAAAATCTGTTTTCACGGCCCTGACTGTCACCTATGGCTATGACCCTGCCGGTATTAGCCCTTACAAGGGCTGAAAGAAACTTCTATCCCTATTCTGTATAGTGCTGTGTATAGAGCGTACACAGCAGTATCGGAGACAGGAGCTACGCCAGCGGTTACTGACACCAAGACGCAGAAGGCAGATAATGGCGTGCTGGAGGAAAATGTCCGTTTTTATAATGCAGGGACATGTGACATGGACATCCTATCACACATGTTGTTGCTTCTCTGGCTAAAAGTCCACTTAGCTGTGTGTGTCTGGGATTGGCTGACATGCTGGCCCGCCCCACTACACGCGCGTACTTAGGGAAGGAAGACAAGAAAAAAAAAAAAAGGACGATCGCCATTATCCAAACAGCAGTGATCTGAATGCGCTGTTCCCGCACACTATACACTGAAATTTCATAATAGTGTGAGTCACAGAGTGACTTACACTATTACAGCGGAAAGCCAGCTAGTAATTAGCTTGTCTTTTTGCTGCTAGAACCGTTCTCGAACATATCTAGAACTATCGAGCTTTAGCAAAAAGCTCGAGTTCTAGTTCGATCTAGAACAGCCCCCAAAATCACTCGAGCCACGAACTGGAGAACCTCGAACTGCGAACCGCGCTCAACTCTAGTGCTCACATGACCATCCATTCTCGCCACTAGAACTGGAGAATCCTAAAAGTGTGCAGTGCAAGTGCTATGAGAATTCAGAAGCCTGCAGTTACTCTCAGTGAGCTTTCATATCAAACCTGGACAAACCCTTTAATTACAAAATTAACCAGTGTAGCATGCCCAGTTCTACCAGCGTGTAATATACTCCCTGTAAGGATTCAGCTCTGCTTGCTGGTTCCAGCAGTCATCACATGGCCACTCCACTCATATGTGATTTTCATACTTGCATGTGACATTTAGCTTTTCCTCATACGTTTCTCATTGAACATTGAGAGTGTTATTAAGATCAGCTCGTTATCACGTGACCTCGTAAGTGTGCAAATCACATATGAATGATTGGTCACATTATGACTACCCAAACTGTTTGGTGGGTGGCGCCAAACTGAATTCTTGCCCCGGGTGCTGGGAAACCTAGACACACCTCTAAGCCTACCTACTGACATGAACTGTCTTAGACAATTTATTAACAGAAAATAACATACATTCCTATGTACAAGTGTAAAGTGTCCGAATATGCTCTGAAGGTTGGTCCAGTCAATCTGCACTCAGGATCATGAAGGAAAAACGGGCTATTTATTTAGTAAAGGCTGCTTTACACGCTGCGATATCGTTACCGATATGGCTAGCGTGCGTACCCGCCCCCATCGTTTGTGCGACACGGGCAAATCGCTGCCCGTGGCGCACAAAACTGCTCGAACCCGTCACACTACTTACCTGCCTAGCGACGTCGCTGGGACCGGTGAACCGCCTCCTTTCTAAGGGGGCGGTTTGTTCGGCGTCACAGCAGCGTCACTAAGCGACCGCCTAATAGAAGCGGAGGGGCGGAGATGAGCGGGACATAACATCTCGCCCACCTCCTTCGTTCCGCATTGCCGGTGGACGCAGGTAAGGAGATGTTCGTCGCTCCTGCGGTGTCACACGTAGCGATGTTTGCTGCCGCCGGAACAATGAACAACATCGTACAAGCAGCAGCAACGATAATTGGAAATAGGGGGGCATGTCACCGATGAGCGATTTTGCACATTTTTGCGACAATTTAAAATCGCTCATAGGTGTCACACGCAACGACATCGCTAAAGCGGCTGGACGTGCGTCACAAATTCCGTGACCCCAACGAGATCGCTTGAGCGATGTCGTAGCATGTAAAGCGGCCTTTAGAGTTGCTAGCCATTCAGAAATTTCTGGACAATGTGTAAAAATAGTCCCCTTTGTATTCTGCAAAAAATATTTGAAGTGGCTGTAATTTTTTTTTGAGTCTTGAAAAGCATGCACATGTTACTATGACGGTAATTATCATCATTTTACAATTAACAATAATGGACCTAATCTGTTTATACTTGGAACTGTAGACTTATAGAATTTAAAAAAAATGTATAATTTATTACTGAGTCCATAAAAATGTTGTCTAAGAAATTAAAAATGAATTTGATAACCCTGTCTTTAAGGCAGACTGAATCATGCATGATGGATGTGTGGCGTCCCTGAGGCTTCCGTCGCCACAGAGACATTGCACCTCAGCCAGAGGTGTGATGTCTCATCCTGGGTAAGGAAAGGAGTAAACGCCGGTCCACAGGCAAATTTGCACTACACCCATTGTTAGGCACACACAGGGACCAGGGAAAGTGGCAGCAACCCCCCCAGGCTGCATGCTAGTGGGCCGTAAGACCCATCCCTGCTCCCATAGGGTAGGGCTTAGCAACTGGGAGGGTGGTAGGAGCCAGCAGAGTGTAGAGTAGAGACAGGAAGGTCAAGTTTCAGTCTGCAGTGAGAGTTTGGAGTTGAAGGGAGAGAGAAGTCTGCGGGAGGCAGAGGAGGGAGATAGTCTGAGAGAGAGGAGTGAAACAGCAAGAGAAAGTGACACTTCCTGGTGGAGACCCTGAGGCCCGGATAGACCCAGGTGACACCACAGCAGAACACCACAGAAAGGATTCCACCACTGCAAAGCTTTCAAGCTTGTGGCCTGTTCCACCAAGTCATCGGGTGGAGGGATCAAGCTGCATGCGGGAAACGGTCCCTAAAAACTGGAGCAAGAGAGGTTGTTTCCAAAGGTGAACACTGAAGTCCAGGGTGGTTGCAAGTGCCCCGGGCCACATCCCACTGTAGAACCCTTGGGAAGAGGGCATAGTACTAGGTAGGCAAATCCTCTTGTCCAGAACCTATAGTGGAGGCCAAGACAGGTTCATCCAGAAAAGTCGAGGCTTTGAAGATAGCTGAGGGAAGAGACACAATAGAGGGGTGCACCGGCTTTTATTCCCAGATCTACCCGGGATCGGCGGAGGTCCCTGACAGTGGGTCCCAGCAGTCCAAAGGCACCAGTGTGCTACAACCCAGGAACTGTGAGTAAACATCTTGAAACTGCACCCTTGGTGTTGCCTCTGTTATTTCGCCTGCACTGCACCATCTACAACACACTCATAGACTCGTACAAGCACCAACTGTTGCCCCGGGGCACCGCTCCACCTGTGGGGAGCAGGACCATCCAAGCTGCCATTCCACCAGCCCCGGAGGCCCCATACAGCAGCGGCGGCTTAATAGCCGCAAACCACAGGTGGTGTCACGAATACAAACTTTTATTATCATCACCCCCACTGACGCCATATTAATTGACTCCCGCCAGGGTCACGGAGTCGGGCCCCGCCACCACTGATGACCCCGGACTAATGTCCGGCCCGGCACCGGGTGTCCCATAGCCCTGGGGTGGGCGAGTCAACCTTGGCGTCACGAACAGGATAACGTGCCCGGCCCCACCGGGTACTGTGCGCCTTGCTGAACTGAAAGAACTGTGTTTTATTGTGTAAAAACTGCTGCCATTGAGACCGCTGAGCACGGGACGAAGGGGGGCGTGCCTAGATAAGGGCACGAAAGTAAGCCCCGCCCCCTTGGTCTTGCAAAAAAGCGCGAAGTGGAGCCCGCTATGCAGAGAAGCGGATGCAAAATGGCGCGCTAGGAAAGTGTCTGCCTGGTAGGTAATGCTGTCTGGAGGAAGGGAGAAGATGGCTCCTGCAAGCAGAGGCCAGGAGGAGCTCACCTGGATCAGGCCTGTGACTGCCGCTTTGCTGAAGGCTGAAGTCGGGAGAACGGCTGACAGGATGAAGGAGCAGAGCAGACGGGAGATAGCCGTGTGGGGGAAGGAGATGGTGCTGGCCATGAGCAATCTGCAGGTGTCTGTGCAGCAAGGCCTGTGTGGAGGTGCCGCCCACGCCCATCCAGAGCCCACACCAGCAATGGCAATCCTGCTGCAGAACATCTCCGGGCTAGCCCTGGGTGAGTCCCATACTGCCCCAGCCCGATCAGGTGTGCTGACCCCGCCGGCGTTACTACTAGAGGCCGCTGCGATGCCCGCCACGATCCCTGCTGTGATCCGAAATGCGATCCCTGCTGCGATCCCGACTGAAGTCTCTGCTGCGATCCCAGAGTTGATCCATGCTGCGATGCTCGCTGAGATCCATGCTGCGATGCTTGCTGAGACCCAAGCTGTGATCCATGCTGCGATCCCGACTGAAGTCCCTGCTGCGACGTCCTGTGCACCGGCATCCTGTCCGGCCAGGCTAGACAAGGACGCAGCTCCGATACCATCACCCCACAGCAGCCCCACAACAGCTGGAGAGCAGGACCAAGGGACTCAGACCAGTCTGAGCACGGCCTACCTGCTGCCCAGGGCCCTGCCGCAGCGGGACCCCCGCAATTAAAAGAAAGAAGATGCCGAACTGTAAATGGCCCCTGTATGTCTGTCCATTGTTCTTTTCGAAGATGACACCCTATTCCTGAATCCTTAGCCCCTGTT